>NC_134713.1:139330299-139633329 GCF_049634645.1 Pelodiscus sinensis
GTCACTGGCACTTGTTCCTGGTGCCCAGAAAAGGCCTGGGAGAGGAGGCCACGCAAGAAAGGAGTGGGAGTGAAACCTGGGGAGAAGACAGCTAATGCCTCCTAAAGATATGGTCTCCCCCCATGTGAATGGAGCTAGTAAAATCCCAACAGACTACGGGTATGTCTACACTGCACAGCTATTTCGGGATACTGGAGGCATCCTGAAATAGCTACCCCGCATCTACGCAAGCCGCCCGTTATTTTGAAATATTTTTTGAAATACTGGGATGCCAACATAGCATGTCCGTTAACCCTCATTCCATGAGGGTTAAGGGATGTCTTGAAATAGCACATGATTTTGAAATTTGGCACCGTGTAGATAGCCAAATTTCAAAATAGATTCAAAATAAGATACCAAATTGAGTCTCTTATTTTGATTCTAGGGTGCAGTGTGGACACACCCTAAGCTCAGCTGACTCCCCCTGCAGAAAGGATGAAGGCTTCTTACTTGGGAGACTGTGCAAACTGCTGTGCTGCCGTGACAGCGTCATCATCCGAGTTGACTAATAGGGGCAGCTTGTTGCAGCCTGGCTGCTTCAGGATCCGCTCCAGCTGCTTCACTGTCCGTTCCACGGTGGCTTTGGAACACAAGTCCACTTTGCTGATGACGATGAAGAAGGGAACCTTGAGGGCCATGGCCAGACCCAGGTGCTCCCGCGTGGTACCTGCTACAAGAGACAAGAGAGAGCTCAGCTAAAAGGAGCATGGGCACAAAAGACAAATGCTCACAGGATGTGACCATCTCCCAGCTCAAGAAGTGCCCAAGGAGGCCATCATACAGATGAGGGTGCTGTGTCACGCTTTTGCTCAGCATGTCAGGCAATGGCAAGGGACACAGCTTTATAATTATCATTCCAGAAAGACACATCAGGGCTTTTCAGGGCCAAGGCACATGCTTCTGCTCCATTAGGACCCAGGAGTATCTCTCCAAGAGCTAAGAGATTAGTCAAAAAAGTGGCTGTCCAAATGGCACGGGGAAAGGTTATAGTTTACTTTGGGATCCAAGATACCCCGCTAATATATCAAGGGGATTTCTCCCTGACATGCTCAAAGTGCCCTCAAATGCTACTCAAAACTTTCCTGCCATGGACACCACACTCAGTAAGATAGTCATCTCTTAAGTAATCAAGGTGTACAAGGCAGCCAAACTCCCAGCTCATCTGCTGTGCTCACTGCTGCATTGGAATCACTGGGTGTCAGGAGGGAAGTGGAGTCAGGATCATTTTTTCTGACTATTACCACCCACTAGCTAGCATCTACCACTCCAGTGCTCCAAAGCATCCTGCCAGACTCTCCATGCGTTCCCCAGGGAAGGTCAGAGCACACTTACCAATGCCAGTGTTGGCACTCACCACCAGCATGGCAAAGTCTGGGCAGTAGCTGGTGAGGCCAAAGATGGTGGTTTTTAGGTACTTGTGGTGGCCAGCAAGGTCAATGAAGGTGATCATCTTGGAGGAGCTCTCACAGATCTCCTCTGCTGTTCGCGAGTCACTGTAGTTCACCACCTAGGAAGAAGAGGACCCAGAGACAGGGATGGCATATGCAAAAGAGGTGGCAGAGGGCAGAAAAGACAACCTCGACCAGACCAACTCCATCTAAACAGAAACAAGTGCCAAAGAGCATCAGACTCTGTGCCTGGAAAGGGATTATGCCTTATAGAGCCTGTAGACTGCTCTGGCTGTATTCTAATGCCAACCCTGTAGGACACTAATCTGGAGGCAAAAAGCAGGACACCAGAGCAGATGCCTGTTCCAAGTGGACAAGCAGCACCTTTTCCTAAAACCTCCAAGTACAACTTGATCTCTCCTAGGCTCTCTGCTGCTGCAGTGGGGGGCACAGAACTCCTTTCCTGTTTCTGAGGCAGGCCTGCTCTGCCCTCTGCCGCGACAGGTAGCACAGAGCCGGGGGGCAGACGTGTTCCTCCCACTCCTCACAGGGAGCAGGGCCTGTCACTCCCTCCACACTGCCGCAACAGCACTCACGCCATACCTCTCCCTTGCTATTGAAGCCAAGGATCTCAAAGCTGATGCTGGATGTTCTCCCTGACTGGATCTCATGGAGGTGCCGGAAGAGATTGAGGCGAGCTCTGCCCCGCCCGTTATCCAACTCTCCCTGAGTCAAGACACCCAGCAGCGTAGACTTGCCCGAATCCACATTCCCCAGCACAGCCACTCGCAGGTCTAGGAACTAAAGAAAACGAGTCAGAACAGAAAAACCATGGGGCAGCCTGCTCCTGGCGCAAGGACAACACCCCACAGCTGTGGTTGGCACTTGCTCACCCTGTTCCCTCCAGACTGGGCTGGGAAAGGCAGGGATCGCCATGCAGCTCAACTTTTTATTAGATTCTGCCCTTCCCAGGATGTCACAGACCAGGGTTTATGCCGTCACCATGGCAAGTATGATGTCCTATGCCAGGCCTAGCACGTCGCAATAAAGGTCATCTACACACTTACTGCTACATCGGGCTGGATTAGAACTGGTGCTGTGGAGGCGAAAGGCTGCTTCAGATTTCAGTCCCTGACCCCTGAACTACCCAGTCTCCCTTGTCTGTAGTGGGTTGTAGCTGGTACCTGAATATGAAAGGCTCTTTTCCCTTACTGCCCTACAGCTCTTCAAAGGGTGCCCTGTGAAGCATTCTACTGTGAAGTGACTCCAGGGTAGGGGTTCCCATCTCAAGAAGTTTCCCTTTCAGAGGAATGTGGTCTGAGAATTGCTGGTACCACAGGGCTCCCAGGTCAAGGAGAACGATGCAGCCAAGGGTTCCCTACCTGCTGGTTATCAGGTACTTTCCGGACAAGAACCTCTGTTATCTTTCTGGGAACATCGCTGTCATAATCCACCTCACGCTCTCGCAGGATGGTGATGTCAGCTCCGACCCTGCAAGGGGTGCAAGAGGGAATAGTCTGCCTGAGCGAGTGCATGATTGGTCACTTATCCAGGGGATCACCTGGCCAGAGCACCACAGAGGAGCTAGGAACAGGATTCAAACTGCAGGGTAGGCTGTAGGCTCTGAGAGCCATAGGGCAGAAGCCTCAGATCTTCAGACAGGAGACTCTCTAGCAGCAAAAACCCCAGAGCCTTGGCATGGCTGGTTTCCATGGCCGGGGGCCTCTCTGAGAGTGAGCTAGAAGAGGTCCTATGCACTTGGTTAGGAAATGAGCTTCCTTGATCGACAGGCCTTTCAGAGGAGGGGTGAAGAGGAAGAAGGAGCTCCCAGGATCTTTTGGGGGGTTGTGGGGAGAATGGGACAAAGCTGGGTTTCTCTGGTCCAGCATGGGTGAGAGATCCTGAGACACGTACTTTTCAGCCATCCGGCGCAATGTCTTGAGGGAGGCACGCATCTCCTCCTCGGAGAGGCCCACCAGTAGCCCATTGTCCTCCACACCAATCTGGTAGACAGCCTCACCCCGGCCTTCCTGCAGCCGCCACTTCATCTGCGTCACCAGGTGTTCAAAGCGATACTGCGAGGGATTCACCAGCTTCAGCTGCTCGAAGGAGGGAGCAGTTACAATTGCTGCCTGGGGGCAGAGAGAATCCCATCTCCCTGGGGCAGTGACTCCCTAACACTCCAATGCCCCCCACAGCAGACCCACCTCTGGGAAACACGCTCCAAGTGAGCACCTGCAGAGGAGCCAGTGGGATAGGAGAGAGCTGGTTACATGGAGACAAGAACTTCTGCAGCAGAACATTCCTGCATCTTACAGATGGTATCTGAGAACTCGTAGGAGGGATGCACTAGATTAGGGAGCCAGGGTCATGGAGCCACTGGGGCCCAAACCATTGGTCCTCTGGCTCGAATAACTAAGAATGGCAGGACTGCCTCCAAAATACAGCGGGAAAGGGTCCTAAGGAAGGAGTGAGCGGGGTGAGGAGAGGGGCCTTAGACGGGTGTACACTCTCCTCTACACTGGTAGATGCACATGGGAGATGAAACATACCTGAGGGGCTGGGAGGTCCCCACCAGATACAGTTCCAAGGGATTCTACACTGCATGTTCTCTGGCATCCGGTTTCTCCCACTGGACTCAGAGAACCCAAAGTGAGATGGTTAGTGCCCTAATCAGTTCCCCCTCCCACAGGCAAGGCTTGGACGATTCCTGTTGGGGTATACCCCTGGGCATGGGCCCCATTTACCCTTTTGCTCAATTCAACCCCTAGGGCCCAAGGTTTCAGGGTAACTCTCCAAGAAGAGGAGCCCCCTCTGCAATCCCCTAAGGACTCACCTTGTATTCTATGTTCCCATCTTCTGCCTGATTGAAAGCCACAAGAAACATGGGTTAGCGACCAACACATAACACCCAGGCACTTTTCCCAGGTGACCCTTGCACACTCTACATGGCTTCCCTAACACCATGGAGCCCACACACCATTCTGGATAGGCTGGAACGACACTAGGCATGTTAACCAGCCCTTGCCAATTAACTCTGGCAGCAACCAGCCATGCCAGGCTGAAGCAATTCCCACCACAGCGGTACATCCAAGAAACAGGCCGCGCGGCGGGGCCTAAGTTAAAATAGTTATGTGCTATCATTTAACAGGTTAGCAATTTTAATATCCCTAAACGTCACATGGATAATCCGGTGTGCTGCCAGCTTCGCAAGGAGGAAGCGGCAGGGGAATCAACATATACATTAAGTCATAGACTCCCCAGCGAGAGCTGCAGGCCATATTCTCATGCCGTACTGGAATCTTACTGTTTACCAAGCAGCTGGAACACTCTAGTATGAATGCTTGGAAGCTAAAAGGGGTTATATTGGAGTCAGATAATATTTTTAGTGCTAGCAAAAGAAAGTGCCCAGTTAAATGTCCTAAAGACCTCTTTGTCCACAACAGAGACAGCCCTGGTAGGGGAATGCAAAAGGAAAAGGCTCTTTACTCTGTTAAGCCTAAGCCATCTAGGGCCCTCCAACCCTATGTACATTATACTGCTCTAAAACCTGCATTCAAAACAAGTGAGCCTGAGAATCGCTCCAGCAATGAGCTGGTCTGTTAGAGACTCTCTCACCTTTCTTGACAGTGATTTCACACACTGCTAAGTGTTCCTCTCCTTGATCTGGCTCCATAAGCATGCAAGGCTGCCTCCCCCTCCCCTGGGGATTCTCCTCATAGCCACGAGGAAGGGAGTGCTATTGATATTACTCACTGGCCTGACAGTTCCAAGAAATAGCACCAGAAATTTCCCTGGCACAAAAGGGTTTCCCTAGGCCAGCTCATTGTAGGCAGAAACAAAAAGACCCATTAGTTTATTAATTCCATTCCATCCAAGGCAGGATCCTGCCTCCAGAGAGAAGACGTGTCCAATACTAAACTGGATCTCCCACTGATCTCTGTCCAAAGGTTACAGAGCCAGGGCCAGGCCTTGCAGGGAGCCAGGAACTCCAGTGGAAAGCACAATAAATCAGACTGACAGCAGGGTGAAAACTGACCTGCTTGGATTTCACCTCTTCTTGCCAGCTGGTTTCTCTAGATATACACAGCTCCCTCTGCTAGCACATGGCTCTGCCCAGCAAGGAAAGGTAAATCCCATCCTTGAATTCTAACTCAGCCCCAACCCACAATAAATGGCTCGTGGTGGCAAAGGGCCATAGTAGCCAAGCTTTGGGATTAGTAGCTCTACTCTTAAAAGTCCTGCTTAGCAAGGGTAACCCCTCCCATCCAGCCTTCAGCTCCAGAGACTGTCAGTATCCATGTTGTCCCCTGACCGCTGAAGAAAGCGTTTGTGCCCATCTCATGGCAATAACTGAGACTCTAGTGCAAACAGTACAAGGACAGTGACAAGTCTAGACTTGCAGGACAGTGGTACAGGCAGGATGTCAGAGGACAGGAAGAAACTGACACCGAAGCCTTAAAGCAGTGGTTCTCAAAGTGTGGGTTGCAACCCCCTTTGAGTGGGATCACCAGGGCTGGCTTAGACTTTCTGGGGATTAGGTTATAGGCCCCCTGCCTGGGGCTGAAGCCTTTGAGCAGTGGGGCTCAGGCTTTGGCCCCCTCACACACCGCAGTGGGGTTTTGGCAGGCTCAAGCTTCAGTTCCTCCTTCTGGGGTCATGAAATAATGTTTGTTGTCAGAAGGGAGTCATGGTGCAATGAATCTTGAGAACCTCTGCTTTAGAGGACTCTCTCTCCTGCAGCTGAAAGGTACAAGGCCCAAGTCACCGCAGGGAACAATCCTGAGGATGGACTATTTAGGACTCAATTGGGATTAGCCTGTTCTAGCTTCTCAAGTCCTCATCCCCAAAAGCAAGGCATCCTGCCTTGGACAGAAATATCTGTCCCGAACTCTCAAATGGGAGTTAACACTCTGATGTTTTTGAGGATGCTGTAAACATCCTGTAATGAAACACAGGGCTAGACTATAAATGGTCATAGCAATCTACGCGCTCTTCAAGCCATCGTATCCATCAGCCCTATGCCCGTGGGAATTGTCTGAGCTCCAGCAATTAACGTGGCCACTTATCAAGCTTATTTTCACAACACAGCAGGCAAACCCTACCACGCATGGCACCACTGCTTAGGAACTGCCCTTCACTTTACCCAGGATTTGGTATGGACTCTCTTCAGCAGGGCTGGGCAAGATGCGGACCAGGGGCCAAATCCAGCCAGCCTAACACTTTGATCTGGCCTGTGTACTGCATCTGGGCACTTCCTATTTATATCCTGTTGCCTGTGCCACTGAATTTCCAGGTGGTGACTCAGGCAGCAGGATCTTATTTAAATGGCTCAGGAAGGAGTCAGAACTATGAGCCCTTTAAATAGTGGCAGGAACCCCAGGCGGCTGCCAGGCAATACGGTAGTGGTGAGATCGGGAGCTACAAGCCCTTTGCTGTGTTTTTAGTTGAAAGTCTCCAGTCCCAGACAACTCTGGGAGTGCCTAGTCCCCAGCCCTGCCCCTTCCAGCCAGGACCCTTCTGGGGAGGAGCTGGCCCGTGGTCATGTACCAAAATTCATTAAGTGGCCCCACTGTGAAAATTATTGCCCACCCCTGCTCTACAGACCAGAACTCCAAACTCAGCAAATATCTCCCAGATCAAATTAACAGTTCATGAAAGACGGGGGTGTCACTGGGCCTGCTGAGAATGTGTTTTCAGAGAATATGTCCAATCAGATCTCAGAAATGGAAGGGAATGGAGCATCTTGTGCTGGGTGCTGAGCTGTATGTCAGAACTTATTCCCAAGACTGTAGCTATAAGACAGCAAGGAGCACCCAAATGCCATGCCAGGCAGTCAGACTGTGTACCAACAATGCCATCTCACTCAACACCAATGGAGCTGAGTACCTCCACAGCACAAGTGGAGCACTACCACATAAGAGCTCTAAGGAGGGATTATCCAGGTGTCTCTCCCCCACAGAGGAGAAGCTACTAGTATTCATTTATCAGAGAGAAAGGTAGAGAAGGAAAAATGTACTAACAACATACTAAGGATGTGGCCAGGGTGGGGGAAAGGTTTTAATATGGCCTCATTAACCAACAGCTACACTAATACCCTATGCCTTAACAACAAGTACACACAAACACAATCTTCTCAGTTGACCCAACACAGGATCCACCCTCTAGAACTGTTTCTAGCCTAGTTAATCATCATGAAAACCTATTATATTTTTCCACACCTACAAGAATGAGGGCTAGGAAAGAAACAGCAAGAGACTAGGGTTACAAAGAGGGGCAGAACAAGCTTCTTTTATGGGATGAAAAGCTCTTCCCCCTAGCTTTTCCAAGTCTCAGCTCTTTCTGCATCATATTATTTTGTTGTTACTGTCTTACATCACTGAGGCTTGAAAATTTCACTTGCCTGTGGCTATTGGAAGCTTTCCATGGCAGGAAATGAAGCATTCAACTTACAGAGAATCTAACCTGTCAATTAAAAAGCTTCCCTAGCCTTACAATTGCAAAGGCCTTTCCAAATGTGAACTGGTTTTAACAAAGGCAGGCAGCCAGCTTCAGTGATTATCATAGCTCAGAGCTCAAAAAAAGTGAGAAACTAATACAGCCTTTTTCTGTTCCCCCTACTTCTACTAGAAACCCTGAAATAAACAAGGACCTAGAACTCTCTTGCTCCTTGGCAAATTATAGCATGAGCCAAGGCAGGAACTGGAATTCTATGTCAACGTGAGGTGGAGAAGGTTGAAAGCCTCAAGTACAGGCATCTACTAGCCAGAGGCTGATATATCATCAGGCCAGTGGCACTGGAGTGAGATAAGGCCTTTCTGTGACTCCAGGATACAGTGCACAAGACAGCTGCACGCAGAGATCAAGAACCCACAACTCTCTATGCAGAGATGGTGACACTCTAGCCCTGTGGCCCCACATTGGTCCTACTGATCCACCCCACACCAGTTCACAGCTACAAGGGCCCTTTAGACCAGTGGTCACCAACCAGTAGATCGGGGGGAATCTACTAGTAGATCGGGGGGAATCTACTAGTAGATCGGGGGGAATCTACTAGTAGATCGGGGGGAATCTACTAGTAGATCGGGGGGAATCTACTAGTAGATCTTGGAGCCTCTGACAGGTGATCCTGACTGGTTTGGCCAAGAGGCTATTATCAAGTGCCAGCACTTCAGTTGCTCCTCCCCACTGCTGCGCCTCTCCTGCTCTTTGCCTTGGAACTCTCTCCCCCACTGGGCAGCTTCCTGCTTTCTGTGCAGGGAAGGGGAGAAAGTGCAGGGAACTCATGTCAAGGTGCCCCCTCCCACTCTGTATCCTTTCTCCACAGAGCAGAAAGGGGGCACAACAGGACTTGGGATGGAATTTGCTGGCTGCTTTAGGGAGTGGTGCAGGGTCAGGGCAGAGGTGAGCCTGTCTTAGCCCCACTGCACCGCCAACCAGGAACCACCAGCAGTGCCCAGCTGGAGCTCACATCCCAAACTCCTACCCCAGTCATGAATACCCTGCTGTGCCCCAAGCTCCTATCCTAGCCCTGAGCATCCCTGAATCCAAACACCCTCCCAGAGCCTGCACCTAAAACCCCGCTACACCCCAACTGCCTGCCCCAAGGGCAGCTGAGAGCCCTGCTCACAATCCAAATCCCTTAATCCAAGATCAGAGCCTGCACCCCAACCCTCTGCCCCAGCCTGATGAAAGTGAGTGAGGAAGGGCAAAAGAGGGAAGATAGAGTGAGCAGGGGCAGGGTCTCAGAGAAGGGGCGGGAAGGAGGTGGGGCAAGGGTATTTACATTTGAGGTAGATTTTGAATTGCACTTAAATGCAAAAAGTGATCTCTTGCTCAAAAAGGTTGGAGACACCTGCGTTAGACCCAACAACATCCCTGAGCACTGGAAACCCCTTTAAGTAATCAAAGCTCTTGTGAGACAGGTTACCTTTCCCCTGCTCCCCGCCGTTCCCCCACCAGCCTCCCACCTCCTCCCTGCCATGCCCCCCACCAGCCTCCCCACCGTGCCCCCCATCACCGACCCAGCCCCCCACCTCCTCCCCACCGTGCCCCCCATCACCGACCCAGCCCCCCACCTCCTCCCCACCGTGCCCCCCATCACCGACCCAGCCCCCCACCTCCTCCCCACCGTGCCCCCCATCACCGACCCAGCCCCCCACCTCCTCCCCACCGTGCCCCCCATCACCGACCCAGCCCCCCACCTCCTCCCCACCGTGCCCCCAGCAAACCTCCATCCCCTCCCAGTCCTTGCCATGCCCCCAGCCCCTGTCGTGCCCCTCCTCCGCCACGCCCCCCGCCGTGCCCCCCGGCGCGCTCACCTCCGGCGGCAGGTAGGGCGGGTTGTTGGCCTTGCCGCCCCGGTTCCGCCCGCTCTTCTTCTTCCCCTTGGAGCCCCCGCCGGCCCCCGCCCCCCCGCGGCCGCGCAGCGCCCCCCCGCCTCCCACGGGCCGGCAGCAGCCCCCGAACAGCTCCGACACCCGCGAGTCCATCCCGGCCCCGCGCGCCCCCGCCTCCCTCCCCGGCTGCCGCCGCCCCCGGCCCCGCTCCCGGCTCCAGCCCTTCCAGCTCCCTCCGGCCTCTGGCGTCAGAAACACCCGCGGGGCTTCACGGGAAACCGAGTCCGGACAGCTGCCCAGGACTACAACCCCCAGCAAGCACCACGCTGCACAGCACACGCAGCTCGGAAAACTGCACTTCCCATGATGCACCGCGCCAGTCACACTGACTCGCAAAGGCCCACGGGCGCAGCAGTCTCTACACGCAGAATTACCGCACTTAGAAAGGACTACAGCTCCCAGCATGCACGAAAGAAAAAAGCGTCCTTTCCTTCCGGAGCTGCTGAGCAGGGACTCCCGGGAGTTGTGGTTTTCCAGTTTATTGAGGTTGTTGGTTCCCTGCTAGCTTACCATTTTGCGATGGTTTCAGGACAGGCCCATTTCTTGTGTATGCTTTTTCACCAGCCTGTCTTCATGAGTGGAACTGGGGCCCCTGGAGAGAGACAGAATAGCATCACTTGTGTAGGGTTGCCAGGTGTCGGGTTTTCTACTGGACAGTCTGGTATTTGCACCGTCTGTCCAGTAGAAAAATTCAGACTTTCAGGTATTTTCTGAATTTCCAACTGGGCGCTGGACGGAAGCCTGGTTGGGGGCGGGGGAGTGACTGGGAGGCGGGGCTGCGATTGGCGCTGGGAACCCTTTGTTCGTGTGCAAAAGCCGGGTGGTGGGAGTGGCTCCCAGCCCCTCCCCCGCCCCTGCCTGGCTTTTGCTCGCAACTAAAGGGAGTGCCTGCTGGGGGCATGGCCCAAAGGACTCTGGCTGTAGCCAGTGCCTGCACCCCTCCCCCCCCGCCAAGTCTGCTTCCCACCCCCCTTCCTCCGGGCCCCCCTCTCCGCCCGGCCAGCCCCACGACCCCTGGCTTCCCCCCACCAGCTCTGCTTCCCACCCCGCCCACCTCCCGGCCAGCCTCACCCCTGTCCCAGCAGGTTCTTTCCCCCTCCCCTGCCCGCCCACGATCAAGTGTGTCCGTTTTTTTGGTGGGGTCTACCTGGCAACCCTACACCTGTACCATTCTCTTCCCAGACTACTTAAAGTGCTTCCAAGGTAACATTTGATGGTGGGGCCTGTTGCCTCCCCGGGCTGTTTCTCTGTACTATAGCGGTGATTGACATCATTCTATGTCAACCAAAACCCAGGAAGCTGCTGATGCAGTTTCATGGTTGGGTGTAGTTTGGGCAACAACATTGAAACCCAATTTCTAAAATCTATAGATTTACATGCTGCACACAGTGCTTGTGTGTATGGTGCTATATATGTGCATAAAACCCCTCCCATCCTCTGGATATCCTGGTCCTATGTACCATAAGAGAGAAATACAGGTGCTACCACCATATAATACATTCAAACCAATATATATCAAGACACACATAATAGAAGTTTAATGGAAAATAATAAAGAGCAATGTTATTTGATAAAGCACTTCAAAACAGTACATTGTATAGTTTCAGCAAGTTACCATATAATAAATACATTTCTATAAGGACAATATGCTAAAATATATTTATATCAAACATACTGTCACATGTTAACAATAAAGCAAGAATTTTGGACTGAAAAAACTCCTGAGTACTATTTCCAGTTTCCCCACTAATTGTATAGTTTTGACCAAGTCACTTTGTCTCTATTGAGGATGTATTATTGACATTTGTAAAGCACTTTGAAACTCTTTGATGAAAAGTGCTATAGAAGACTTAGACTTAGTCCTGTGGCACTTTATATATATATATATATATATATATATATATATATATATATATATACACACACACACACACACACACACACACACACACTATCATGAGCCTTTGTGGGCAAAACCCACTTCTTCATATGAGATAATCTTGAGTGAAGAAGTGGGTTTTCCTCATGAAAGCTCATGTGATGCACACTCTCTCTCTCTCTCTCTCTCTGTTTATATATATCTATATCTATATTTGTTAGTCTCTAAGGGGCCACATTGTTTTTAAAGTTACAGACCACATGGCTACTCCTCTGAAACTAATAGAAGACTTAGGATAAACTTAAAAAACAACAAATAGTCTGGTAGCACTTTAAAGACTAACAGGCAATCTAAATATATTACATTGACACACTAACCATATTACACACAAGACTATGCAAAGCCACAGAACTACAGATCCCATCATGCATTTGAAATATACAAATTGGACTCCTCCCCCCCCCATGTTGATTTTTAAAATTGCAGCCAATGATAAATCAGGGATGCTTTGTTTTCAAAAACTAGCTGTAGCCACACACTCTCAGTGCTTCAGGGCGCCTCCTCCTTCAGGGCTGACCTCCAAAGGAAACAAATTGCATCATGTACTACAAATAGCTGAGAACAGAAAACCAGGTCAGAGCAGTTCATTCAGCTAGAATAGCAGTGTATACTACTGCCTCTGCACAATTGTGGTATGATATCTGTTGTGGATGATACGGACACAAAATGTGGTATTTAATCACTGTGATGATAATATTTTAGCCATGACTAATATATTACCAGTACGATGATTACTATAACTAATTATAAAAATGGAATTTATATAAAAGGCAATGAAAGGAAGATGAAAAAGCTCTCTGAACTAGAACTCAGGAATCCTGACTATTTAGTGTGTGTCTACTGTGGGTTTTGCTCAACAAACCTCATGATACTGTATATATTTTAGTTAATCTCTACGGTGCCAACTACTCGTCATTTTTGAAGTTACAGACTAATATGGCAGTCCTTCTGAATCTATATATATAGGTGAACCTGAAACACCCTGGGTGCGTCTAGACTGGCAAGATTTTGCGCAAAAGCATTTGCTTTTGCACAAAATCTTGCCGCCTGTCAACACTGGCCGCAAGTATTTGCGCAAGAACCACTGATTTTGTACAGATCGGCTGTGTCTACATTGGCACCCTTTTCCGGAAAAGGGATGCTAATGAGACCAGCTGGAATTGCAAATGCCGCGGGGGATTTAAATATCCCCCGCGGCATTTGCATGAACATGGCTGCCGCTTTTATCTGGCTCGGGGTTTTGCCAGAGAAAAGTGCCAGTCTAGATGGGATCTTGCGGAAAATAAACCTACTTGCAAGTAGGAATAAGGGATCTTCCGGAAAAGGGTTTATTTTCTGCAAGATCCCGTCTACACTGGCGCTTTTCTCCGGCAAAACCTCGAGCCGGAAAAAAGTGGCAGCCATGTTCATGCAAATGCCGTGGGGGATATTTAAATCCCCCGCGGCATTTGTAATTCTGACTGGTCTCATTAGCATCCCTTTTCCGGAAAAGGGTGCCAATGTAGACACAGCCTACAGGTATTCTTGCACAAGAGGCCTAGTGTAGACAGGCAAGTTAATTTCTTGCGCAAGAGAGCGTCTACACTGGCACGGATACTTTTGCGCAAAAGACATCTTTTTTGCGCAAAAGCATCCGTGCCAGGGTAGACGCTCTCTTGCGCAAATACTTTTAACGGAAAAACTTTTCCGTTAAAAGTATTTGTGCAAAATCATGCCAGTCTAGATGCAGCCCCTGGGGAAAAGCAAGGGAGGGAATTAAATGGGTTCCTTATAAATTGGATCCCCCCCTTGCATTTTTGTATACCATAGTATCAAGGCAGATAGATTTATTCTGACACCTTTTAACTTGGCTAGGAGAACAAACCGATCTTGGCTACCATCATGCCACAAACTAAAGGCCAGGTAGAGGTCTTTCTAGTGATCGCTCACTGAAAACAGGAAGAGATGTCAGCTACAGGGTCTTTTTTATTTTTGTTCTGTGTTGAGATCCGCTTGAGTGGAACAGGATCTTGTCAATGGACCCTTGGGTGTGGACCAAAGACAATGACTTATTTTTCTCATACTATTGATGAAACTAACTTGTGAGAAGAAGGGGATTAATCTTCCATAACACACCATTTCCCTGTTTTTAATGTGCATTTCCAGCTGGTTTGCTATAGGCAGCATTGTCTAGTGATTAGCACAGAGGAGAGATTGAAATGCAGGGCTCCTGGAATTTACTTCCCACTCTACAACAACATCACTGTGGCTACGTCTACACGATCAGTTTGCTTGGCAAAAAATATGCTAATGAGAGACTCATTTGCATGAGTTACAATCTCATTTGCATATTTTCTGCCAATCCATTTTTGCGCAAAAACAAACAGTGTGGACGTTACGTTTTCTTTTTGCGCAAGATTCTTACGCCCGAAAAAAGGAGGTTTACCGATCCTGCGAAAAAAGCGGTTTTTGTGCAAAAATAAAATGTCCCCACAAGGCGGGCGGAGGGAACACTAATGTGCCCTAAGAAAAGATGGCGCCGGCGGGGTCACGGCCACCGGAAGGAGCAGGGACGTGAATGTCCCGTGATGCCCCGGGGCGGCGGCCATTCAACTTGGGGCCGGGAGTGGGCAGCTGAGCGTGAGGCCGAAGATGGCGGGGATGGGCCGCCAGGAGCGCGCAGGTGAGGGGCGGGCCCGGGCTCCTCTCCCCTCCCCACCCGCGCCGAGCGACCTCTCCCCTCTCCACGCAGCTGACCTGCTCCAGACCGAGCCCCTGGAGGCCCCGACGCTGACTCCGGACCCCGCCGCGGGATGGGGCGGCAGCGGGGCGGCAGCGGCGCCGCTTCTCCCCACGCAGGGCCCGGCCGGCCGCGCCCCGGGCTGCCGCTCGGTCTCGGTGGTGTTCCCCGGCCCCGTGACCCGGCAGGGCTGCTGCCACTTCGCCTGCGAGCTCCTCAAGCACGTGCTGCACCAGCGGCACCAGCTGCCCCTGCCCTACGAGCAGCTGGCCTACTTCTACCGGCGGGCGCTGCCCCGCCCGCCGCAGGTAAGCCTGGGCCGCCGGCCGAGCGAGAGCCAGCCCTGGATCCTGGCAGCCGGGTGCGTTCCGCGCTTGCCCGGTGAGACGCTGTTTTCCTGGGCTGGCTGCTGGCCGCTACCTCCCCTCCAGCAAATCTGCTTCATTCCTCTGCCTGCGCAACAGGTCAATCTCTGCGGGTGCTTTTGCCTTCCGGGAATCTCTGCCTCCAGCCCCAGCGCTGTAGTGACTTTGCCTTGGGCTGAGGAGGGCTGGAGACCGTTCCCTGCATGTTCTGCAAAAGTCAGCCTACTGTGCCAGGCCAGATAGGCCTTCCCAGCCGCACCCTCCCGAGGTAGGATGATCTGATACACTGGTTCAAGAGACAGCAGTTACAGATCAAAGTAGTAAGGTTTCTGGTTGGTTCAGGCCCAGCAGTGACTGGCTGCAGGGTCTTGGCTGGACTGGCTATCTTTAGGAACCAGTGGGAGATGGGACATGAAAGTGTCTAAGCTCCCAAGTTTGCACAACTAGGATAGACCTTCAGACGTCTCAGAAACAGGGAGAAGGGGAAGTCCATCATGTAACTGAAATAGGCTATTGGTAATAGAAACTTCCATGTGTTATGGAGATGATTATTAAACTCATCAGGATAGCAACACAGGGTATATGGACAGCGTTTCAGAGCTATTTAGTCTGTTGGGCAATAAAACTTTGAAAAAAGATCAGGTGGCTCATAATCTTTCTCACTGAATAAAGTGGCACTGGCTCCCAAGGCAAGTCAGCCTTTTCCAAGAATTGGATAGCTAATCTACTGGATAGCTGTTGTCTTGATTTGTAGCCTCTATCAACATACCTTCTGTATTTCCAGTTGCATGCATTGTTTTTCTCAATGCAGTCAGTGTTTATATTTAATGTGACACAATATCCTAAAGAGAATACACTTCTCTCTGGCTGGTCAAGTAGTTTTATCTACAGATCTTAGAGCACAGCAGAACATCGGCCTCCTAAGAAAATCCAGAGAGGCTGAATGTTGACTAAAATGCTCATTGAGCTATGCCAAGCTGTGAGAGGTTTCTAGCTTCATTATATCCATCTTGATATCTTTTATTTCTACTGACCTTAAATTCAGGAAACACTAGTAATGAACTCATTCAATGTTGGGTCCCACCAAGACACCAAGATTCCTTTTTTCAGGTTTTTAAGGAAAAAAAACCCTTAGTTTTTCTTAAAATATCTGTTCTTTCTTCTGTTGGGTCTGGTGGTTCAAGATGCTAAATGCAGTCAAATACACCACCACTTGCCTAATATTTCAGAATATACTTTTTCCTTGGCAGGATGGTGATGCAATTAAGAAGAAGCCACAGCCTACAGACCGAGGGAGCAGCAGGAAATGTCAGCAAGTGCTAATGGAGCTGGAGGGAGTGTTCCGGCATTTGGAAGCCATATTCAATCTGACCTTGGTTCCCCGGATCCTTATTCTGCTTGGAGGAAATGCCATGAGCCCTAAGGAGCTCTATGAGATCAATTTGGAGGGCATCTCTGTGGGCAATGCTGAGGAGAGCCTGCAAACACCGACCTGTGTTCGTAAGCTTTTCCATTCACTCTTCCTTGCAGATGTCTTCAGTGAGTTACAGGTTGTTCCTGCTATGGGCACCATTGTCATGGTACAGGGGCACCGTGACTGTGGCATTGACTGGTTCCGACCAAAGCTCAACTACAAAGTGCCAACACGAGGGAGGAAGCTGACTGTCAACTTGTCCTGTGGTGGAAACAGCAGTACAAATCCATCTAATCAGCAGGGAATGACTTCTGCCTGGGACAGCTACATATGGTTCCAAGCACCAGTGACACTTAAGGGCTTCCATGAATGACTCATGCTCTCTAGCATTTTAATAGGGCATTTTATAATCTGGTGCTACTTTAGTTAATACGTAAGAATGTTTTTATGATCTGTAACTATACATTCTCTCCTCAGAATCCTATATCCAGGGAATGTGCTACCTACGTGCAGCTGGGGTGTATTTCACTGTCCATAAAACAAAGCTTTAAATGGCCCCATGCAAGGGATAAGCACTAATGCAGTTTTGTTCACAGATGTCAATTTCTTGGTGAAACTGAGTCAGGAACCCTAGAGAGTTGGTGGGAGTAATTCAATTTATGTGCAGCATGCCCACTCACCCCCAAGAATATCAAGGTATTCATACAGCTGTTCTCTAGCTGCTGCAAGAGCAATGTGCAATGTTAATGAATGGATTGGGACTTGAATAATCTAAATTTATGCTTAATATGGGTGTGGCAAAGATTATATAGCAGGTTTTACTAAGCAACTTGGTCTCTCATCTCCTTTACAGTCTGGCAATATCATAAAGATTAGAGAGAGAGCTGAGAAGTTGCTTAGCTATAAGAAAATCCACTTAGCATCCCTTATACAAAGGATGCTCTAAAGAAGACCTCTAAACAAGAGTCTTTTGCTCAGGACTGTTTTCTATGCTTGTGAGAATCTGTCTGAGCAATGCCACTTGCACTTATGGGGGGAAGGCTCTGAATATCTTGTATTGTTTCACTGATAGTTGGAAAAAATCAAATGATGTGTTTCATTTCTTCTAGGGCTGCTTCCCTATCTCTTAAATTGCATATGATCTGATGCCTAGTTTAAACTAGATATATAAAGATCTTCATGCTTCACAGCCCTGCCTGTTCCTCTCTTCCTTCTCCCCAAAATTCAGTAGAAATCCATGGGTTGTAAAGGTCCAGAAGTTTTTCACTTTATTTATGCTACTCTTCTTTCCCTAGACACAATTTGTCAAAGATGTACATTCTAGAACTAGCATATCTATTCATAACCTTCCTGCTTTGGTCTAAGGAGATAAATTCCATTCCTTAACCCATAGATTCCGTAAGGCAACAGCACAAATTTGAATCTCATGTCCCTACTTCCAGAGTCTCAGTAATTAAAGAGCCCTAGATTTGGTAATTTCTTGTATGTGACTTCTGAGCAAGGAATAGAAGGAGGAGTCAGAAGACTGGTGAGATTCAAGAAGATGGGAAAAGGGTAAACAATAGTGGCCATCTATAAAAAGGTAAATAAGGACAACCCAGGTGACTACAGTCTAGTAAGCTTAACTTCAGTCCCAGAAAGATAATGGCACAAATAATTAAGCAGTTTGGTTTGCAGACACCTGCAAGATAAATTGGTAAATAATGGCATGGATTTGTCAAGAACAAATAGTGTCAAAATAACCTAATAGGTGTCTTTGACAGAGCGAAAAGCCTTCTGGATGGGGGAAAAGAGGTAGATGCAAGACATCTTTATTTTAGTAATGCTTTTGATATGGTTTTCCATGACTTCCTAAACAAGGGATATTACAACTTAGAGCTGTTACAAGATGGGTACACAACTGGTTGGAAAATTGCTTAAGATACATTTCCAGCATGACTTTGAACCACTGATGATTACTGTGGGAACAGAGTCCTGTAGGGATCAGTTCTGGGTCTGGTACACTTCAGTGATTTAGATAATGGTGTCAAACATCTATTATGTTTGCAAATGATATCAAGCTGGGAGGTCCTGTAAGTGTTCTGGAAGATAGGATTTAAACTCAGACTGATGTGGAGAAATGGTTTGCAGTAAATGGGATGAAATTCAATAAGGACAAATGCAAAGTACTTTGTTTAAGAAGGGGTAGTGAATTAAACCTGTACAAAAGAGGAAGTGATAGTGCAGGAATGAATACTGTGGAAAAGGAGGTGGGGGTTCTAGTGGACCACAAATTCAATGAGAGTCAACAACATGAAACTTGCAAAAAAAAAAAAAGCAAATGTTCTGGGATATATTAGCGATGGTGTTGTAAGCAAGACACAAGAAGTAATTCTTCTGCTCTAATCTGTGCTGATTACACCTTAACTGGAATAGTGTATCTAATTCTGTTCTCTACAATTCAGAAAAGATGTGGTCAAATTTGAGGTAGGTCAGAGAAAAGCTACAAAAAATGATTAAAGGTCTAGAAAACAGGATGTATATGGGAAGGCTGAAAAAACTGAGTTTTAATCTGGAGTGAGAGGGGACCTGATACTTTTAAAAGTACATAAAAGGTTGTTACAATGAGCAGGAGTAACAATTGTTCTCTAACCTCTGAGGATAGGACAAGATGTAATGGACTTAAATTGCAGCAAAGGCAGTTTCAGTTAAACATTAGGAAAAACTTCCTAATTATCTCAATAGTTAAAGCACTGGAATAAATTGCCTAGGGAGGTTGTGGAAGCTCTATCATTGAAAATTTATCAGGTTAGACCAACACCTCTCAGGGATGGCCAAGCTGTGGCTCGTGAGCCGCATGCAGCTCTTCTCTCTCCCTCCCCCCCCCCCAGCCCCCTTGAAGTGTAACTTGAGAAGCTGCCCCTGCGCCCCTAGAAATGGTTCCTGACCCCCAGCTCCCTGTGCTCACCAGGACCGGGGAGCTATCCGGTGCAGTGATTCAGAATGGCATCACCAAGATGGCAGTGGCTGATGGGAGCCTGATGTGGCCAAAAAGCCTTCTCTTAAAGGGGCAGTATCCTTTCCCTCACCCCAACAAAAACTGCTAAAAAAAATTCTGGTGTGCCTCGTTGCATTTTTTCCACCACTGTTTCAGCTCTTAGTTTAATGGGTTGGCCACCTAGTTTAGATAGTGCTTAGTCCTTTCCTTGAGTACAAGGGACTGGACTTGAAGACTTCTCAAGGTCCCTTCCAATTCTGTGACCTTGTACAGCAGCAAAGCTCTCCTGATTCTTGATTACTTGTGTTGTGACTTAAATGGCTCTCTCTTATCTGGGAGTAACAGAGGGTAGAGAAATGGAAAGCCACTACCTGACTTTGAATACTCTATGAAAGCAAGCCCTATTGGATCCAAAGCACTCAAGCTAGTTCTGAAGTCAGTGGGTGGGTTGATCCTATTGTAATGCAACCAGGTGGGGTCTTGTTACCCAATTTTGGAGTATGTCCTGGAGCTGTACAAATGCCTCCTAATCTCTGTATAGAGAACTAAGTGAACTCTTGTGGGCAAAGTCATTTAAGGTCAAATATCCTAAAGCAGGTGTCTAAATCCAACACTTTAGGCACTACTGAGATCCTTAATCTCCGCTCAGCAGCTACTTAATTTAAGTCATCTAAATGTCTACTATTAAAGTCTCTAAGTCAGCTAAGTTTCTGTTGCTGGGTATGTGCGCTGCTGCCTCATTCCTGGTGACTGGCACCTCTCCGCTATGGACCCTCAATTAGTACATGTCCTTGGACCATACCAGACTCCACAAAATAGCAGAGGGCTAGAGAGGTGGCTTCCATCATCTGTTTAGCCCACTGGTTAGGTATACCATATCCTATATGACAGGTCCCCAAATTGTGGGGTAGGGAATGAATGTACTGGTGGGCATGGCAGGGCTTGTGCCAACCCTCACCAGAAGTGAGTAGGGAATGCCACCAAGCCCTGTTACTCTCCCAGCTTTGCTCTGGTGCTGCCAGACTGAGGTCTAGTTGTGGCTCTGCATTCTAGCCCTCCCTGCAGCTCCATTCCTCGCTGTGGCCTCAAACTGTTCCCTTTGGCCGCCTTTACCTCCCTCCCCCCTTCCCTGGGAGCCACAGCTGGGAATGACTTGAGGATGAGTGGGCATGACCCTGAAAAGTTTGGGGACTGCTGCCATGTGAGAACCCTGGGTTCAGTAACCTCTCTGCCTATTCGTATTAGGTGGGAGACCCAGCTTTAATTCCTTCTCCATGTGCTGAGTGAGTGCTTTAGCTGATGTAGAGACAATGGTGAGTGCTGTAATGTACAACAAAATGCACTAATCTACAGTGAGGCACAATTACTGTAAATCAGGTTGGAAAGCTGCAATCTTGTGCAGGGCTATCCAGACTTTGAGATTGAATGGTGCACTCTAACATGCTGTGATCTCTGACCTTTGTGGCACATTTTGCCATGTGATACTCTGTAGCCATCCAGAAGGCTCTTTGACACAATGCCTGGAAGAATGAGAACTTGACACCTGTCACTTCTACCTCAACTAGTGAACCTAAATCAAGTCACTCCAGCGATGAAGACAACTTGAGTGGGCTTTTCTGTGGAAGCTGCTGCCCTTGCTCAGAAATAGGTGACTATTGGTCATTAAAAAGCCAAAGTGTAGTGCAATGTTGTCACACATTAAACAGCAACTATCCATTCTCTGCTGTAATGGCCAAAGTCCACATGCAGCAGGAGTCTGCTCTCTCAAATGCTCCTACAATGAAACAGGACAAAATATCCCTAACTTTCAGTGGAGATGTAATTTTTTAATTAAAAGCTTTAGTAATTGATTTAACCTTCATCTTTTTTTTTTTTTTTTTTTTTTTTTTTAAAGGAGGCCAGTGACTGCAGCTATTAAGCAAATGGTTATTTGGCTTTATAAAGTGTTAACAGAAATGCAGTTATTAATTACCTCAGACTGGAAGTCTAGCAATGTGCTCCCATTATCTGTGCATAGTGCCCCTAGCTCATGACTCACAGATGTTCCACCTTTCTGACCAACTGCCTGATATCCTGTGCCAGGAGCTCTGGTTCCTCAAAGGCAGCAAAATGCCCCCCACGTGGCATGTAGGTGTAGACAACTATGTTCTTGAACAAATTCTTTGCCCAGGAACGTGGGGTATGTGCAAGTTCGTTGGGGAAAGCAGCAAGGCCAGTGGGTACATAAACTCCAATCCTTAAAAAAACAAAAACAAAAAGTTAGCAGTTTTTTAATCAGTGCATAATCTTTGTGGAGGCAGGTTGTTTAAAGCATTTGTTTCTCTTATCAATAAAATGTCAGAAAATCAGTGTAAAATGTTCTGGAAATATACTCACTACTAGGTAGCATGGATATCTTAGTATGTTACCATGACAGAAAACTCTCTCTACATTTATTTGTATCTGGAGTACACTTGTATTTCTCTTCCAATGCAGTTTGTACTAGTTGTTCAAGGTTACTAGAAATGTGTATGCAGTTTGATGCAACAGTTCAGCCAGTTTGCATATTAGTTTCACAGACCTCAGCAGAACAGTTATTTGAATCTTGGCAATCCCTACCCAGGAAAAAAAGGTCAATCTTGCAGTTTAATATATTTCAATACAACATATTGGGGAAAATAGTTGACTAACACTATCCTACTCTAATTTTACATTGATAGTTAAGCCAGGAATAGCAGAGGGTGTGTTTCTGTGACACCTTCTTTGTATCTGTGAATTGGACATTGAGTTGTTCCATGGCCTCTTTGGGGTGACTACATTTGTGCTGCAAGTATCTTCATTTGCTATGGTATGTGTAGGTGTGGTTTAAGGTTGCCCATGAACTTCACAGGAGATCAAAACCAGGGATTTGCAACAGCCCTTTCATGAGGTGTTTGACTTCTGTGAGCTCCACTCAGCCTTCCAAGCTTCAGAGTTGAAGTTGCATTAGTGAAGGTTAAATGTGTGGGTCTAAAAGCGCTAACAAGACTGAGTGATGGGAAGGAAGGAAGGAAGGTTCAGCTGCAGCGGGAGACATTCATTTTTCATAATCCACTAGAGTTCCTAAATTGGGATAAGGCTTATTTTAGTAATCGTGTAGCTGCAAACAATTTTATTGGTTACACGGTTACTAAAATACTCCTTGGGGTGGGACTGGCAGCAAGTGCGGGAGCTCCCTGCCACCCTGCGCTGCTGCCTCTAGAGTGGGTTTGCAGGGGTAGTTGGTTTAAAAATAGGCTCCCCGTGCAGATTGGCTCCTGCCTGCTGCCCTGCTCTTTTGTCTTTGATTCAGAGGCTGTGTGGGGTGGCAGTAGCTCCTGCCACAGATGGAGGCTGCTTTGCAGCAGCTTGCCCTGCCCCCCATGCTGCTGCTTCTAATACAGAGGCAGCAGGGTGGAAGGCTAGTGCTTGTGGGGGTAGGAAGTCAGCTTTTAAGCTGGCTCACCCCAAGCACAGGCTCCTGCCTGCTCCTCAAACTGCTGCCTTTGTGGGAGGCGGCAAGGTGGCGGCAGGTAGCTCTGCAGAGCTGGCATATGTGGAGAGCCAGCTTAAAAGCTGATTCCGTGTGTGTATTGGCTCCCACTTGCCCCATCACCCTCTACACTGCCTCCTCTAATAGAGAGGCAGCAGCATGGTGGGGGGAGGGGAGAGTGTGTGTGGTGGCAGGTGGCTCTGCGGGATTCAGCACTTGTGGGGAGCTGACTTTTAAGCTGGCTCCCACCAAACACCACCTCCTGCCTGCAGCCGGCTCCCCAAGGACACTGGCTCCCACCTCCCCATTGCTGCTTCTAATAAAGAGGCAGCAAGAGGGTGTGTGTGTGTAGTCATTTGGATTAACTGATAAACCCAGACTTATCGGTTAATTTTTTAAACAACTATACGCTGACATCCGTATTCCCAAAGCGTTGTGGCATCATGGTGAACGGTTGGGGGAGCAATGTGCAACAGCAGCCAAGATGTTGGTGATCAAGTTGAGGGTTGCAGTGATATACTGCACTGTAATGTTCAGATGAACATCAGAAAGTTGTATGGCTACCACTGGCTAGTATCAATACACAGTATTTAGCTATAAACCCTTTTTAGAAATACATACTGTGGCCCAATGGTTTTGTCCTATGGTACAGTCACCCATCTTGTAGTCAGCCACAAAGGACAAATGGGATGTCTGAGAATAGTGTTTGAACCCAAACTAAACTCTCAAGTAGGTTAAAGCTGTTTGATTGTCTGTAGTTGGAAATTTACAAGGTAATAGTGATATAACAGTCTAACCGTTACCTGTCTATCTTAGGGTCATTTGAAATTGAACTAGCAGCAAATTAAAATAATTTGTTAGAAAATGAACAAACCCTGTGTAGATCATAAATCCAATGGGCTCAGTGTGTGCAGACACTCTAGTTTGATACGTTTTGCCTTTCCATGTGTGTGCGGTCATCTCTTTGTGGTAAATTGATTTCATAAACTGAATTGAGCTGACTATTCTCCCATGCAATCGATCCCTCTCAATAAGTGACTGGCTTTTTAAGCCCCTATTGCTGTTGTACAGAGGCCTCATATACAAATATAAAACAATCAATTCCATCTCAAAGGACGATTTTCTGATTCCCAGTAGTGCATGGAATGAATGGTAGTCAGTCTTGGGGGGGGAGGGAAGGGAGAAGGGAAAGGAATCCTGCTCAGCAAAGTGTTCCCTGCTTAGCCTCATCAGTAGCAGTAAGCTCTTCACTAACCAAAGTTAATCCCTGTTCAGTGTATCAAATTCCAGATAATGTATTTCAGCAATATGTGGATGACTATTTTCTTTCCTCGAGGCCCTTTGCAATATTGTCTCTAAATTCTTCTTGTGTGTATGTTTAGTTATATCGGGGACTTCTAGTTGTTGTCTGACTAAAAGTGATTGCTGCTTTACTTATGCAGTGAAACTGTTGCCCAAAAGGTGGAGAGCAGCTTATGAGTGTAGGAGACAGAACTCTTCCAGGACCTAGCCTCAGACTAAACTTACTCCCAGCAGAAACTAAGAATGACTACATGTTTCTGTTTTTAACTGGCATACAAAATTCGTTGCTGTGACTTCACTTTCCTTCAAGAAATTCAACACAAAAATTAGTTTAAGCTATTTTTCCTATAGTTTTTTTTGGGGAGGGGGAAGAGAGAAGGTACCTTTTTTGTTACCATGATAGAACCTAGATAAAAATCTGATTTATTTTTGAAATATGTGGGAGGAGGTAGCTGCTACAATGATGGGAGCCATATAAGCACCTAGATGTCTGCAATGTTATCTAGCCTGCATCTCACCCCGCCCCTCTTTACCTGGCATCGGGAGCAGTACTGGGGTTCTTGGAAATATTCTCCTTGTAGAAACGCATTGAAGGCACAATGGACGAAGTTACCCAGTAAATCATCACATATGTCAAAAGGTCATCCAGAGAGAATTTCCTAGCGAGGGATAAACCAGAGAAGCATCACTGTCGCAGGGGCTGCTCTCTGCACGTTATCAGAGACATGCCCTGAAGTGTGCGCAGCTAAGCTGCGGCACATTGATAGGGTTGCCAGATGATTTAACTAAAAATACTGAACAACCCCCCCACCCATCCCAAAAAACCCACCCGGGAAAAAATTCTGTTGAGGAAAAAGAAAGGGGGAGACCAAAGTTGTTGGGGGGGGGGGCAAGGACCCCGAGACTTAAAATAAAACCAAACCCAGCATGGCCCCTTTAAGAAATGTCTTTGAGGCTTTTTGGCCCTAACAGGCTGCCGGTGGCTATCTGCCATCTTGTCTCCCGCTCCGGGCCAGACAGCTCCCCTGCAGAATCTGGTAAGCACCTGGTGTTTTTGCCTCCTGACGGGGGGAAAAAAATCAGAAAATACCAGACATTTTAGGTATCTGGTATGTTCTGAATTTTTTTACCGTACAGGAGGCGAAAATACCAGACTGTCCGGGTCAATACAGGACACCTGGCAACCCTGTGCACTGTACTGAGTGTTGGCACAGCGGCACTGCAGCCAATTCATTACAATTCTAAACTGCAAATTGCCTTGTGTATGTTCCCTTGCCCTCTACTTACATTTGGTCTCAGTAGTAGATGGTCTCACCTCCCTACTTGTGAGCATCCCTTCCTTCAGTTGCGTTTCTCCCTCATACCTATGCATTGGCATGCTGCTATTCCATACCTCTCCAGACCTCCATTGTCCATGTCCCGGAATGATCTGTCAGTCCAGGTAGAGAACTTCTCCAGAATGTATGCAGCAAGTCCCACAGGGGAATCATTTAGTCCACAGCCTAATTCAGGAAAGGAAGAAAACTGTTCTCAGGTTCACATAGGATTGTATTACCTCCACTAAGGATATGGGAGATTTCCTTGAAATCCAGTTTAAGGATCAAGTAGAAACTTTGGATATTACCACCTTTGTGCTATTCCTTTTGAGACAGTTTAGTACTAACAGAGCCCAGTTAACAAAAGACCCTGTCTGCTACTTTTTTAATGCAGACAGAAACCAAGAGTAGGACAGGCCTGGTGGTGGCAGCAATGGAATGGTAGGAAAGTGTCCAAAGAAACTAAACTGTAAAGGAGGCAGGGAAAGGGAATAGCATTCTCAAACGGTGTGGATGAAACAGGTCCTAGAATATGTTTATGAAGTGGAAGGATGAGAATTCTGTGCACCGGCTAGCCTGTACTTACCCATGCTTTGCAAACCAAAACATAATAAATACAGTACTTACAAAGGATTATCTGTTCACCTCATGGAATAAGTAAATATTTGGCAATTGAGGAAATGGAGATAAAGTTACTTGCTGAAAGTCACGTGCAATAAATCATTGTTAGAACTTGACTAGAATGCTGGAGTTCCTGTTTCTCAGCCCTTGCTCAGTTCACATTGCTCCTCAAACATTCTAGGCCTCAGTCCAGATAGGATGGGTATCTCATGGATCACACATGTCTATAATATGAGTTCCTTAGTCATGCAGGGTATGGCTAGACTGCAAGCTTCTTTTGAAAGAGAGCATCCACACCTCAAAACCGGATCGAAAAAGCAACTTGCTTTTTCAAGAGTGTCCAGACTGCATGGACACGCTCTTGAAAGAAAGTCCTGATTGCTATTCACAGAATGGCCACTAGGGAACCTATGCTTTTTTTGATTGCCTCTTCTTTCGAAAACTGTCCCTGTTCTGTATCCATATGTGCCTTTTTTCAAAAGAGTTCTTTGGAAAAAGGTGTTCTTCCTCATAATTTGAGGTTTACCAATGACGAAAAACCCCCTGCATTCTTTTAATTTAATTTTGAAAGAATGTGATTACAGTGTGGATGCAGGTGAAGTTTTTTTTTTTTAAAAAGGGCAGTTTTTTCGAAAAAAACAATGTAGTCTAGACATGCCCGCAGAGACCTACCTGCTGTGTCTGGCTTGGTGGCCTGGATGTGCAAATACCCTGTCTCCCGCAGAAGCTCATACACGTTCTTCTCAAAATATGGGAATAAGCGGCGGGAATCTTCCCTGGTGAGGCCCACCAGCCATGGTACGTAGGCCCCAAGCAGTAAAGAAATCAGCCTCCCCAACCCTCCTGAGAAGATGAAGACGAAATTCAGATGAAGCCCTTTCACGGACCTGGAATCAATGGTATTAAGGAATAGAATAAGGAACAGCATTAGTGGATTAACACTATCAAAAGAAAAGGGGTCCCGTCTCCAGCTTTCCTCTGATATACAGAACTGTGAGGACACTTACACTGCACTAGACCCATTGGTACTTCTGGAAAAAGTCTCTCTCCTAACCATACATAGCTCTTCAGGCATGTGTATTCACAATTTCCTTGTGTGATGACATGTAGCAAATAGCCTAGAAATTAGCTGATACAAGCACTAGCACAGGCTGGGGAGGACAGAAGAACTATAGCAGTATTAGGGTAAGTCTATGCTGCAGAGCAAAAATTGAATTAAGATACACAACTTCAGCTACGTCAATTGTGTAGCTGAAGTTGAAATAGCTTAATTCAGCTTTTGGGGCTGTCTATGCAACAAGAAGTTGAAATAAGAAAACTCTTCCTTTGACTTCCCTTACTCCTTGTGAAATGAGGCTTACAGCAGTCGGAGTAAAAAGTCCTCCAGTCTGACATTATTTTGGAATAATGGCTTGCTGTGTAGATGTGCATTTTGTTACTTTGAAATAACGGCGCTGTGTAGACATATCCTTAGACTCCTATTTGACTTGGCATGACAGATTCATTACTGTGGGATGGGCTGTTCTCCTCAGAGCTTCATTTTGACCCTTTTGTAATGAGGGCTTCATTGTGCATTGGCTGAGAAGCCTGTGGTGGATTACACATGATCATAAGCTTTCCAGAGACTCCCTGCCCTGGATGCTAGTTGCACCTCACAGCTCTTCTTCTACAGGGGCCAAGATACTCTCAGAGCACGTCTTCACTTGCTGCACTGGAGAACGATATTCTGGCGTTCAATTTAGCGGGTCTAGTATAGACCCATAAATTGAATGCTGAAGGCAGCTCTGGCCGGTGTCTGTACTCTTCACAGATGCGAGGAATAAGGAAAGCCAATGGGAGCATTTGGTCCCATCGGCCTCCTGCAATGGGGACAATACCAAGCTCACCTTTTCACCTAAGGGGCTAACATGGAGCATGTGTTTTACAATAATTCACTAACATTTAACTACATCTGCTAAAAGTAGCTGCATGTTTTTCTTCCATCTAATATGTTCTAAACCTCCATTTTAGGCAATGAAGGAGTTTATATATCATGTTGCCTTTTAGCCTCTCATAGGTTTCCCAACCAGAATTCAATCTCACCATTATCTCCTTTCTGATACGGAAAGCTACATCTAAACTACGATCCTCTTGCAGAAGAGGAAATGCAAATAGAATGTTCATTTGTATATGTCACGCTCTCATTTGCATTTCCTCTTCCCTTCCCTTTTGCACAAGAGCCATTCTTCAAATGAGGAAGAACCGCTCTTGTGCAAAAGGGGGCTTTTGCACAAAAAGGTGCTGTCTACACACCGCTTTTTTGCACAAAAACCTTGCGCA
Organism: Pelodiscus sinensis; assembly: GCF_049634645.1. Taxonomy (NCBI): domain Eukaryota; kingdom Metazoa; phylum Chordata; order Testudines; family Trionychidae; genus Pelodiscus; species Pelodiscus sinensis. The sequence continues at coordinate 139,358,588 of NC_134713.1, forward strand.
AAAGGGAAAGGAAGAGGAAATGCAAATGAGAGTGCAACATATGCAAATGAGTGCTCCATTTGTATTTCCTCTTCCACAAGAGGATCGTAGTTTAGATGCAGCCAAAGAGATCATCAGGTGGGCCTATTCTAATCCTTAAGGCTCCCTGAGATGATGGAATGTAGAGGGCACAGTTCACATTCACAATCGTCTGAAAGCTGGGAGTGATCACAAAAACTTTAGATAATATGGAAATATGAATGAAACAGAATAAGCTTGAGAAAAAGGCTGAGAACTATGAAACTGAAATTAATAAAGATGAATGCAAAAAAAATTGGGGAGATATATCAGAGGGAAAAATCCAATACACAAAGCTAGAATGGAAAAGAGGAGCTAGACAGCAGAAGGGCACCCACAAAAATGATCTGGAATTGGGGGTAGAATGCAGAATAAACTCAACAGGAGTCAGCAATGCATGCCTGTACTGTTTTGCATTATCAGGGTTGCTGTGTTGATCAGTGGTGAAGCTACAACGTGACAGATATGAGTCAACAGTGTGCCCTTGTAGCCTAGAAGGCTAATGGCATATTAGGTTGCATTAAGAGGAGCATTGCCAGCAGATCCAGAGATGTCATCATTCCCCTTTATTTGGCTTTGGTGAGGCCGCATCTGGAGTATTGTCCAGTTCTGGGCCCCCCACTACAAAAAGGATGTGGACGCATTGGAGAGGGTCCAGTGGAGGGCAACCAAAATGATTAGGGGGCTGGAGCATATGACTTATGAGGAGAGGCTGAGGGACTTGGGTCTGTTTAGTCTGCAGAAGTGAAGAGTGAGGGGGGATTTGATAGCAGCCTTCAACTTCCTGAAGGGAGGTTCCAAAGAGGATGGAGAGAAGCTGTTCTCAGTAGTGACAGATGGCAGAACAAGGAACAGTGGTCTCAAGTTATGGTAGGAGAGGTCCAGGTTGGATATTAGGAAAAACTATTTCACTAGGAGGGTGGTGAAGCACTGGAATGGGTTACCTAGGGAAGTAGTGGAGTCTCCATCCCTAGAGGTGTTGAAGTCTCGGCTTGACAAAGCCCTGGCCGGGTTGATTTAGTTGGAATTGGTCCTGCCTATTGCAGGGGGCTGGACTTGATGACCTTCTGAGGTCTCTTCCAGTTCTATGATTCTACAGCTGTAGCCTTATTTTCAGCTTGGGCACTCACTGGGGCAAATATTTTAAAAATTGGCCATTAATTTTGGGTGCCAAACTAGAGGAATACAAAAACTGGGACACCCAACATGAATGGGCTTTTAAAAAATGTGAATCTATGCTATTTCTTTTTTTTTAAAAGATACTCCCTGGAGAGAGTTCAATTGACAGCAGTGTACATAGAGGCAAGTATGGCCAGATCAGAGGAAAGCAGAGCCCTTGACTCAAAATGACAAGGAGACAATACAAAGGCAAAGAGGACTGGGACCAATTCTCATTCAGCTTCACTGGCTCCAGTTTGGTGCTTGTTCTTGGGCCAGTTTATGCTTCTAATTGGCACATTATGCTAGGTCAGGAAGCTGAAAGGACTGCAGCTTTGCCAATTGCTCTAGAATCCAGACCACTGTCTAACAAGGATGCAGAAAAGTCAAGAGAAATAGTTTCAGAATGCTTCTGACTCCTGTTCCCATGGAGAGAGCTCATTAGGAACTTAAGAACAGCCATATTGGATCAGACCAAAGGTCCAGCAGTCCAATATCCTGTCTTCTGACAGTGGCCAATACCAGATGGCCCAGAGGGAATGAACAGAACAGGGAATTATGTCTGTCACCCATTCCCAACCTCTGACAGAGGCTATGAACACCATTCCTGCCCATCCTATCTAATAGCTGTTGATGGACCTATCCTTCATTATCTGTATTTTGGTAAAGTTTCTGTGGGCCATGGCTATCCAAAAAGGGTTGTACAGATAACTTGGCAGGAGTCCAATGGTTGAAGTTAATCCCTTTTCATTGAAGAAGATGGCCAGTATCTGAATCTTTAATACAAAGGCGCAGTTTGCAGAGGAGACAACTCCTGGAGTGTAATGTTCCATCTCATCCTGGGTAGCCTAGCTGCTTGCTTGGATGTGCAGTCTGCAGGCACCCTATCTCATTCCTGTTAAAGAGGAATGTGATGAGGCGTCACAGTCTGGTTAGCAATGTGTCTACTGCCAACCCCAAACATTCCAGAATCAGGAGTCAGGCCCTACAAAGCATGGTTTTTAAAAAATCAATACTATAGGGATTCTTTCCATTTGCCTTTTGATTTCTGAGCCTTTAGGGTCCATGTTTTTCAGTTTCTCTCTTCAACAACAAGGACTAGAATTTTTTTTTAATTTTTCAAATGAATGATGAGAGTCTCGCACAGTCACATGACTGTAGGAGTAGTGGAGCACAAATATCACAAGGCTCAGGATAAAACTACAAGAGTTAGCAACAATGCAAGGGGGGAGGGCAGGGAGTGTTGTGGGAACCAGACCAGACAACTATTCCTCTCCAAACCCCCTTTGCCACTCACTTTGGCAGCATCTGGGCCATGTTAGTGGTGATCCGAGAGCCCCAGTCGCCTCCCTGTACATAGAACTCCTGGAAGCCCAATCTTTGCATCAGCTTGTGAAATATCCGAGCAGCAGCCAGCGTGTCAAAACCTGTGCATAAGGAGAAACTTATCACTAAACACCTCGGCTACGTCTAGACTGGCATGATTTTCCGGAAATGCTTTTAATGGAAAAGTTTTCCATTAAAAGCATTTTCGGAAAAGAGCATCTAGATTGGCACGGACGCTTTTCCGCAAAAGCACTTTTTGCGGAAAAGTGTCTGTGGCCAACCTAGACACGCTTTTGCGCAAAAAAGCCCCGATCGCCATTTTCGCGATCGGGGCTTTTTTGTGCAAAACAAATCTCAGCTGTCTACACTGGCCCTTTTGCGCAAAAGTTTTGCATAAAAGGGACTTTTGCCCGAACGGGAGCAGCATAGTATTTCCGCAAAAAGCATTGATTTCTTACAGTAGGAAGTCAGTGCTTTTGCGGAAATTCAAGCGGCCAGTGTAGACAGCTGGCAAGTTTTTCTGGAAAAGTGGCTGATTTTCCGGAAAAACTGGCCAGTCTAGAAACAGCCCTCTTCTCCCCCAGCCAGGCATCACTGATGCCAAAGAAGATGCAGGTCAGTGTTCTTCTGGGTATTGCCTGGTACTGGTCCTCTGGGTCACAAGAAAGGGAGAGTTGGGGATTTGGGAGGCTTCTAATTACCTCTATATTACAAATCTCTATATTACACTTAGCCCTAGAGCTTTGTGATCTCATCCCCATGACTTTCCCGATATCTCTGCAAAAGACTACCTGCTATCTGGCAGATGGAGCTGATTCATTATCACAAAGCAGCTAGCACACACTGTGATAAAAAGGCCAAGAAATGAGTGCACTGCAACCATTTCAATGGCCCATGGAAGACAAGCACTGAAGGCACCAGGAGCCTACAATGAAATGGATACCAGCTGCCTTCATCCTTAATATGGGGGATTGGGTCCCAAGCTGTAAACAGCCAATCTGTTAGGTCATTAAGAAGCACTTTGAGCATGCAGGGTGTTTTCCTGGATACAACATAGGGCACAGACTCCTCCCCTCTTCACCTTTGCCTTCTCCACCTTGTAGTTCATCCAAATTAATCTTTCTCCCCATATGGGCACCCTCCATCCTCAGATCCCTCCACGGGCTCCCACTCTCCAGCATCAGGTTCACATCCCCGCTCTTCCCCTTTAAGGTTGTTCAGTCTCCAGGCCCACCCTCCTCATTTCCCCTTCTGCTCCCTATTCTCTGCTCCCACTGCCTCCTTCATTTATCTGCATCTTCTCTCAGGACAGGCCATAGGCCTGTAACAGCCTCCCAACCAAAGTTCACAGCACCTTTCCTTGTCTCCTCCGACAACCACTGGAACCCCCTCCCCCAATCAATGAAGTGTCCTGGCTCTCATGACCACCCATCTCATGTTGCCCCATGTTCTATTGCACTCTTATTCCTTTGGGGAAGGGAGCTGTTTGATCTACATCACCCCATTGTACGGCATGGTGTTCACACTGGCATAGAAGATTGGGGAGGGGCGTGTCACAGAATAGGATACAGAGTCTTTCACCTCTAGGACCCTGGTTCCTTTCTGGTTCCAGGTTGTTGGGAGTCTCAGGGAAATGGGAAATGGACTGTGGGGCCTATTGTCTATGGGACATCAGCTCTACTTCAGCCCAAGACTGGGGTGACTGGCTGTCTTGGGGGCGTGTGTAGAAAATGAGCTAGGGAGCCTTTTACCTAGGCAATAATGACCTGTCTCACAGGACTGGGACACAGAGCTTTTTACTTTCAGACCATTTAGTGGTCTGTGTGACTTGAGCTGTGAGTCCAGTTCCCACTGAACAAGTCTGTGATGGACCCCCCCCCCCATACTTAATGAATGGACTTATGGACATGAATGTATATAACTCAAAGGTGCTTTGAGCAAATTATTTCCCTATAAAAAAAGCAGAAAAGCAAACGCGTTCCCTGGACGCAGCGGAGTATTTTCGGGATACCTCTGGTATCCCGAACTCCCTTCCCCCAGTCTAGCTGTACCTACAGGAAGCTGGGCCCTAAACTGCACTCTCCTTGGACCTGAAGAGGTTCAGTGTCTGTACTGCTTCTCGGAGGGGGAGGGGGACAGGGATCTCAGCTCAGGGTCTTGGCTGGGGGAGACCAGTGGAGCTGGCCCAGCAGGACCAGGAAACGAGGAGCCCCAGAGAGCGGGAATGCGAGTGGCAGTGCTCGTATCAGCACCCTGGGAGCCACCCCCGAGGGGTCATCTGTGACCGCACCCTGCCACAACATCAACAACACGATCATCATAATAAATGACCGCTCCTCTCCAGCCCAGCAGAAATGCCGAGGACTGATCCGTTTCTGAACCATGAATTGCCCTCACGTAGTAAGGTGTGATCCCTAGAGGTCAGGGGATGCAGGCTGAGAAAAGTCTGCCCTAGCCTTGCCCCTGCCACACTTATTCTGTGGATACCAGTCTCCAGGGCTGTCAATCCACCCCCAGATTTGTTTTATAAAAAGAATGGGTACAGAATCCAACTCCCAGTGTTCAGAAATTGACCCATGGGTCCAGGGATGTTTCCCAGATTCTATTCCAGAAAGCACTGGGATTCTAATTAACTCTCTCCTGCCCATTACTCACCTTGTTGGTGAGGTGCCTCGGAGAAGCCATAGCCTGGGATGGATGGGCAGATGACCTCAAACACCACATCCTCATTCAGGCCATGCCCAGCTGGGTCAGTGAGCAGTGGGATGATCTTATAGAACTCGTAGAAGGAGCCAGGCCAGCCATGCACCATCAACAAAGGCCTGGCTGCCTGGCCCCTGGGGATGTGAGGGGGCTTCACATGGACAAAATGGACTTCAATCCCTGCCATGAATCCAAGAGAAACAAGTTAATGCTCCAGTTGCTTCTCTGCTCCTGGCCCAGACCCTAAAGGAGAGAGGCAAAATCCTAGCCAGTGTTTACAGAGACCCACAGCATAGCATAGAGAGGAAGTTTCCCAGCTGGAGTTGGGAGGGAGATGCCCTGTACCCCTAAGAGTTTTGTTTGCTTCTTTGTGGATGAGGGATAATGCCACGGTGAGAGAGACCCAGACCCCCCCAGCACTACATCTGTTGGGCAAGGCACCCTAAATTTGTCTTTGTGAATCTGATGTCCGTGAGGTGGAGGCCCTAGCAGACAATGGATGCCTTGGATACTTCAGCCTGCTTTCCTGTATCTTAGTGCAATGCTGAGCTCAGCATGGAACAAGCTGCATCATTGTGGGTTCCAGAGAAACTTTGACATACTCCCAGCAGAGGAAGGCAAATGAGAGGCAGCAAAGCAGAAAAATGTGGGTACTCCACGGGTGAAATGCTGGGACGGTAAAGAAGAGAGGGGGTGATTCATGAGTGAAGGGACAGGAGAATGGGGCAGCTAGACAAAGGAAATAGCGGTAATTTGCTGGGAGCACTATGGCTGCTAGAGGAGCAGTAAATGGGGCTCCACGGAGGAGGAGGCACCAGGATTGCAAGAGGAGAAAAAGAGAGCGTTCAGGGGCAACTGAGTGGCACCTTCAATGGTTGTTTTGAAATGTGGATATTGGTTCACAAATTCCAGCTGCTTCCGCCAGTCAAACTCGTTCCTCCAGTAGGCAACAACTCTCTGCAGGTAGGTGGAGTTGAAACCGTACTGGAAGGCGGCTCCCTCCAGGGGTGGTGTGTAGCGGGCCTGGTCTAGGCGCTGATGCAGTTCCTGCAGAAGGAGAGTTCCCACACTGCTCCATCTCAGGCCTGGCTCTCAGAGGCTGCTTTCCCTGCCCATCACTCCACAGAGAAGCCAAGAATAAAGTCTCCTGCATGCCCAGGCTCTTAAGGAGCCTTCTTTCTGTATCCCTTCTTTCTCTATCCTTCCCTGGGGCTCAAAGGGCACTGTCCAGCAAGCCACATGCCTCCAGGATCCGATACACAGTGAAAATATGTTTTGCATGTTACTGGTTAGAATTGGAAACTGAGGACAGAACTGGGTTCTATTCCTGGCTGTGGCTCTGACCTGCTACGTGGCCTTGTTCAAAACACTTCCCTTCTCCGTATCTCAGTTTCCCTTGTGTATACAGTGGGGTTATCCTACTGCCCTAATGGAGAATATGGGTTGGGATGTTAATGACTGTAAAGGGCTCTAAGCTACTTGGAGGAAAAGCAGGGATGGTGGTGTAGAAAGGGCTGCTGCATGGAAATGCCAGGGTTTAGAGTGGAACTGGTGACCTAAAGTCTCCATTGCTCAATCCTATCACCTGCTCAACCCACTGTTAGTCAATTAGAAACAGTGGTAGGCACAGTCTGTGCATTCCCATAATAGCTGTCAGCATCCCTCACAGTGATCAGTGATCCCACTGTTATCCCAGCCCTGAGCTCCCTACACACAGCGGTGCCAGTGCCCCTCCCCCTGCCCTGCAGCCCCCTGCTATCCCAGCCCTGGGCTCCCCACACACAGCTCTGCCAGTGCCCCTCCCCCTGCCCTGCAGCCCCCTGCTATCCCAGCCCTGGGCTCCCCACACACAGCTCTGCCAGTGCCCCTCCCCCTGCCCTGCAGCCCCCCCTGCTATCCCAGCCCTGGGCTCCCCACACACAGCTGTGCCAGTGCCCCTCCCCCTGCCCTGCAGCCCCCCCTGCTATCCCAGCCCTGGGCTCCCTACACACAGCGGTGCCAGTGCCCCTCCTCCTGCCCTGCAGCCCCCCCTGCTATCCCAGCCCTGGGCTCCCCACACACAGCTGTGCCAGTGCCCCTCCCCCTGCCCTGCAGCCCCCCCTGCTATCCCAGCCCTGGGCTCCCCACACACAGCTCTGCCAGTGCCCCTCCCCCTGCCCTGCAGCCCCCCCTGCTATCCCAGCCCTGGGCTCCCCACACACAGCTCTGCCAGTGCCCCTCCCCCTGCCCTGCAGCCCCCCGCTATCCCAGCCCTGGGCTCCCCACACACAGCTCTGCCAGTGCCCCTCCCCCTGCCCTGCAGCCCCCCCTGCTATCCCAGCCCTGGGCTCCCTACACACAGTGGTGCCAGTGCCCCTCCCCCTGCCCTGCAGCCCCCTGCTATCCCAGCCCTGGGCTCCCCACACACAGCTGTGCCAGTGCCCCTCCCCCTGCCCTGCAGCCTCCTGCTATCCCAGCCCTGGGCTCCCCACATACAGCTCTGCAGTGCCCCTCCCCCTGCCCTGCAGCCCCCTACTATCCCAGACCTGGGCTCCCCACACACAGCTCTGCCAGTGCCCCTCCCCCTGCCCTGCAGCCCCCTACTATCCCAGACCTGGGCTCCCCACACACAGCCCTCAATCCTGATCTGCAGTACTTGCTATTCTTAAACCCAGACAGACAGCTTTACTATTCAAGTATCAGAGGGGTAGCTGTATTAGTCTGAATCTGCATAAATAACGAGAAGTCTATAAGTCTATAAGGTGCCATAGGACTTCTTGTTGTCTCCACTATTCAGTACATCTCAGTGTCCACTAGCAGTTTCTGCTGTTCTAGGTATAGGCTTCTCAGCAGAAACGGTCTTGGACTCTGTTGAGATTTTGATACATTTTCCTTAGACTGGGACCCAGAAAACTCAATTGGTCTGTGATCTAATTTGGACTAAAACTCAAGTCTATAGGCATGGATAATCAGTACATCTTCCCACTGTGCCAGACAGCTGTGCTGAGCTATTTGAGTACAGTACTAAGGACATCACTTTGAAGCAGTTAGATGGACCTGATTGGCTAGCTCTACCTCTCTTGTTTCTACTCCCCACCAGCTGTCCCTCCTTAGATACCTCTCCTGGTTCCCTTTTCCTCAGCCAGTGATACCTGAATTTCCCTGTCCGAGGTTTCAATTTGGAAGGATCGGATTCTCTCATCTTCTTTCTCTCTTGAAGGCCTTTCACCTGAGCCCCACCATCCATCTCCCATTTCTAGAGTCTTGATCTTCCGTCTAGACAGGAGCCAACAAACCAGGAGCCCTCCAGCTCCCAGAGCAGCAGGGGCCAGAACTGTACTCCTCCGGGGATAGTCAAGGGACCTAGGAAGGGACAAGATACCCAAATTCAGGAACAAAAGCATCAAGACACAGAATTCTCCAAGACCTGTATACATATATGGTGATTTTGAGTGGAGATGAACACCCACAACTCCCATAATTCAGTAAACAGGAGTCATGAGTTCCCATCATCTTAGGAGATCAGGCCCTAGGTGTCTCTCCCAGAATGAGTGTCCAGCTCTTAAGGTGTCGACCTAAGAACCTGGAAGCAGGTTAGAAACAGAATATCAGTTTTGGCAAGAACTGAACTGAACTGCACCAGCTGGAGACAAGCTTCTAAGGTTCCATAGAGGTCCACCAACAACCACACCTGCAACTAATGAAACATGATTTGAGAAGCCTGGATCACCACCTGCCTGGCCACTAGTCACTGGTCACAAGCCTACCCAGGCCCTCTCCGTGTGGTGACCAGCAATCCTATATTCTCAACAGCAGAAAAAATATCAGTGAGACTGGGGCCTAATGTTCAGACATTAGCAGCACTGCAGTGGGGAGTACTTGGCTGTGTCTACACTGCACCCCTTTTCCAGAAAAGGGATGCAGATGAGACAAGTCGGAATTGCAAATGCAGCGGGGATTTAAATTTTCCCCGCTGCATTTGCATGAACATGGCTGCCGCTTTTTTCCAGCTCGGGGCTTTGCCAGAAAAAAGAGCCAGTCTAGACGGGGATCTTTCGGAAAATAAAGCCTTTTCCGAAAGGTCCCTTATTCCTTTTAAAATCAGGAATAAGACTGGCCAGCTGTCAGTGTGTCCCGAGCATCCTGACAGATTTCCCAGGACAGCTACCTCAAAAAAGGGACAGTGCTGGGAAAACCTAGACAGATGGTATCCTTAGTTACTGGAGACCCCTGTGTCTGAAATGGGGAAGCATCCTTGGAAAGAGCCCCAGCCAAGTTCTTGGGCAGGAAGCTCCTGACTGCTGAGATGGAGCAGGGCTCCTGAGAACAAATAGCCTAAGCAGACCCCTTCACAGTGCTCTTTGGGTGCTGAGCAGTTTATGCAACAGGTAACTGAATCCCTCTCTCTGTGTTTAAATCCGAAAGGGTTTAGCTGCCAGGAGTCCTGAAACACAGAGTATCGTGGCAGGTTATGGTACCAATTCAGCACTGAGCAGCTTTAATGCCACTAATCCACATCAAGTGGCTCAGAGCAGCGGCCCCTTGGCTGTCCTAAAGCAGGGTTCACCAGCAAAGCTTTTTCTGTGACCACAGTCCAGAGGGTACATAGTCAGCCACCCCCCAGGTGACCCTTCCAAAAGGACTGGAATGGCTACCCTGCATAATGCTCTGTCCCCAGAGTTAAGTTCGTGCCGGAGCTTGGACCAAGGGCCATATTGGACTTCACCCCTCGGCCATGTTTCTAGATGACTAACAGTATAATCCCATAGCACTCCTCTCCCCCCCCCCCCCCCGCACCCTCCGAGGGCTCTCCTGCACCTGCCGCACTCACCGGACACTCTGAAGGATTTGCTGCCACATGTCTGTGCCGATGCCTGTGACTTGAATCCAACTCAGCCCAACTGTAGTGCTGCACTAAGAAAACCAGAGGCCCCAACTGCTGCTACCTCCTTCTCTGCTTTCTCAGTGACGATGCAAACAACCTATATATAGTCTGATAATGCCACCTGCTGCGTTAGTCTAGAATTGCAGATGGCCTGGGCACCTCTGCAATTCACCTGTGCTTTTGGAGGAGACCAAAAAGCCAAGCTCTGTCCTAAGCAATAGGGTGTTCTAGTTGCATTCTAGCCTTGGGAATCATATTTTGCTTCCCTAACATTCTGTTGAGGTCTCATTCGGATAAAGGATTCTCCTTCACTTCCTGTCCTAAACTGCCCTGTAGTATCATTGGTCCAGAATGGCTGCTGTATTTCACTTCCTTGAGATGCTGGTGCTTCGGCAAAGAAGGAAGAAAATTCCTGTGTCTAAACAGTGTTCAATGTGAAATGGAACAATCCATACATTTCAAGGCCAAAAAGGGACCACTGTGATCACCTTGTGACCACTTGTGATCACCTCCTATGTAACACAGGCCAGAGACCTCCTTTGAAATAATTCTTGTTTGAACTAGGGCATTAAAAAACAGAGCTGGGAATTTGGGTTCATAAGCAGAGACGGTATTAAGGAATGAAGAGCAACAGAACAAAGAATTAGAACCCGACAGTGTGGAAGGCAGCTGGGAAATCTGGCAAGAACACTAATTAAAGTGCAACAGACTGTGTTCTCTCTGAAATGAAGGAGAGTTCAAGCAACACCTTGTACTTGAAATCTTTATTATTTCTTACTTAGCAGTAGATACAATTGAAGTGGCTTGTGCAGTTTGATGAGGAAAAGGCGCAAAGATCTCAAGGTAAAATCCTCTGTACAAAGAAAGCTGGAAAAGAACCAGCACAGATAATTATGGCTGCAAAGAGGCAGACATAAGACATGAATGAGTTACTGCTGTCAAATTTCTAAGGGGAATCATATGGACTTCAGATAAGATATAGGGAGACAGTTGAGCCATTCATAAAATGGAGGCAAAAAGAGATAAATAAGTGATGATTCTGGTATGGCTGAGATACCAAAACTGCATTTTAAATAGGGCTCTAATAAACACTGAAGTTTTGTATGTGAGGAAAAGAGGAAACCCTGAAGGGAAAGAGAGTGCAAGGGAATCCTGGGAAATCATTTGCTCTTGGACTGCAGCAGTATCAGCTCAGCAAACAAGAATGATTTTTTGTCATATTCCTACCTCTAGTGGTCAAAATGCAGAACATCTGGCAGGAGTTGCTATAGGAATTCAACAAGATTTTCATATTTTAATGTGTGCCCTAAGTCCTCTCATTTTCTCAGAGAGATGTCTGGCCCTAACTATAAAATTCTTTACTAGATATTTTATTCCCATTTTTCTGGATACATCTGAAATGAACAGAGGTTGACAACATGAAATATGCTGATTTTCTCCAGATAAGCTACAAATTAATTCAGCTACTGGCAGACTTCTCTGTACTTTTACTGGAGAGCTTTACTGCTGACCAGTCCTTCTAACAATGACAATGCTACTGTTCTGTAGAGTTGTGGGTTTAAACACCATCAGTTGTAATGCCTGCTTAGATTACTGAAGAATAACCCCTTTGTAAGAGGGAAAGCACTTTTGAGTTTGAATGATGAACATTTAACAAAACAATTTGCCTTGATTTGGAACAAAATTAAATTAAGCAGTATTAGATTTCTCATCTTAAATACACTTTGCAAACATTAACTCATTCATTTGGAGAGGATGCCAAGGAAAGGGACAATGGATTATTATCCTCCACTACTTACAAATGGGAAATCTTCCATGACCATGATTGTAGTAGGAACTAGTAGGAACAAACAGGAAATTGACAAGACTCTAAAGCAAAACTCTCCAGTTTCATTGTTCAAACTGAATGACAAGCAGCATGCAAACAAGCTGTATCCATAGAGAAAAGTCATTTCTGTCTTTACAATTATTTCAGTGCTCCCAGGAATCATTAGTGACATAAGGAAGAGCAGGATAGGTGGCTATTAATAGCATGGCTTTACAATAGCCTGTTAATGTCATTGCTTTTCATTAATGAGAGGTACAGAACTTGTCCCATTGATTCTCAGGCACAATACATGTCCTGGAGCAAAGAGAAGGGAATTGTCTCCATCTTTCTAGGGCATACACACAGGTACATACATTCTCAGGATAATATTCCACTCAGGAGCTGCAAGAGGAACTCAAGAGAAGCCCTGGAGCTCCTATTCCCTTCTCAATCTGGTGTTTAAGGGGATAAAAAATGTGAGTGTTATTAAAGCCATACTTGATCGGATGGAATATGCAGAGGAGAGGACAGGCAAGTAACTCACCCAGTGCTCATTAACAAGAACATTAACTCCCCACTCACCCTGCTGACAATCCCCAAGTGGCTCTGACTACTTTAGCTGTGGAATTCATAATCTTCATAGCAGGTAGGCTTCCACTAACAATGCTTTCTTTTTAAAGCTGTCTGATAACCATACCTATTTGCGTGCAGCAAAAGACTTGCTGCTCTGTGACTTTGTCACACTTCCTTTGATCCAGCTGCTTTTATATCTTTCGGAGGTGGGAGGAAAGGGTGGCAAAGAAATTTGCGCTACTATATTTCAGTCTAGCTGCACAGATATAACTCCAGGGCTTAAGAGGTGCTGGCAGCCTGTAGACATTTCACAGCCAGCATCTATTACAGAGGATCACAAACCTCTTAAGAACACAAACCACATTTTAATAGAGTTTCTTGGACATCTCCCTCCCATTTGCTATCGGACTTTGCTCCTACTGATTTTATTCACACTTTTATACAGCAGTGACAGTAGCAAACACTTGCGTGGCAAAGTAATAGTAAACATTTGAATGTATTTTAGCTTCAGTTCAGTTCAGAGCCTTGCTGATTGAAAAGGCACCTGGTCATACCTTGAGTTTGTCCAGTGCTCAGTTTGTAATGAAAGAGGCGCTGGAGCTCAAGCAATTCTTTTTACATTCATAACTGGTTACAGCAAACCCAGAGGAGCTGGGGCTCAGCCCTGGTAAGCCCTGGCACAAATTAAGCACTGGATTTTTCTATAAAAGTAACTCCTATGCTATTGGCCAAAAAGCAGCCAGATAAACTGCAATCAAACAAATCAGACATCAGGAAGGGTAACACAGCTAAACCTGTAGAGGAGCATTTAACCTCCCTGGGTATTCTATAATGGATTTGAAAGTAGCTATCCTTCTACAAAAGAATTTCATAAACTGGTTTCAAAGGAAGGCATCTGAACTGGAGTTCATTTGCAAATTCAACACTATCAATCTAGGACTGAATAAGGACCTCATCTGGTTAATACACTACAAAGGCAATTTCCCCTCTCTGAATATTCACATACTCAGACCAAATGCTATGCATGACCCACTTCCACCGTGACTTGATTAGCTTAATTAACATGAGCAACTTCTTCCTTATATGTATCCCTACTTGCAGGCTGCTTTTGTAACTTCCACTCCAATTCATCTGATGAAGTGGGTTTACCCATGAAAGCTTATGCCCTAATTGATCAAGGTGCCACAGGACTCCTCATTGTTTTTGCAGATACAGACCAACACGGCTACCCCTCTGAGACTTTGCAATAATTTAGTGTGTATTGGGCTCCCTCTGGTGGACATAAGGACATAATGTCAGTAGAAATAGTACTTTCCTCTGTTCTAGCGCCTTTATCAAAGGATGGCAAAGGCCTTTACACGTCAGTGACTTAAGCCTCACAAGTCCTTATGCCTTATTCCTGTTTTACAGAGGAAAGAAAACAGACACTGAAAGGGAAACTGGTGACTTCTTCATGGTTACCCACTGAGTCAGTGACTAGAGCCTTGTGCTTTTACATCTCAGGGTCAGACAGTAACTTATGTAAAACCTAAAACAATCATTGTGATTTCAGAGTCACTGTGAGCCTCTGGATTGAGTTTGGGAAGGTGACTGTCATGCTTGGTCCTTCTCCTTAGGCCAAGATATCACAAGGTTCAAAAAAGAAATAGAGAAGTTAATGGAGGACAAGGTCCATCGATGGCTATTAGCCAGGAACTAAGTCAGCCTCAGCATCTTAGACAGTCTAAGGGGACATCTCTCTCATGTGTGTAACAACATTGTAAGGAGCCCTTATTCACTGACATGCTGAGGACCAGACTATCTCATCTTCACATGGACACTTCACGGCTTGCTGGTTAGTATATTTGTGCAGCATGGGGCACTGTCCTGCATGTTCTGGCAGGTTCCTGGGAGTTTCCTTGTACGTGCCTTTTTGTTTTGGCTTCTATATTCATTTTGTCATTAGAACCGTAGCATTTCCCCCTCCCCTGCTTCCAATCTCCATTCATTTAAAAAGCTCCCTGGGCTATCCAATGCTCGTCACTAGAGAAGTCTTGGAAGCATTTTTTCACCCTCTAGGGCTGAATCTGTTGATCGTCTCCCAGTTGCTTTCAAGGACCAAATCTGTCCAAGCCTAGAGATAATTATAAGGGGGAATGGAGACAGGTCTGACACATAGTTCATATTCATAGTTCATATGCCCTGAATACACCATTGCCCAGAAATGGCTTCACACAGGAAAAATCCACATATCACACGCTCACCTTCAAATACCACTAAGGGCCTCTGCAAAGTATATTTCCCAGGGACCTGTTGGCTCTGTCTTGGGCCCTATCCCAACAAAATGCCCCACAACTCATTTGTTATTGCTTAAATCAGACCAAGAATTAATCTCTCTTGCACTGCACATGTGACTGAGCAGCGAGTCTATGGCCTTTCGGTGGGTTCTGGGGCCCAAGGAAGAGCTCTGTTTGCTCCTCAAGACCCACAAACAATGGGCAGGAAAAGATGTCCCTGTCTCAAAGGAAATAGCGGTCTCAAGGGATTCAGCTGGTATAGAGGAGATTTATTCTGCCTCAAAGATGAATGGTGGCCTCTGTACTCAGCCTTGATTATTATTGAATTCCTAAGCACTTCCAAGCCGTTAATTCCTGAATCTTATTAACAGCAAACAAATCATTACATATGAGAGTGGCTTGAGGCATCACCTCCCTTGTCCCATGGGAAGTCTGTGCACGAGGCCTCCACAATGGCTGAGGCCTCAAAATGTCTCATATAAAACTTAAGTTCAGGTAGTTCAGGAGCTCCTTCCTCCACACCTACTGTCTCAACATCCTGTCATCAGAGCTCCAGACCCCTTCTACACAGCACTCTCCCCCTCTCTGCCCACGTACACTTCATTCCCATGCTCTGCTGTAGCAAGTATGGGAATAAAAGTTTATGTTTTCCCAGCTGGAGATGGCCCCTTCTCTGCCTTTTTCATTCTCAGGAGAATTCACATATGTTTCCCTGCTACCTCCAGCAAGGATTGGCCTCTTTTGTTGCTAATTAGGAAGCTAAGAGGGTCCTCAGGGCACTTCCCAATGAAAATGAGACCATTTCATGAACAGTAGGCAGTGGGATTGTGATGGGGTCGAGGGGGAGAGAAATTACACAACAGCTACGTGGAACCAGATGATTTGTTGATACATGTGCTGGTTTCAGAGATTCAGCAACATTGAAAAAACAAAAGCAACATTCAGATCCAAGACTGTTTATTTGGGTCACTGCTAGCCAGGGGTGGTAAGGGCTGGAATCTCATACTCAGAGTCTGAGTGTGAGAGTCCTGGCACTATTGCCCTTCAGGGGTGGATTTTATGGAGCTCAAGAGACTGCATGGATCCTGGAGTGCTTGGGGACGGCGATGCAAAATCAGGGCTAGCATTCTGGAGTCCTGTTCTCAGATGCTGGGAACACGAGACTAGATGCTACTGCACTGTAAGACATCAGCTCAGAGTCAGGAAGTGAGAGTGGCTGAGGCAGGCAGAATAGGCTAATACAGGGATCTGTACCCCGGCACCTAGACATGGGTAAACTCTGCACTCACCTTCAGTGAGAGAGAACATCACAGCTGGGCACCACACTGAAAGGGCTTTTCTAAAGAATGGTTTTAGAATTTCAATAAGGTTTTTGCAGTAGCTTCTTCTCACTTACTGTGTTTATTGTTTCTCTGCCTCCAAAACTTACTGGGCATCTCACATGGCCCCTGCCCCAAAGCTCTTACAATATCATTTCACCGACGCATGAGAAGCAACACAACAGTGGGGTAGAAATAAGAGGGGATCTCCCATCGTGCTCAGGAACAATGACCAGAGCAAAGGAACCTTCCCTACACAATTGGCCGAAGGCTGGGGGCATAGGATGGAAGAAGGTGGTGGTGGGGTTATTTGCAAAACTATATAGATATAAATAAATAAACAAACAAACAAATGTCTCCTGGAATAGAGTGCTTTGGATGACTCAATTCTTGAGGGTGTTGTGGAGTCACCCTGTAGAAGAGTCAGAGGTAAGAACAGAGTTCAGTATAAATTAATATGGCTAATGGGCAAGCCAACATTCAGGCCAAACTATAAAAAACAAAACAACAAACAAAAAACCCAGCCATCAAGTGTGAGGCCTGCAGAGCCAAAGTGAAATGGCAGGAAATCTCCCCCCTCCACCCTCTCAATCATTCTCAGTAACAATGACCACAGCAAAGAAACCGTCTCTGGACAGCATCCTCAGTCTCTGCGACTAAACCTCTAATAAAATAATAATAAAAACAACAACAGCTAACACGCATCAGATCCCAAGCTCCTTTCACTTAATCCTCACTCCTGATCTTGCCTTCAGATACCACAGTGATGGGCTGGATAGAAGAACATTGTACATCACACTAGTGCAACTGCCATCTTGCTGGAGGAATGAGAGAGAGGGAAAGAATGGGAATAAATTATCAATTCTCAACAAAAAGAAGAGGTTAATTGTGTGGTGTTCCCAAGAATCACCACAAGATAAGTCAAATACAGCCCCTTTGAATTCAATGGCACAGCTGACCAGGACTTCAGTGGGATGAAGATTTGGCTTCCTATGAATGATCCAGAAGAGCGAGAGATTAGTGAGGTAGCCTGATTTGTTTATGGCAGAACGTTATTAAGTTATTCAAGATGGAGGAGGGTCATGAAGAATTTCCAAAGGTCCTAATAAGACTTTTGACTTCTGTTCCTACTGAAGTCAATGGGTATTTTGGCATTTTCTTCAATGAGAGCAGTACTGAGCATAGAGCTAGGTGTTTGGATAACATGATAGCAGATGAAATTCTACACAGCCCAATTCAAGTTAAAGCATGCTGAAAGCAGTTATATACACAGCTGTGTGCTCACTAAGCACTACGTGTACCATTGGCAGGGAGATGCCAAGTCAGCAGCACGAGGCCCTCCCAATGGCAGTGACAAGGAGCAGTAGTATTGGCCACCCCACTGCCTATTTAGGTTTGGCCTTGTGGCCCTTACATCATGACTGGAGGAGCATGGGGCCACAATTGAGTGAATGGTGCATGGGGTTGTCACAGCCCCATGCACATTTAGCCCCACAGCTCCTGTTTTGATGGGGGGCAGCGGCACAGGGCCAAGTCTCAGCTGCACTGCAACTCACCAGTACCAGGATGCAACCCTGCTCACTCAGTTTTGGTCCCATCATGACAGAGGGGACATGGGCAAAACATGAATATGCAGTGGGGCAGCCAGCACTGCTGCCAGGGGGCCAGGTGCTGCACCATCTGCTAGAAATATAATGCAGGAACTAGGGGGCACTTGGTTAATAACAAGAAAACATTTAACAATTGGCTAGAAGGGCTGACTCACTGCAGGTGGCTGGGTGTACTGTAGCAGTTCCTTCCTGTCTAACACTCCCTGCCAGCAGTTGCTCTGGTGGTCTGCCTCATCTCATAACTCAGCACTTCAGCTTTTTAGTCCCACCCTTTCCAGGGTGCCAGAAAGTCCAACAAATCATTTCAAGGCTTTGTTTCAGATTTCCAGGTTCAGACTCTGAGCTCAGTGATCCTTATGACCCTTTTTCACTCTTTTAAAAATCACCCTCATCTCTTCAGGTCAGGGGGGCTTTCAACTACTTTCCCAATTGGTTGAGAAAAGAACTCAGGTCCAAACTTCTACTCCAGGTACCTGTCCGGGGACTGTAGGATAAGCAGCCCTGGTCTGCTTGGTCAGACACATAGCCACTGCTTTCTGGACTCCTTTCCTCAGTCCTTTTCCCCAGACCCTTGCTGGGCTCTTTGTAATGAGCCTCACCTGCCAGGGCTTCTGCCCAAAGATTTAGTTTCTACTCCTTGTCTCAGGATCAGCCACAGAAGTTTGCTTAAATACTGTGTCTAAAATATATTCCCTCCCCTGGCACCATCCTAGCCTGAAAGAGCCTTCCAGTTCCCCACAGGTGTCTCCATACTTTACAGACAAACAAGTAACTACATAGTTCCTACCTCAACCCCATCTGCTCCTCATTTCCTGCCTTCATAGCACCTCCATGCAGCACCTCCCTTGCTAGGCTTTATTTTTTGTGCAACCAACCATTGTTGGTCTGTTCTAGTCTGGTAATTCCAATGTTGCTAGTCTAAGATTCATAAACTCAGTCTCTGACGCCACCATGATAACATACACTAGGGGCACTAGAAACAAGATTCACTCTCCTACCATCTAAGTAAAACAGGTTTCACAAATTATTCAGTAGGAAGAAGAAACTGAAAAGGCACAATGCACAGACTTGGAGATCAGAATAGACAGCAAGAACTGGGTTTCATACAAAAAGGCAGAGAGGCAGGAGCTGCCCCCCCGCTTTTTTGGTGTTTGTACAGCACATACCACAGTGGAGTCCTGGATACCTAGGCATTATGGTAATACAAATAATAAATAGTAATCATCATTCTCACCACAGCTCTGGCACACCAGTAAATCTATATGCTACAGATGTATTATAATTCTTACCTAACTCACATACTCTTTGTACTACCCACTTGATGGCAATTTCACGTACTCAGGGTCATGCACACAACGCCCACATGACTGGAATTGCATTTAGTTCCAGGCATCCCGATAACCAGAAAAGTATTGATAAATAGGAAGGGGTTCAAAGAACAGTTCCAAAAATGACCATAAGGCTGGAGGAACTGATGAGGAAAACATTAAAAGTATCAAAATCTGTCTAGTTTCCTAGGAATGACACAATAACAGTCCCCAGATAGCTGTAATGTGCAAATAGCCCTTCTGGAGGGAGATTATTTTGTGTAATGAAAGGAGTACAGCTATGAGTAATTAGAGGAAATAAGACAGGAAAATGTTCCTCCTCTTCATGTTGAGTTTTAATATTATTTAACTAGGAACCCCAGTCAAAGAACAAGGCTCCAGTGTGGGAAGCATGCTACAGACCAGTGACCAACAGCCCAGCCTGAGAGAGAACGAGATCTCCCAATCTGCATGACAGATAAGATGCAGAATGTGCATGAAATGTAGTGGGAGGGAGGGAGCAGGAGGAGGGAATGATAAAACAAAGAGTTTAGAGAAAAGCAGAAGTCAGCCATGTTCCCAAGGAACATGACAGAAGCCCTGTCACCTGGGACATTTCAAAGATTGGACAAAACAAAGGAAAATTTCTCTCAGCATTGGCCTGCATGACATAATAGGAGTCTTCTACTCTAATTTGTGTGGTACAAGTGCTAGATCAGTGTTTCTTAAACTTTTTAAGACCGAGGAACACCAAACAATAATTTTTTTCTATGAGGAACACCAAGGATTTTTTTGGGGAAAAGTTATTGAGCAAAAATAAAGGTTGCCTACCCCTTTAAGGGCAGCCATTTTGAACTTTGTTGTTCTCTGCGGCACACCTCCAACTGCCTCGTAGCACACCGGTGTGCCCCTGAACACAGTTTAAGAAACACTGTGCTAAATCCTCCATCCTCTGAGCACATAAGCAACGGCTCCAGGGTTGCATGGTCCACAGCCCAGGGCACTAGTGCCAACATCAGTTCTTCCACCCTCTAAACATGATGGGATCCTTAGCTCAGGAGACTAGCACCAGAATTCACACTCCCAGCTTCTGAATGCACCAGGACCTACACACCCTGCTGATCACAGTAAGCTCTTGTGTTGCCCTCTCATTCTTCCCCTAAGCTTGGTGTCTAGCATCATGCTAAAACTCCATTCTTACATGTAGACACCCCACCTCGTGCTATGTTACACTATAGTTTTGCTGCCCTGTTTAACTCTTAAACTTCTGATCTAAATCTGAATATCATCTGCCTTGATGATCTCCCTGCCTCTCTGGCATTCACCTTGAACCCCAGAGCCCATGCAGATGTGGAAGATGAGATAGAATGGGAAGGCTCAGAGGCTAATGTGCTGTGTGGGGTCAGGCTAGCATGGCAGTGTCTCAGAAGCCCAGAATATTAGCCCTGGCTAACTAAACCTTAGCCTCACAGTTGAGTCCTTGAGACAAAGAGTGGATTCAGTAGCTTAGGAACTCACATAGTTGGCAGGATTATACCTCATCAGCACTGAAGGCTGACCTAAGCTGCACGGCTAAAGCTGTGACACTTTCACCCAGTTAGCACCTTTCCTCCCCCAGCAGAGATGAGAGTAAGAGGGTGCACCCTGGTGCACAGCTCCTGCAAGAGCTGGCTGAGCTGTGGCAAAAGCCAGCAGGGAGCTATTTAAAGAGCTGGCAGGGACCTGGGTTGCAATAGGACAGTACCTGTAAGACATTGTAAGTTACTTTCACAGCTGTCCCTCAGAATGGTAACCTCTTCCCCCAATACTGACAAGGTGACTTGCCTCCTCCCTTCCACCTTCTCTCCCTCAGAGCATATAGGAGAATCTGGTTCAACTGAGCCTTGTACAGGTTTATAGGTGGCAGTGGGCCATGGATGGCAGCTAGATTCAGAATGACATTTTGGTCAGTGTTTTGGGGAGAAGTGAGCAATAGCACTATTATTTTTAGGGAACGTTTTTTTGAATAAAATGACCATCCCCGAAATAACACGAAAAAAATCAAGTGGTGGACTACTTTGTGTGGCAGTATAAATTGTGAAAACAGCAGTAATACAGTAGACTTCTGATAATCCGGCGTACTGGAAGGTACTATAAGGCGACTGTGACGGGTCTGCCAGGACCTGCGCTGCGTCCTGCGATGGGGGGGGGGGGTTGGTGGGGAATGGTGTGGTGAGTGGAGAACCCTCGGCTGCTTTGCAGGGAGGCGGGGAAAGCTGGAGGCGAGGCGTCCGGGGATGTTGGATGAAGGTTATTTGAAAAGCTGAACATTATTTTGTTTAAAAAAATCTACAATGTATTTGTTTTGTTTAATTTGCTAATTAAAAGCACTAAATTTGGGAATTAAAAAATACCAGTCACAGGTTTTTTGATATACCCTGAAGTTTGTCAAAGATTTATTTTCAAAAACTTTGTAGTAAAGGCAAGTGAGTTGTCCTGCTGAATACAACATTCAATATTATGGCATTCATGGTGCAGCCCTTCTCTGTTTTACATTTCCTTCACCAGTATTTCTAAGCTGATTTTATATTTTAAATATACACTTAAGCCTTCATAAAACAATCATTCCTGATTACTATATATTAAAACTCAAAGAAACAAAGACATTATTTTAAATTAATCAGAGTGGTTTAGTGTGTTCATAACAAAATTCATTGCTTTTAGAAAAAGGGAACATTAACTTATTTTGTTTGATTTTCATAACAAGACGTGAATGAAATTTCTCTATGTGTTTACGTTAAAAATGTTTCCAAAGATTTTAGGCATAATAAAGGATTTTATTGGTGAAGGGTTCTCTTACAACTAATTCATCAAATAGTCAGAAGTAAAAGGGAAACTCATTTGTCCAGCAACCTGGAAGAAAAGGAATGTTGTCCCACTAAGGCTGGGGTTCCCAAACTTTTTGGCATCATGCCCCCTTTTTTATTTTTGAGAAACCCTCTCCCTCCCCACCTCCCCAATAGCAGCAAAACTTGTTGAGCAAAAAAAAAAAAAAAGGAACTGACTGGGACTGAAAAACAAAAATAGCAGCAAAACTTAAGGGGAGGGGATTGACCGGGGTGGGGAGAGGGGTGTTGGGCCACCTCACACCCCCTGGAATTTCTTCACGCCCCCCAGTTTGGGAATCCATGCATTAAGGGCTGTCTTCAACAGGAGGTGAAAGGGGAGTAGGCATAGATCAGTGTTTCTCAAAGTGGTCCGCAGACCCACTCTGAGAAAGCTGCTACCAGGCCACTCTGGTTTGTTTACTTATCCGCTCCATAGCCATGGAGCCTTGTGGCTCCCATTGGTTGCAGTTCGCCAATGGCTCACAGTCTCACAGCTCCCCTTGGGTGCAAATGGCGAACTGCAGCCAATGGGAGCTATGAGGCTCCGTGGCTGCAGAGCCGGTAAGTAAACAAACTGGAGCAGCCTGGTAGCAGTTTTCTCAGAGTGGGTCTGTGGACCACTTTGAGAAACACTGGCATAGATAAAAAGGACAGGAAGATTTCGAAAGCGAGTTTTTATACTATAGTAATTAATATTAAAATGCATGTTTTAGAGAAGGGTGGACTTTTGAAGAATTTATTAAAAAAATTATGTCTGAAGATCTAAGCATTTAAGGCTAAAGCTGACTAATCAGATTGCACATTGAAATATCTATGCAAGGATTTTTAGAGATGTGATTTTATAATCTTCAGCAACAAACTAGTGAAACATTTAAAGCAAATTTTAAACTAAGGTCCTGTAGAGATAGTAATGCACAATTGTTTTTGTCAATACATTCAGGGTTGGCACATGCCTGTTAAATGGTTTCATTACCACTTAATGGCTCTTTTACAGGTCCAATGTTATGAAACTAGATGTGGCAAGCTGGAAGGCTTTTCACTTTTAAGTTAGCAGATCCACTTCAGGGGAAGAGTCACCAGTCTGAAAGAAGCAACAGAGATGATCAGAATAGAGATAGGAAGAGGGGACAGGTTGAGCACTAAGACCTACCCCTATGCCAGGTGCATATGGGTTTAACTCTAACCCCTCATTCTGTTTGCTGCCACATTTCTTCATAGTGAGGACAAGTCAGATCCATGCTAAGGGTATTAATCCATCTCAGTCTCTGAATGCAGCAGGATCCATACCATAAACACCTTAAGAGTAAGATCCACTGCCCAGAATTAACAGAGTAGGTTACTAAGTAAAATTCAGAAGGCTTTGTTTTAAGACTAATTCTAGCCTGGATACATGTTTGAGCAAGAACAAAACAAGTAGGGGCACTTTTCTTTGTGGGAACTGCTGGTTCTGAGTAAAGGAAACAAACCCCTCTCTCCTTTCAGCTTCTGGATGGTTTCTGTGGCAGGTATGAGCCTCAAGGTCTTCCGGCCCTTACATAGATGGAATCCAAGCCTTTAATCCCACAATTCGGGTTTCTAGCATCCAAGCTTAATAGCAGTTCTTTCAGCCCAGAAAGAGGGAGCTGCTACACACAAACAGATGTGACATAACCCCTCTCACAAGCCTCTGCCTTTCTAATGTGTTTGGAATGATTCTGGTTGTTATTTACTAGCATCTCTATTTCCATTGGTTCCAGGCTCTTCAGCAGTAGGTATTACAGAGACAAGCAAGGGGAGGAAAGGAACTGAAGGGAACTGGGCTGAGGAAGAGGTTCTTCACAGCTTTGTATAGGGTTCCAGCACTTCGCGCGCCCCTCCCCATTCCACTGCTACAGAGCTATGCCTAGTGGGACTCATCTACCCAACCTGAATAGAGATCACAGGAGTACAGAGGAAGTGGATCTGAGGAAGTGGGTCTGGCCCACGAAAGCTCATCATCTAATAAACCATCTTGTTAGTCTTTAAAGTGCTACATTGTCCTGCATTTTGCTTCAGGAGTACAGAGGTGATGCACAACTGGAGAGGAGAGAGATGCAGAAGGGGCAGCCACAGCTGGGTGCCTGTTTATTTTTCCTAGCTGTGCAGGGTCTCTGCCCACAGGCCATTTTCTTGGGAGAAAGCAGTTAAAAAAATCACTTGAACTCAACACATCCTGTTTTTACCGGCCTCTTAAAAATTAAGCTATTGAGAGTGTGAGAGAAAAAGGGAAAAATTCTCACATATTCACTCAACAGCAGCACCAGCCTCCTTTGAGTTTTGGAAGCTCTGAGGGAGTAGCTTCTGCTGGGTAACAAAGAGCTCTGCAGAAGCAGTGTCCTCTGGTTAGGCAGAGAAAGTTGTCAGAAGTATCTGCTAGTTCTTAACTGAAGATCCATAGCTAGTCCAGGTTGAGGAAATGCTGCCACCCTACCAGAAGGAAATCTCTGCTTCTCAGGACAGCAGCCTAGCTTTCCATTAGATCTCTCCCCAACCCTGTCAAGCTGCAAGCTGCCCTTCTCCTTTTCCTTCTCTTCTTAGGGAGGATTAGAGTACATTCACCAAAGCGGAGAACCAGGTCCACAAGAGATGGTGTTGTTGTGGTGCATCTAGAGATTAGAACCCCTGCTCTGGGTGGGGCCCCATATTTTGTTCCTCCTCCCCTGCTCTGGGACTTGGGACTCTGGATCCTGACAGCTTTGTTGTACAGCTGGATGGGAAGAGGTAATTTCACAATTCTTTGGAGCTGCTCTGGGTTCATTGGCCTCTGAAATCCATCCCACTGTGTATTGCTCACATTCCCTTCCCATCTGAAATGGTTTCCCCATCCAGGGTTTTGCCAGGTGTTACTGCTTCTGACTGCAGTATGGCGTTGTGCATGAGGAAGGCACTTCGCTGCATCATTGCAGAGTTCAGTGTCCCTGCATACTTTAGCTCCTGGGGTACTGCTGAGGGTTAGCAATGATGCTAGTGCATCACTCTGGGGAAGGACTGGAGGTGGAAGGCAGAGCTATTTCATCCTTCTCTGCTTCCTGATCCCAGAGGATCAGAAGGGACAGCATGAAGTGCCAAGTAGGAAATGATAGTATTAGCTGAGGTTTCTCATATTATCTGGGGAAGAGACCCTCTCCCAGGCCCCCTCTAGGTCCTGTAGAAAGTCTCAGCATCACTGGGAGACCTTCATTTTTCAAATCCTAGCCTTGTGCGCTCCTTTGTGAGCCACCTTGGTGGGGAATTGAATGGGGAAGGACTAGATGTGACAAATTAACTGTCTCCTCTCAGCGGAACATCATCCTTGATTAGTCTCCCAGTGCCTCACTGAGCTCCCACAGCCAGGAGAGAAGATGAGCAAGCACACGGCCTTTGTTGATCTTTAGGATTCATTATACTCAATGTACAGATATAGTAAAGGAGTATACTAAAAACCTGTCAGCTATAGTAAAGGAGTATACTAAACAGCACACACAAGAAATTAAAAGAACCAGTGTCCTGAAGGCAGGGGCCTTGCAGATGTGGGAGTAGCAGACATAGACTGCGTAAGTGGGTGTGAATAAAAGGAAGCCCAGGAGGTTGTCCTGACATGAGTCTCTTATAAACAGAACTGGAAACGGTGAGGTCAGAGAAGTGAAATGGAAACAACTCTCCAGTCTCTTGCATGTGAGCAATTTTGAAATGGCCAGGGAACACTGCTGAATTCTGGTAGGATAGGAAGAGGTACGACCAGCAGAAGTGCACCTGCAGCAGGGTACCCCAGGAAGCCTCTGAAAGCATCCCAGGTCTGACGGTGAGTGCTGGAAGAGCTCTTCTGTCCTAGCAGAGTCCCAGAGAGCTGCAGTTCAGGGTGATGGCTGTGGGTGAGCCAGGGAGTGTAGCTCATTATGTAGAAGAGCTCCAAATCAAAACACAAAGGAACAAGAGATTAAAGGGGAACAGATGTTGGCTGAGACTCCCCATTCTGCTCCTGGGAGGCAGCTCTTTGCAGCTGGTGTCCGCCTGGGGCTCTGTCAGCTCAGGCCAGCCGGGGTGGGACCTTCTCAGACAGTCTGTTCTTCCAGAGAGCTTTGCTGTTTGGGGCCCTTGGTTAAAGGGTTTCCTTCCTTTGGTAGCTTGTTTTCTGAGGACTCATTTTATCAACATTACATTTAAATAATCTCCAACCATAAGATATGTGCTGTAGAACCCTGGCCTCCTGCTGACACACTGAAAACCAGGACATAGACTCCCACTGATGAGAAGCCTTCTGATCTGTTCCAGGAGAGGGGCCTTGTATGACCACATCACCGGCTCCAATCCAGCCTAGGGCAAATGTGGCTGAAACCTGTTGCCATCAGGAAGCCATTTGGTGGCCTGTAGGCATCTGTCTCTAGCCAAGTGTTTCTTAAATTTTTTAAGACCAAGGAACACCAAACAATTTTTTTTTATGAGGAACACCAAGCATTTTTTGGGGGGAAAGTTATTGAGCAAAAATAAAGGTTGCCTACACCTTTAAGGGACGCCATTTTGAACTCTGTTGTTCTCTGCGGCACACCTCCAATTGCCTCGTGGCACACTGGTGTGCCCCGGAACACAGTTTAAGAAACACTGCTCTAGCCCGTAAATCAGCAGATTTAGTTCCTGCTGATCACCCTGCAGACAGTCTGGATGTTTGAGTTATCTGGTCATCACCAGTGGAGTTTTATTAGCTGGCAGGTATTTTTGGTTTACAATAACCTGACAATGATCTTGAACGTATAGCTGCCACTTGTCCCACATGAGAAACCTCTGCAACCAGGCAAGGGAACATTTCCTCATTGTAGAGAGGTGGCGAGAGAAGAAAGGGATTTTGGTACTATGACTGAGAGGTTCGAGCCTTCCTCCACCAAAAGCCAGGCACACAATAACTCTAGAGAAAGTGGACCAGCAGCCTTTACACTTCTTAATGCCTCGGCCCTCCGACTTGTTTGACATTTGGATTTGTAGTGAATTGAAGTAGACTTTTCTATTGGGTTCCTAGAGCCTGGTTACTGGTACAAAATGAAATAGCCCTAAAGCCAGTTGATCTGCAAAATGTTTCTGCGGTGTCCTCCTTTACCAGCTCTCTAAAATAACCTTCCCTTCTGCATGCTGACTGCCCAAACCCTTGTCCAAGCCTTGCCCATGTTTCTCCTGGATCTTGTTGAAACAGCCTCCTGACTGATCTGGTCTCCCCAAGTCTCACCTCATTTCATGCTATGCAGAGTTCAACTGCCAAAATTGGTCTCCTCCCTCATTGCCCGGCCCTGTCAGTCCTTTAGTCAAATCCCTGTCCTGGCTTCGTCTCATCTTCTGCATGCGTTCTGCCTGTTCTTCCCTCCCCCTCTTCTACTTCACTCAGGCCTTCCCTCTTCATTTTCCCTCTACCCTTCTCCCACTCGCAGCTTCAGGTGTGCTCCATGCTGCCCCTTGCCTGTACAAAAGAAAAACTCCTTCCCCTCATATGCCTGTCACCCACTTTCTCCTCCCTCTAATTCCTCCTGATAATGCTGCCTCCCATGTGTGCATTGCAGGTGGGCTTTTCAAAAGCACTGAAGTGACTTTTAATGGGACCTGTGCCTCTAAGTCATGGAGAGGCTTTTGAAAACCCCTCCTTTCAGTTGGAACCTCCCACTGAAAGAAGTAGAAATTATTGGAGGTGGTGGAAATTAAAAAGCAAAACTACAAAACTGAGCCCAAACCGAACAACTTACTCACTTCTCACTTGTTCCTTCACTCTCCCATTCTGCCATTGGAATCAATGAACATAAATGGGTTTTCATGGGTCAGAGCAGCTAGGCCAAATTCTGTCTAATCCACTCCATCTAGCTTTACTGTAGTGTCACTGTAGCATCCTGGGAGTCATGCCAAAGTATTTTCCATGTCAGCACACCCACAGGATTGTACTGCAACCTTCCTGTTACCTCAGCCTCAGGGCCACCCACCTTTCCTCTCAGTGCCACCTTATCACTTCACTGTTTTCCCCCATCTGAGTCTGTACCTTCCCCATTAGGCAGTTCCAGGACTGCAAGTTCTTGGAGATTTAATACAGCCTCATATGCCACCTGATTCCAGCAAAAGGAACATCTTTCCCAGCAGGTGTCCTGAGCCCCCCCAGGAAGTGTTTGCTGTTCTCTGTTTACAGATCTATTCTCATTTATCATGCCAGTCCAGTCACTCATCACCTCCTAATGCTAATGCTGCACTGTCCAGGCCCTGAGTGCAAGAGTGGCAAAGCTGTCACGCTCCAACTGGGCAAAAGTAAATATTGACAAGTCTGAAAGCAAAGAGAAGGCAGCTTTCAGCAAGCAGCTTTCGGGCTCCCTAGGCTGATGTGGGGCGGGGGAAGCTTCTTGCTTTGTAGTGATGAGCCTCTGTTTACAGAGTAGATGGATGGAGGAATGGGTTTCCAGCAGCTGTGATGACAACAGCAAATTGATGGGTTCATGTGAGTCACCAGTTGGGTGCCCATTGCCCACCTGCAGCACAACAAGTGGCTGCAACCACTTCAGCCTCTGGAAAAACAAACTGTGTTTCTGTCTCTCCCAGCTGAGTCCATCAAACGGCTATTTCCAACCACTGACAGAGGTTAGGCCTTGTTGGAAGAGTATGTGCAATATACAATTGCCCCAGCAAATACCCTGCGCAGCTTTGAGTCTCACCCTCAGTCACCAGCAATCTTGACTTCCAGGTTCCCTGTCCCAGGTTACCAAAGGAAGTGTGTAAGGCCATATGAAAAGTCAGACTGATTCAGCCCCGTGGTCCATCCTGTTCAGTATCCTGTCTCTGTAAGTAGCCAATATCAGTTACTTCAGAAATTCTAATGTGAACCATTATGGAATAATGTGCACTTAGGGGAAGCGTCTTCCTAATCCCTGGCAAATAGAGGTTGACTTATGACCTAGAGCAGGAGGGTTTTTCAGACTATTTCCGGTTTGATAAGGAACCCCACTCCTCTGCAAAGACTGCACAGACTCTCCCACTGAGGACCAGATGGAATTATGGTTGAGATATTGGATCAGGACGGAGGTGATGTAAATAAATTACTAGATCTCTTGGTGCTCCAGGTCTATATTTATAAAACAGGGACAAAAATACTTCCTTTTTCCTGCGCTTTGTCTGTCTTGCTTACTTAGGTTTTGTTCTATGTCTGTGCGGCAGCCAGCATGGTGGGGTCCTGGTTCATGAATGGGATTCCTAGGTACTATGGACATACAAATAATAAATCATAACCTGTTCTTGGTTGAGGCCCCATGCACTGCCACCAAACAATAAAGAATGGTAAGAGCATGGATCAGATGCTAAAGTGATCTCAGATGAAAGGGCAAGAAGCAGAGCTACCAACTTGGGGGGTGGCTCATGGCAGCCTGCCTCCTTTTCCTTCTTTAATGTCCTCAAAATTCCTTCTTCCAAACAGCTTCCCACCCTTCAGTTTGGCCCACTGCCCGCTTCCCTCGCTCCCTGCAGATAAAGACAAAGCTACCTGTTCCCTACCCCGTGTATGAAGGAAACAAACACACTGACTGTTGCAAGCACTTTGCAAAGACAGCTCTCCTGAGAGCAGCTCCCTACCCTGAAGCCAGATGGTCCCCTTACATCTCTGTGCTCTGTTGTCCTTTTTTCAGAGTTATCACTCAAATTCAGACTATCAGTTCCCTGGGGCGGTGTTGGTGACGTCTTCCATAGCTCCATGCACACTTACAGCACTATAACAGCAATTGTAATGGTGTGTGGCCCCTGCCCAATGCTGTATCCTTACTCACAGGAAACACACCACCAGAGTTGGCAGACGCTCACTTGAAATGGGGGTGGGATGGAGTGTGGGCCTCTCACCCGGAATAGCTGCTCCTGTCCTGATCACCTGCTGAGGGCACTGTGGTGGCTGCTCCAGCCCCTTCTTTGGGTCTCACTCTTACCTCTGCCCTCAGCAGCCACAGGGCCACAGCCAACCTGAGTGGCCTTGATATACCAGGTAGAAACATATTTCAGTTCCAATGATGCTTCCATTACAGGGGTGTTAGCTTTCCCTGCCCCCCAGTTAGGCTACCCTTACAAGCTGCTTAATTTTTAAAATGAGGGCTGAAAGTCCTCCACCCTGCCACCCCAGACTTTGCAAATTGTGAATAACAGCAGAGCCATAGCATGGGGACAAGATATAGAGCTGCTATAGGTGTGGCGAGGCACAATGCCTTGGCCAGTGTTACAATGTCAAATGTCACAATGCTACTACAGCTACAAGATACAGGGAGCAGAACTGGAAGCTACCAAAGTGCCCATTGTTAAAAAATATTAGTTTTCTGACTTAAACCTGAGTTTCTACAAGGAAACCTGATTAACCCTAAAACATCTCAGTTGCTTCTCTCTCTGTTCTGTCTGCATTGCGGCATCTCTCCAGGACCCTATAATAGAAACCTCTGGCACCTTCCAGTGGTTCTAGGCTCACACCAATTCTTCTGCTAAGATTATTGGATCCTGCATAGGAACCAGTGCCAAAGTGGCTGTGGGCCTCCTGCTAAGATACATCTGCCATCCCAACAGAGTTACAGAGAATAAGAATAACGAGGCACATTGCCACAGAACTGAAGAGTGGGAGGGGCCAGAGAGGGTATGTCTACACTACAGCACTGATTCGAACTAACTTAATTCGAATTAGTGCATCTAGACCTAAAAACTAGTTCGAATTAGCATTTTGCTAATTCGAACTAGCATATCCACATTGAGTGGACCCTGAACCGAGGTTAAGGCTGGCTGGAAGCAGTGCCAGCAGGGCATCAGATTAGGACTTAGACCGTGGAGCTGCTGTCTCAGGCTAGCCGAGGGCTGTGCTTAAAGGGACCCGACCCCCACCCCGGACAGACAGTTCTCAGGGGTTCCCCGCTTGCAAAGCAGTCCTGGCGTAGAGTGCCCTGAGTGCCCACACTCGACACATCACAGCACTTGGCCATCAGCCCAGCTGCACTTGCCCCAGGCTGCCATACGGGGGGGGGGGGGATCAATTGGGAGGCTGCAGGAGAGCTTCCACCCCGAGGAGCCCGCAGAGCCACCCCAGTCCTCCCCATCGGGGGCTCGTACCCCATTCCTCCCTCACCTCCATCCACTTACCCCTCCCTAGTCCCCCTTCCTGATGTACAAAATAAAGGACACGTGTTCAAAAATAGAAACTCTCTTTATTGAACAAAACTGGGGGAGACTGGGAAAAGGAGATGGGAGAGGGGAAGAGAGAGGGTGGGAGAGGGGAGGGCAACTAAAATGATCAGGGGTTTGGAACAGGTCCCATATGAAGAGAGGCTAAGGAGACTGGGACTTTTCAGCTTAGAAAAGAGGAGACTGAGGGGGGATATGATAGAGGTCTATAAAAGCATGAGTAGTGTGGAGAGGGTGCATAAAGAAAAGTTCTTCATTAGTTCCCATAATAGAAGGACTAGAGGACACCAAATGAAATGAATGGGTAGCAGGCTTCAAACTAATAAGCGAAAGTTCTTCTTCACAAAGCAAATAGTCAACCTGTGGAACTCCTTGCTGCAGGAGGCTGTGATGGCTAGAACTATAACAGAGTTTAAAGAGAATTTAGATAAAGTCATGGAGGTTGGGTCCATGGAGTGGTATTAGCCAGGGGGTAGAAATGGTGTCCCTGGCCTCTGTTTGTGGAAGGCTGGAGATGGATGGCACGAGACAAATGGCTTGGTCATTGTTTCGGTCCATCCCCTCCAGGGTCCCTAGTGTTGGCCACTGTTGGCAGACAGGCTACTGGGCTAGATGGACCTTTGGTCTGACCCAGTACGGCCATTCTAAGCTCAGTGCTCAGGGTCGGGGGTCTCACTGGACCACCCTGATTTTCATGCAAACCTGCTCCTGGGTGGCCAGGCTGGCAGCTATCCTGCCCTAGACGGCCACTTTCCTGTGCCTAGTGCGGACGTCGTGGATGAGGTCCACGATCTCTGCACTAGACCAGGTGGGCGCCCCGGGCAGGCTCCCAGGAGCCGCCAGCCTGGTCCCGGGAAGAGGCGGAGGGCTTGGTGGCAGCGGGTAGCTGGTTCGTGCTGTGCCAGGTGCAGGGTATGCTGGCTGGGTGCTGGCAGGCTTGTACCTGGCATGGGCACCGTAGCCAGACTGTGCCCCTTTAAGGGCTCCGGGGCCGGGAGGGGGGCAGACAAGTTTCCCTGGTGGTGCCCAGAGTGGCCACCAGGGAAAGCTGGAGAGGGCTAGCCTCCCACTAGTTCGAATTAAGTGGCTACACAGCCCTTAATTCGAACTGCCTAATTCGAACTAGGTGTTAGTCCTCGTAGAATGAGGTTTACCTAGTTCGAATTAAGCGCTCCGCTAGTTCGAATTAAGTTCGAATTAGCGGTTTGTATGTATAGTGCCTATCAAAGTTAATTCGAACTAACGTTTGTTAGTTCGAATTAACTTTGTAGTGTAGACATAAGAGAGACAAGGAAAGAATAAAAAGAGGAAGACAAAGTGTATAGATAGAAAGTAGAAGGGCAGAAAGGAAGAACACTAATGAGACAGACTGACTGATAACACCTTTGGTTGATTGGTTACTTACTGAATGACTGTTCATACAGCATCACTCTAGAGCAGTGATAATGTAACTGGTGGATTTGAACATGGGACCTCTGGAGCTTAGTGCAGGAGCCTCTACTGCTTGAGATAAAAACCAGCTGACTCGCAGCTTAGGCTGAAGAGCTCCCTTGTTCTTATCACTTTCTGTAAGTGGGCTAAGTGCCACTACATGAGACAGTGACTCATGCTAGGTGCCTGGGTTTCAATAGCACTAGCAATGGAGACCTCATGGGGCTGGCAAGCTCTTGGAATCTTCTGCAGAGGAGGTCATCCACTCTGGCAGGTCCTTCTATATGGGATATGATGGTATCTCTTTAGGGTATTTTCAGTGTACTTGATGCTGCACAGTAGGAGAACTGTGCCAAACAAATAATGGGCTTTTGCCTCAAAGAACTTCCAGCATGCAGGTACAAAGGCAGTACCATACAAGTACCAAACAGATGGAATAGTGACAAAATGGAAAATATCCATATTTGGTTCTGGGTCATTCCATGACAAGAGTGGGGCTGGAGTGCACTCCTGTCTGGGGTCTGAGCTGCGTATTTCCAATGCAGGTTTTTTCTCTGGCACAGAGAAATTTGCACAGACAGATGTGCTCAGACACAGGGAGGAAACGTCTCTTGGCTGAGTGGTCAGAGTGTACTGGAGATCAGCAGTGGAATGTTTTCACAGCAGACACCCAGTACTGTGCAGCAGTAAACATACCTCCTGTGAGGACAATATTCTGACACAAGTGAGTCCCTCTCCAGGGACTGGATTCCCAGGGCCTATTCACAAGACCCCTGTGATATTTACACAGCTCACCCGTTGAAGACCAGCTGCCACTCAGAACAGTTTATTTCTTTCCCTTATTATTTAATTTGTATGTTCATTGCTCCTATTTGGCTGCCTCTGTGCCTTATTCCTGGAACTGAGAAGGTCTCTGGACCTTTGAGGCACCTATGTGCGTAAGCCAGGCAGAGCAGCTGCATGATTCCCCATTGTTGAATGTGTTCCATCAGCCATACTTGTCTCCAGGCTCCAGCATGCAAACAGGTGTCTCATTAAGCTCTGCTTCAGCCATGTTCATTTCCAAGCACGGAACCCATCTCAGTGTCTTCTGCTACATATGAAAACTCTCCTGTCAACATCCGACACCATTGTTCTCTCTATTCCCATTGGTAATTTCAGTACTGAGGCAACTCTGCAAGAAATGTGCTGACAGGCAACTGTGTCCTTATTGCCCCCTCTCTGGGATTCAGAGGGATTTCAGAGGATGCTCCAATGCCGCTCCAAAGAGTGGCTCTTTGAGGAGGAATGTGGAATCCTGTGATAGTGCTTCCAGTGACAAAGTTCATGTGTGCACTGAAATGTTTATGAAGGAACAGGGTGACTGAATGGGGGTCTGTGTGACCGAATTTACATGTTCAGTGCCTTCCATACTCTGCTATAACCAGAGGTGCTCCCCTTGGCTACCTGCCTCAAAGGAGGTAGAGCTTAAAGTGGATGTAATTCTAATAGACTTGTGGAAGGTGAGAGGATCCTGCACAGATGTTTTCAGAGACACAAGGGATCCTCCTGTGCTCATGTTTGCAGGGCTTTCCAGTATGAGCACAAATGCCCTCAAATAAACAAATACCCCTGAATTAATATTTGCTATCCTTTGTTTTGTGGCTGTTAAGATCTCTGACTTGCACAGGACTTCCACATGCACAAAGATTAGCTAGAAGAGTCAATGCTGAATTGCTGGAATCTGCTCAGCATCTCTTGTCAGGTGAGATTAGCAGTGGTGAGGGTACAGAAGCTGCAATCTTGTTTGTGGTACAAAGAGGGCAGTGTTTACCAAGTTTTCCCAATTTGAGACCGCTCAGAAATCTTCCTCTCTTGGTTCACAGGACTTTTGCCTCCTTCATCTCCCTCCACCAGTCCCTTAAATTATGATCCAGCCTCCATAACAATGAAACATTCAGTGCACATAAATTGTCCCTCATACACAGTACACAGCTGTTCACCATCCCCAGTGACTGAGAATGAGCAAGAAAACTCTCTGTCCAGCCCAGATGTGTTCTAGAAGGTCAAAACCCTACAAAATATAATGAACTTTCAAGAAAAGACAGCTTTTTTTTTTTTTTTTTTTTTTTTTTTTTTTTTTTAAAAGCAAGCTTATTCTTATTCTAGTAACAGCCCCTCCTTCCTTGAGGGTTGTACTGGATTGAATCACACAGTCTAAAAGCAATGTGGGGCGAGAGGAGAGGAGAAATGAAAACATTAGGTTTGGTTTATAGCACCCGAGAGGTGCTTTTTAATACTGCATTATATCAAAAGCTAATATCTCTTGCAAAACACCGTTTCCAAAATCAGATTCCTAATGACTGGCAGGAATTTCCTGCTTGACATTCTTACATAGATGAGACAGCTGCTCAGTGGAGTAGAAAATCTAGAAATGTTGACAAGCCAGGAATTAAAGGACATAAAGGTATCTAGTCATCAGCTAAGATTACCACTTGCTTGAGCAATCAGTTCAATAGACAATAGCATAGTTGTATAATTGTAACTACACGTGCCCTGCACCGTTCTGTGCTCTCACAGGAAGTAACCTGGCAGACAGCTTCCTTTAGAGTCTCAGTGCAAGGATGGTACTATTAGAGTTACCATAGCGCATGGCTGGCCAGTAACCTGGCCACCCAGGGAGGCTTAGCCCTCAACCTCTCCCTTTGTGCCCCCCTCTTCTATACCTCTTACCCCTGCAAGAGCCCAAAGCATGCAAGAATATTTTAGAGATGTGATTTTATAATCTTCAGCAACAAACTAATGAAATATTTAAAGCGAATTTTAAACTAAGGTAATGTAGAGACAGTAATGCACAACTGTATTTGTCAGTCAATTCATGACTGGCACATGCCTGTTAAATAGTTTCATTACCACTTAATGTTCCCACTCCATGGATGAAATTCTGGCTCCACTGAAGTCAATGGGAGGGGTATTGCCATAGATTTCAGTAGCACCAGGATTTTACCGCATATAAACAGGCTCTTGAGCTCCTGTTTCTGGTAAGATGCAGATACCAAATGGATCATGTTTTGCGCAATGCTGCAGCTTTGGCTTATCTCCAGTGAAGTTCATAAAGCAGTGACCAGCATCTGATTACTCCAAAGATACATAGACTCATGCTGCAAGATGTCATAATGGGTTCATTAGGGCAGAAGTGAAGCTAGGGTCAAATGAAAAGGAAACTCTAAATGGTTCCACATTTTGAAATCAAAGTGTCTGTTTTTTTGCAAGCACATAGCTATGGAAGCTCCAGGTCAATCAGCTCAGCAGCGCCAGAAATCTTACTGGAGTTCTGTGCTGAGACAGGCTCCCCATACAACCAGAAGTATGGCTCATACCAATGAAATGTCACACCTATGTCTCTGAAAGACAATGGTGACTGTGAGAGCAGTC
Organism: Pelodiscus sinensis; assembly: GCF_049634645.1. Lineage (NCBI taxonomy): Eukaryota > Metazoa > Chordata > Testudines > Trionychidae > Pelodiscus > Pelodiscus sinensis. The sequence goes on from NC_134713.1 coordinate 139,394,450, forward strand.
CAGGTTGCACCTCCGAAAACTGGCACTCTTTGGTCCAGCAATATCTGTGGTCCAGCTGGTAGCCCCCAGGAGTGTAGGGCCAGAGCCCTGCAGTAGGAACCAGAGCCTGGACCATCCAGAGAGTTGGCAGCAGCTGGACAAGATGTCTAGCCATGTTGGAGGAAAGGGGTGAAATGAGGCAGGGTGCCTGCTGGGGCAGCCTGCCAGCAGCAGACAATGAGATTGTATGCTGATGGCAGGGAACCTCCACTGGTTTGGCAAATTCTCTTGTTTAGGACAGGTCAGGTCCCAACAATGCTGGACCAGGGAGGTCCAACCTGTACCTCCATTCAAGAGCATTGTACCAGACTAAGCCCTGATGCTTCATGTTTTCATATGCTGGCAACATGAGTTACTTGTCATAGATGCCACAGCTGATCGTAGGGTAAGTCTATGGCACTATATGCTTGTAATCTATCATGACCGGTCTATGTCCCAAAAATGTATATGACAAAATTTAAAAGCCCTGAAGCTGCTATGCAAAGCCATAAGAGTGCTGTATATAGGGCCTAGCCAGCTGTCTAGTGTAAGCATTTTGTTCTGCTGCAGAGACCATCTGAATTTGAGGTTTTGGGAAAGGGGAGTCTGTTACTTATGCCCTAATAAATTTGTTAGTCTTTAAGGTGCCACAGAGGTCTTTATTGTTATTGCAATTCAAGTGACTTTGAGGGTGGAGCAGGCAGAGGGGAAGAAGCGAGGTGCACCACAGAGGAGTCTCCAGAAGCAAATCTGTATTCATTCATTAATTATAATATATGATTTATTATTTGTATTTCAGCAGTGCCCAGAGGTTCCCACTGAGATTGGGGCCCCTTTGTGCTAGATGCTGTACAAACTCACAGCGAGAGACTAGTCATACAATGAAACAGATTAAACTGGGTTCCCTGGGGCTGAGATTTCTGAAGGGGCAGCATTTGCTTGCCTTTTTTTTGGGGGGGGGGCTGTAATTTTTTCAGTCTTTTAGAAACTGGCATAGGAAAATGTATCAAACCAGGAAAGGGTGGCTTAGGGGTTTCCTATGGATCAGTGCTTTATAGGGTTAACATAGACTTGGGAGAGATTCAGAGAGAGGACAGACAAGTTGAGGAGGGAAGGAGAGAGATGAAAATAATTTTCAGAGGAGTATAAGTCTAGATCTGGGGATTAAAAAGGTGGTGTGAGGCTTCTCTTACACTCATGAAATCTCAGCCTATGTCCCTGTCTGGGACCAGTGGGATACTGATAATGAGAGGAAACAAAAATGCAACCTAACAGAGCCCTGTTAATAAAAGCTCACTTGATTAACACAGTTTCCCTACACAAGATGTGAAACACAGCATGGTGGTTCATCACCCCTCTATGTGACACCTCTGTCCCAGCTACAAGTGTCTACTTATATTTTCAATAGCTATGCTGGGGGTAGAAATCCATTAAATATTTTAAATATTTCATATAGAATACCCTCCTCCTCAGCAGAGAGCATGATTGTTTAAACTTTCATGATATAGGATGCATCCTGGGATAAATTCTGCTCTCAGAAGCAGATATAAAACTATCTCTATTAAAGTCAATCAACATAAATTACCCAGGTATAAAACTAGTATCACTGAGACCAGAATTTGGTCTCATGATGTCCTGAAGAAAGGCAGGAGGTGGGACACTACAAAGGAATACTTTAAGTATTTAAGTCAGATAAATAAATAATATTTTGAAGGCCTTTGTTGCTGAAAGGAGATATTCAGTCTGCTCAAAGTACCTAAGGCGTCATTAAAGGATTCCCAGGTGCCAGCATTTGGAAAGAGTATTAACTCTTCAAACAGATTAGGCAGACTGCTGATCTCTCCTGGGCCATCTCAGGTTTCTTCAGTCACAGCTCAGCTCTGAATGGAGGCAGAGAAGAGAGACTGAGGATTTCAGAAGGGCAAAACTTTCTCTAGAACCAGAGAAAGCACTTCCCCCAATTCCACAGGGCATATCTAAACTACATCCCTTTTTCAAAAGAGGGATGTAAATTAGACATATTGAAATTGCAAACGAAGCCGGGATTTTAATTTTCCGTGCTTCATTTGCATAATGGCGGCTACACATTCTTTCAAAAATGCGTATTTTGAAAGTGAAACCGCTGTCTAGATGGGGTTCTTTCGAAAACAACCCCCTTTTTCAAAAGATCCTGTACTCCTCAAAAAATGAGGTTTACAGGATCTTTTGAAAAAGTTTTTTCCCCCGAAAGAACCCCGTCTAGACGGCAGTTTCACTTTTGAAATACCTGTTTTTGAAAGAATGTGTGGCCACCATTATGCAAATTAAGCACAGGAAATTCAAATCCCAACTTCGTTTGCAATTTCAATATGTCTAATTTACATCCCTCTTTCGAAAGAGGGATGTAGTCTAGACATAGCCATAGCAACAACAAAGATAACCCTTCCGTTAATGCAAATTTAAGGCTACACTGACGAAGGCCTGTGCAGTATATTTGTAAATATATGAGAGAAACAAGAAGGAATGGGCTCATCAGTAGAGTCCTGCAAGATACTCATTTGTATCCTCACAAATGAGCCATGGATATCCACAACCACATCCATGGATGCATATAGCCATGAATATAAAGTGGATATTTGTGGATTTGCAGGGTTCTGCTCAGCAGCAGATGTTCAGAGAACAATGAATATTCTTATCTATCAATCTATCCATTCCTGTCTTGCAATCATTTACCTGAACTGACTGTACCATTGGAAGACAGACAGAAGAAGAAGCCACACAATACAAGATAACTGGGTTGGTTGAACATGTTGTTATGAGGCATTTGGTGACAATGATGAAACCACACAAACCTTGCATGGTTACTGGGGGAGGGCGGGGTGTACCACAATTGGGGGTGAAACACATTGTCAGTCTGTCAGTGCTCCCTCAGTGACAGAAACAAACACATAATTAGAAGGGCAGTGCAGACTGATGTATCAGAGCTCCCTTTAACTCTTAGTTCCAGTGTCGCCTAAACTTTTATCACCAGATATCAGAGACTGAGCAGGTTAGAAAGAGTTTTCCTGAGAAAGATGAAGGGTGTCAAAACAGTTAGCTAGAAGAAGCATTCTGAGAAAGCATCACATCACTTTGAGTTAATGGAATTTGCCCTGTGATCCCCAGCATTTTTGTAGACTCATTTCTCCTCAGGATTCTCCAAAGGTAGGCCAGAAATACCCTTATCCTCTTCAACTGGCCAAATGATCGTGTGCTTTCCTTTCAGCTGTGTGGATAGCAACAGTCCTCCAGACTTCTGTCTTCCATGCTAAGCTATTACAATGTATTCTACCTGGAGCCAACTGGAAGATACAGAATGTGTTGGCCTGCTTTCTCTAGGACAGGCTGATGAGACACGTCAGAGCAGTGCTATGCTTTCCATTGGCTGCCCGTTCACTTCTGGATGCAATTGATCATGATATTTAAAGCCCTAATTTGTCCAGTACGCTGACAATCTTAAGAGAGTACTTATCTTTCTGCATCCCACTGCAGCAGTTGCAGCCCACAGAAATGATTTGGCTGTTGTTCAGTTCCTAGGGTTGATTTTTTGGTCGTTGGCGCGAGCGAGGGAGGGTCACACATTACTGACAGCAGGTTCTTCAATCAGGAATTCGCGCCGCCACACAGAAATCTTCTGAAATTCACATCTTGCCACTGTTAGGACATGATGGGAGACGCATCTCCTTGTGTAAGATAAAGCTTAACAACAGATTCCCCCTGGCTGCTTCTCTTTTGATTGTAGTATCCTTTAAGAAAGTAGCATTGGGTGACATGAGGAAAAGCAGAATATTATTTCCTAATTCAAGAAAAAAAATGTATTTTCTCAAATTATATGTATTAAAAGTCCCAAGATACCAGGGTGATGGGCTCCTTAGAAATGTGTCAGATAAATAAATACAGATGTTGAGTCCTCCCACAAGCTTAATTTGGGAATCCTGACTGTGATTCCACAAAAGACTTTCTTTTTGATATTTACCCACCCTGAAGCACTTTAACAAATACACTCTCCCACATACTGTGGGCAGCTTGGTTGGCAGTGTGATGGGTAGTGCATCCCACAGAAGCCTATGTTTCTTGCTCTGGGCGCATGGAGAGCACAGGGGAAGGAGTCTGCACCAATGTTCCCTCTAATCTTTCCATCCATGTGTAGAATAAAATGTTATATGTTACAAGACACGCGGGGATATGCACCACCAGTAGAAACAAAAAACCTAACTGTGGGCGCTCTGCTAATCAGCGGGGCAGCATTTGAATCTCTCCTGAGCAGCTGCATAAGCACACAGCTTACAGAGGACACTGGCTGGCAATGGGTCTGTTCTCAGGGTAATGGAGACTGCCCTGTTCATGTGATGCCCTCTTCAGGACAATACAAACAACACACTGGCACTTCTTTCGCAAATTCTTCACCATCCCTCTGATCCAGCAGGAGGCAGGAAGAAGGACACCACTACAGAAGTGCTGAAAAATGTGGAATGAAGCCAAAAGACAGAAAACTATATGTAACTAAGTGATATAACGAAAACAGCTCTTTGGCCCTGGTGCCTGTCTTCTTCCTGATTGGGCCAGGAGAACCATGCTGTCTTGGCACATTAGTTATCAATATCATGCCAAAGAGAGTCTCCAGGGAAAGATGACCACAGTTATCCCACAGATTTCCTCTATTTCAGCACAGCTGTTCCTATCATGACCTACTGGCCTGGTTTTTTTCCTATCTTGTTACAGAAAATGCTACTACAGGATTCCAGATGTGAAACATGTGAAATGAATACCAGACTCTGGAACACTTTTAATTTCTCTCCCCTTCTTTTCCAATTCTAGAAACAGATCAGTGAACAGGCTCCAGTCTCATCTATGAGGAAACTTAAATGGCTGGAAGGTGTGCGGAATTTTCACAGCCATACAGGCAACAGTCATGCAAAGAGTTAAAAGAAACAGCCAATCTCTGGCAATACTCACTCTGCACACAAAGTAACTTGTGTTTTCCTGTATTTAATTCAAACTCCAGGCCAGAGCAGAACTTCTGTGTTGTGATAAGAAGGATCATCTCCACTTGTTGCTGTCATTACTATGCTGTCAGTTCCCTGTTCATCTTCAGCATAGCTCAGGATCTGGCTTTGAAGCTCTTGATGATGTGCAATTGTTCATCATTCACATAGACCTCCCACATTAGTCCATCCAATCATGAACCCCCTTATTCATCCATCCACCACCAGTTAATTAGAATGCCATGTACCCTTCTCTCCTGCTTACTAACATGCACAGCCCCATTCATCCTTTCCAATGCTTACTTATGCATAAACATTCCTAAAAGTCATGGATGTTTGTTAAACTTCCATGACAATCCTAGGTTCCTGAGACAGCCAAGAGGAAGGCCTGGCATTATACTCTGGGATGAGTAACTTCAGCCTGCATCTCACTCCACTAAGTCCAGCTTCAGTCTCATCTCCAGGAAATAACCCATGGCATGCCAATTATTCGGATCCTGCCTCTGTTAATTGTATAATCTGAGAGTAATGATGGCCTACTAGACACACTGGACTGGGCTGAAATGTCCCCCATAGTCCATTTTAGAGCAGGCCTCCATAGGCAACTGTGATAGCTTTGCCTGCTCTGCAGTGCCCCCTTCCTGGCCATGCATGGTACTGAAGCCACTCCCTGCTTTTGTCTGTCAACTGGCCACCAGCATGGGGCAGGATAGCCTGTGACATAAGTTTGACATCAGTCTTTTATCAGTCAGGTAGCAAAATAGCAACTCAAGATTTGGTTGTACCTTTAAACAAAGAGAGAAAAAAAATCTTCAAAATATAAGGTCTCAGGGTTCTGCCTGGGGAACCTCTAGTCTGTCCCACTCTTACTCAGCTCTGCCTTTTTTTAACTGGCCTGCTGTTTCTAGATTTGCCAGTATTTCCTCCTGGCCTTTCTAGAGCTCTGAAAGACTCAGACTCTCTTCTTGGCCACCCAACCTGAGTGGGATTTTCCTTGAGCAGGGGGTGTATATCTGTCACCTCAGCAAAGGGCAGAGGAGGCATAAAATGCGGTCAAAGTTATTCCAGGAGGTGAGGAGACATTGACCTGGCCACCATGAAAATGATCTCTCCAGCTGGTTCCCATGAGGTCAACATCTATTCTTTCCTCTTGAGTTGTGATGCCCTAAGTAAACACCATACAAGTGAAACCCTTTTTCCTCTAACACCTTTAACATTTAAGGTATCTTAAAGCACTTTATACAGTCAAGTGATACTGGCAGTGTAAAGCTTGCAGTGCCTATTCTGCATCCATCAATAGCCCGCACACAGTCTTCAGCATTAGAACTGAGCTAATCAAAGAGGAAATGTTTGACCTGACACTGACATCTTCCTTGCACTTTTTATTGAAAACCTCCATAGGATATTTAATATCCCACCAGAGATGGATAGAAGAGACCTCAGTTTAATATCTTACCAGACAATGAACGGTAACTCTAACAGGATAGCCATCCTGTTAACCTGTGGTAGGATCTGAAATCTCATTTGGGGTAGAGCTAAGAGAGCTAGCTGCACTGATAACAGATGTGTGTGTGTTCCTGGAACACTTAACTTCCCCTCTTTGAAGAAGTATTAGAAATTAAGCCTGCAATCAAGTGTTGGACTGAACTATGTTGGATGTCCATGCTTTCCCCCAGCCTGCCTGGCTGCTCAGCTGCTTTATCCTGGAACAGCAACTGATGCTTTCAAATTGTTTAATAACAGTGATGGTAACCTTTGGCCTTGCTGAATGGCAGTGCTTTTGACCTTTCATTTGTTAAATAATACAGCCACTTACTTCCTGATCCTTATCAGTGTTTAGTAATTGGGGTCAGGACAAAGGAAGGCAGAGTACAGTTACCCATCAGGCTTTATTGAACTTGGAAGAATTTTCTTAAGCTATAGATTTCCTTTTCGATAATCTTCAGTCAAGACAGGCCGCGATGGGAGACTAGGTAACTTAGAGGATCAGTAATAGGCTAAAGAGTCTTTCAGCTTTTGGCATCTGGTTTGAATCCAGTTGTGGAGGATAGAGACAGAATGTCATTACCACGTTCGGGTGACTGACTTGTGAATTGAGTTGGAGGTCTCAGTCCAATTCCCAGTGGACAGGTGGCCACATAATAAAAATCACCATAACAATTGGTGTAGCTAGCAGTCTCAGCAGAGAAACCAAAGACTAAATGTACTATGGCTATTGAATGTCTCTCTTACTCCTACAGGTAAGCTCAGAATGAGATGACAATGCATATGAAAAATGTGAGTTGCTACTGCCTGTGATGATCTCAAGTTAAGTAGAGGCTGTTAGTGTCCAGGGTTATCAATCTGATTCCTTTCACCAGACAGTGCATCCCAGGGCTAATGCTACATTTAATAATGCTTGGTAGAGGGACAATTGAGAATAGTTTATTTGTATAGAAGGGACAGACCAACCAAATATAACAGTGATAGGCAGCAATCCCAGGTTCATTTTTTACCCAGGCATGAGTGGGAGAGGACATGTGCAGGGAATCCAGGAAGTTATATTTGGTAAGGAATTTTTACATATAATTAAAAATTCTCTAAGTAATTTTGAGTTGTCAGTCTGTGGATATAAATCCATATGCAGCACAGGATCTCATTACCTTTACTCTCATCTTTCACTCACTTATTGCTTCTTGTCTTAAAACTACAATGTAAGCTTAATGGGCATCTTCTGTCTGTAGAGTGTCCAATACAATGGGCATCCAAACTTGACTGCTTCACTCAAATGTTCCCCTACTAGCCAAGATAAATAACAAAATCAATAAAAATTACACCACAGTGGGTGGGATTCACAGGGTTTTATTGGTTTATATAGGGGATGATTTATGGTATGGAATGGCTTCCATATGAGGGGAGACTGTGACTTTTCAGCTTGGAAAAGAGATGACTAAGAGGAGGTTATGACTGAGGTCTCTGAAATCATGACTGGTGTGGAGAAAGTAAATAAGAAAGTGCTATTTAAGCCTTCTCATAACATTAAAAACTAAAAATACCAAATGAAAAGGCAGAAAGCATGTTTAAAAAAAAACACAAAAGGAAGTATTTCTTCACACAATACTTAGTCAACCTGTGAAACTTTTTGCCAGAGGATGTTGTGAAGGCCAAGTCTATAACAGGGCTTAAAAGAGACTAGACAAATTCATGGAGGATAGGGTCCATCAATGGCTGTTAGCCAGGATGGATATCGATAGTGTTACCTAGCCTCTGTTTGCCAAAAGCTGGAATGAGCAACGGGGCCACTTGATGAGTACCTGTTCTGTTCATTCCCCCTGGTGCACCTGGCATTGGCTACTATCAGAAGACAAGATACTGAGCTACAGGGACCTTTGATCTGACCCAATATAGCTGTTCTTATGAAATGGGAAGGTAGGTGTCCTTAGTAGTACCCCAAACAAGACACACAACACATATGAAAAACTTGAGTTGCTAGTGTTAGTGCTCTGAAGGTAAACAGAGGCTGTTAGACTCCAGGGTTATCATTCTGACTGTAGAGTTAGCTATCTTGCATGTTTGCAGACTTACCTTGTAGGTAGGTGTACAACTGTCTGAGGAGGAGATCTTGTATATCCATGCAAGGCAATCTGCTCCAACCACATTCTTGAGACTGTTTGCCCCCCATGGCTCAGGGAGTGCGCCACTTTACACAGGAACAGCACACAGAGGTCTGCCAGGCTGCCATCTGTAGACTATCTCACAATCCTTGCTGTCTCCTTCATCAAAAGGTGGAGCTACAGGAGAATCACAGGGCTGCCTATTAACAGGTCTCTATGCAACTCCCTGCTATGATTACAGATGATTAAGTGATGTCTGGATTTCATTCCCTGCCTGATAATGGGAGTGGGAGTTGAGGCTGGAGAGAATTCCAGTCCTGCCAGTGGAATGAAGGACTCACCCACACAAGACACGAAGGTGCTAGTATAGCCAGTACTTGGGAGCCTTTACTACAGGGCTGTGTCTAGACTGGCCAGTTTTTCTGGAAAATCAGCCGCTTTTCCGGAAAAACTTGCCAGCTGTCTACACTGGCCACTTGAATTTCCGCAAAAGCACTGACTTCTTACTGTAAGAAATCAATGCTTCTTCGGAAATACTATTCTTCTCCTGTTCGGGCAAAAGTCCCTTTTGCGCAAAGCTTTTGCGCAAAAGGGCCAGTGTAGACAGCTCAGATATGTTTTCTGCAAAAAAGCCCGATCGCGAAAATGGCGATCAGGGCTTTTTTGTGAAAAAGCGTGTCTAGATTGGCACAGACGCTTTTCCACAAAAAGTGCTTTTGTTGAAAAGTGTCTGTGGCCAATCTAGATGCGCTTTTCCGCAAAAAAGCCCCAATTGCGATTTTCGCGATCGGGGCTTTTTTGCAGAAAACAAATCTGAGCTGTCTACACTGGCCCTTTTGTGCAAAAGCTTTGCGCAAAAGGGACTTTTGCCCGAACAGGAGAAGAATAGTATTTCCGCAAGAAGCACTGATTTCTTACAGTAAGAAGTCAGTGCTTTTGCGGAAATTCAAGTGGCCAGCGTAGACAGTTGGCAAGTTTTTCCGGAAAAGCGGCTGATTTTCCAGAAAAACTGGCCAGTCTAGACACAGCCTCTGAGTTTTCCCAACCTCCCTGCCATCCTTTGGGTCTTGGACCCTAGCTCTTGCATGTGGACCTGTGAATCCCCAGGCTAGTTATGCTTGTTAGTGCTATTAAGCAAATTGGCCATTTTGTCCCTTATTGTAGGATGACAGAGGCTGTCCCTAGAGCATTTCACACTACATAGAAATGCCCATTTCCACACTATGAATGCTCCAAGTCAGAAGGCTAGAGTGGAGGGGTGTCAGGACTAGGTATAACAGTCTCTTGTGGGTGAGGTGTGGGCTGCCCCTGGCTGAGATGAAGGCAGGAAGCCACAATATATCCTGTATGTATGTGTCTTCAAGTCAGCTATTTTGGAGAGGAAATGGGGCTGTGATGGGGTGTTGCCATTGTCCAGGTGTCCCTTAGTCCCATGGTTGTTGCTGTTGCCATGGCATCATGAGCTTTGCTGTTGCCATGGTGCCACATCTGCCTCTACACTGTTTCCATGGGACTGAATTTGATTAATTTTCAGTTTTGACCAAAAATTGAGACACCCTCTAACCACTGAAGTAAAGGCTTATGGGGGGAGGTGGAGGAGAAGAGTTAAATTTTTACCCTCCCTTAACCTCTGACCCCAACACCTTGTGACCTCTGACCTCCATTGGACGGGAATGGCTCGACCCCGCCTCCTCCGAGCGACGCGTCTCCGTGGAGGCTGTTGCCAGGTAACGGGACGCGGCTGCCTGCAGCGCCGCGGCCGCGCATCCCCCCCCGGCCGGGAGCCCCGCCATGGACGCCGAGTCGCTGCCCTACACGCTGGACCTGGTGGCCGGGGGCGGCGGGGGCCTGAGCGCGGAGAAGCGGGCGGCGCTGCGGACCTCGCTGCTGCTGCTGCGCCGGGACTATCGCTTCGAGCAGGTCCGGCTCTGGGGCCGCATTCAGGGCATCCGTGGGGCCTATTACATCGCCGAGGGGCTGGGGGCGGACCGCGCCGGGCCCAGGAGCCGCCTTTACAGGTGTGTGTGTGTGTGTGTGTGTGTGTGTGTGTGTGTGTGTGTGTGGCGGGCGGGCGGGGGGGGGGGGGACAGGAGCTCTGCGCACAGGTGTGTGTATTAGGATCTGTCCCTTCAGTTGTGTGTGTCGCCAGGAGCTGTTTCTACAGGTGTGAGATTGTGTGTGAGAGGAGCCACCTCTACAGGTGTATATATTTGAGAAGCTGACTTTATAGGGTGGGTGTGGGGGAGGGTGGGGGTGGGAAGGAGCTGTCTCTACAGGTGTGTGCACGTGCACGATCTCTTGTACAGATGTAGGAGGGGGAGCAGGAGCCATCTCTACAGGTGTATATGTGCTGTAGGCCCAATCTAGGAGATATCTGAACATGTGCTTGTGGGGCAGGAGTTGTGTGGGGGGGGGGGAGGGAGGCAGTAGCTGTCTGTACAGATACGTGCATCTGGGGGGCAGCAGCTGTCAGTATCGGAGGGGAGGAGCCACCTCTACAGCTGTGTGTGTGTGGGAGGGGTAGGTCGGCTCCAGGAGCTCAGATCTTGGGCTCCAGCCTGAGCCAGAATATCTACACTACCCTACCATTCTATAGTCCAGCATCCTGTGAACCTGAGTCAGCTGATCCTGGCTTGCCTTAGGTCTTTTACTGCTGCGTAGATATACCCTGCCTCACACAGGGAAGTCTGTGGCAGAGCTTGGGATCGAATCCAGATTTCTTAGGTCTTTAACCACAAGACCATACTTCCTTTAAAAATGTCTGTCAATTCTACCTTTTGGAGCCCTTCCAAGTGGCTCCTCTCTTCCTGGAGAGGCTCTCTGAATGTCACATGTTTCACCAATGGTTCTTGTAAGGTTCCAAATGAGCTGTACTACAACTGAAAAGGAGGATCCCTCTGTTTCAATAAGTTTTGCCCTTTATTATGTTTGCAGATGATACTTCAAACTGCTCAAGATAGTTAAGACCAAAGCAGTCTGTGAAGAGCTTCAAAATGATCTCACATAACTAAGTGATTGAGCAACAAAATGGCAAATGAAATTTAATGTTGATAAATGCAAATTAATGCACTTTAGAAAAAATAATCCCAACTATACATATCAAGTAACAAGGACTAATTTAGCTATAACTACTCAAGAAAAAGATCTTGGAGTCTTTGTGGATAGTTCTCTGAAAACATCTTCTCAATGTATAGCGACAGTAAAAAAAGCAAACAATGTTAGGAATCATTAAAAAAGGGATAGCGAATAAGACAGAGAACATCTTACTGCCTCTAAATTAAACCATGGTATGTCCACCTCTTGAATATTGCATACAGATGTGGTTGCCCCATCTCAAAAAAGATATATTTGCATTGGAAAAGGTTCAGAAAAGGCCACCAAAATTGATTAGGGGTTTGGAACGGGTCCCATATGAAGACAGATTAAAAAGACTGGGACTTTTCATCTTGGAAAAGAGGAGACTAAGGAGGGGAATATGATAGAGCTCTATAAAATCATGGCTGGTGTGGAAAAAGTGAATAAGGAAAAGTTCTTTACTTGTTCCCATAACATAAGAACTAAAGGTCACCAAATGAAATTAATAGGTAACAGGTTTAAAACAAAACGAAGTTTTTCTTTATGCAGCACACAGTCAGCCCGTGGAACTCCTTGCCAGAGGCTGTTGTAAAGACCAGGACTTTAATAGGATTCAAAAAAGAATTAGATAAATTCATTGAGGTTAGGTCCATCAATGGCTATTAGTCAGGATAGGTAGGAATGGTGTCCCTAGCTTCTGTTTGTCAGAGGCTGGAAAGGGATGACAGGAGAGGGATCACTTAATGATTACCTGTTCTGTTTACTCCCTCTGGGGCATCTGGTATTGGCCACTGTTGGCAGACAGAATACTGGGCTAAGTGGACCTTTGGTCTCACCTAGTATGGCCGTTCTTATGTGTTTATGTGGTTGACAGCTTGAACTGTGTGGAGTGGAGCCTTCTGCCACCAGCTACTGAGGAAATGATCACACAGACTGCGGGATTAAAGGGACGTTTCCAAGGGGATCCATCTTATGAATATGAACCCCCTGAGAAGAAGGGAGAAGAGAATGAGAGAATATATGAAGAAGAAGGTGTAAGTACAACAGGCCATTTTTTATATCTGTCTTCTAACTATCCTGTAACGCCAGTTGTTCCCAGCCTGAACTGAACAAATTTAGATTTGATGCTTCTTCCTGGTAATAAACCTATACCGGTTCCCAGTTTGCTGCCCTTCCCAACCAGCTGTGAATGTTTTAACCATCAATAGAGTCCAGGTTGCTCCTGTACAAAGTATTACACTTGTGAGGCTCCCATCATTCATTACCAATGTATGTTTGAGTGGGCACCACTACATGGGAGGAATTGTAGAGAAGCAGGCAGTGCTGACTGCTGCCCCAAAATTTTGGGAACTATTACCTTAGAAGAAGAGGAATAATAGTATTTCAGTCTCAACTTGGGTTCAACATAGCTCACATCTCCCTAAGAAAATCCCTTTTCACATTGGGATGAACATGTAATTCCCTGATTTCTGTCTCCGTGGAACAGCAGCAACTTTCATTGACCTGTTCTTCTAATCTTGTAGTTATAAATAGCTCAGAAACACCCTAATTTCTCCTTCCTATTTATATTAATTAGTTGATTAATTTCAGATATTTTTATATATCACTACAAGATTTACCCGGTATTGCTTTGGTCCTTAACTCAATTCATTTTTGTTTTTCTTCATTTAAATCATTGCTCTGGGGTGGGGCTGGGGATGAGGGGAGCAGTATGTAGGCTTCCCCAGGGAGAGAAAACTACCCCAACCCTCTCTCATCACAGCTGCTTGGGGCCAGGTGAGAAGTGCTTCTCCATGGCTGCTGCAGCTTCAGCAGGCAGACAGGGGAGTCCAGGATGGGGGTAACCAGCCCTTTCACCTGCCTGGTGATTCTTTCTCTTTTCTGTATGGTTTTATGTATCCCCATATGCATGGATAGGGAGAAGCTTCAGCCCCATCCCCCCCAACCAAATCCTGACCTTGCTTTAAGTTATGATTAAGAGAAAATTGCATACCAAATTTGGTGGTCCTAAATTTTACCATTTAGGAGGAGTTCCTGAAGAAATGGACGGATGGACAGACAAACTTGCTTGCTCACATGCAGACAAACAAACTCTCTGAAATATATAGTATATTATTTAACATTTGCCAGTAGCCTCGTATCTGTGCCTGACACTTATCTAGGAACTGAATATGCAATTGCTTGAACTCAAATGGCCAAATTCTGATCTCAGTTATGCCTGGATTATCCAGAGGAAGGGAATAACAGCTACTGCCCCCGTGGGTTTGACATGTCTGCTCTTAACAATGCTGATTTATATTCTTAGGTGTGATCATAAACAATGAAAGCTGAGATTTAACATTTGCTTATTTTTCTTTAAAGCCCATGATCAAGGAGGAAATCCGTCTTGTAACTACAATAGATCAGATAGATAAGGCGGTGGGAATGATCCCTCGGGGTGCATTTATCAAGACCCCCATTGGACCTGTCCATGAAAACAGGAACTTTGAAGGTAAATCCACATAATCTATATCAAGATTCAGATACATGTCTACACTTTGAATACAAAAGCAGTGTGCAATCCAGCTCAGTGGTGGGCAACCTGCAGCCTGCATGCAGCCTACTGGGGCTCCACCTGCTGCCTGCAGACCACCTGTGTACCTCCCTCCCCTACACCGGAGCCTTGCACTTCCTACTTGAGTTGTAGTTGTTCAAGCTGTGGAAGGGCGTGGGAGGGTCAGGGACAGAGCACAAATCAGACAATTTTCAGTGCTTCAAAAGTGCTGGGAGGCAGGGAGAAAACTAGGTAGTGTGGGGCTCTGCCCCCCAGAGCGCGAGAGGCATTTGGGGAGGGGGGCAGACAAAGGGTTCACAGAGCCACAGGTGGAATTTGAATGGGCTGCAGGCTGCTGCGGTCCACTGAGATGAAGGAGGGCCACTCATGCGGACCACTCAGTATTCTTGGTTGCCCATCGCTGATCTAGGTAGTATTATGGTTCCTGACTTGTTTTTTCCCCATCTCCCCTCCCCCATTTGCTGAACAGAGAATAGGGATTCTTCTGCTGCTGCTGCTTTGATTTTGTTTCAGCTCATGGAACTGCTAACAGAATCACTAAGAGTACATCTACACAGCAGCATTATTTCAGAATAACAGACATTATTTCAAAATAACATAGTCCGCATCTACACACAATCAGTTATTTCAACATAATGTTAAATAAGGTTGTGCTGGAAGACTGCTTTCTCTGACTCCTGTAACCCTCATTGTAGAAGGAGTAAGGGAAGTTGGAGGACAAGTGCTCTATTTTGAAGTAAGTGTTGTGTAGACATTCCCAAATTCAAAATAACCTATTTTGACTTAAGCTACGCAATTAGCATAGCTCAAGTTGCGTAGCTTATTTCAAGTTTAGCCCTACTGTATAGATATACCCTAATAGAGTGCATAAATCTGAGAGATGGGAGGAGAAAAACTCCAAATTACCAATGGATTTGATTTGACTCCGTGTCTGTAAACTTATTGAGCAGTTTCCTTAATGCTATGGTCCATGCAGTTTCTAGCAGCGTTTGATAGCTGTCAGTACTAGAGAAATTCTCTCTCTGAATGCAGGGTTCACAAAGACATTTGTTTTATTCAGCACCCATTGCTAATCTGGGACTGCAATTTGCTCTGTCTGCAAAATTTCCCTTCACACTGTGAAGTTGTCCATTTCCAGCAAGTGTTTGATTTTTTTGGTGGATATCATGGGACCAAAAAAAAAAAAAGAGGAGCGGGGGAGGGGAGGGGGGAGAAAGGGGAAGAGGAGGAGGGAGGACTGTGGTTCTGCTTGGGTCTCTGGACTATGAGTGAGCAGAGAAATCTTGATATAATGAGTAGTTGATCAGGTATTGTGCTAACTATTTGTACTATAGGTCTGTCTTTGACCGAGGCAAAAAAATTAAACTCCTATTTCCACTTCACTGAGCCTGTTAACCTGAAGAACAGAACACTCCTGGAGAAGGCTGACCTGGACCCATCCATTGACTTCCTGGACTCTTTGGAGCATGACATCCCAAAAGGTAAACAGACTATCTTAAGAGATTAGAGTCAAAGGATGGAAACGAGGAAAGGGATAGCCTGCTAGTGGCCATCCAGATCCAGAGTGGACTAAGCCCTAGAGTTCTGTGAAGCTGGCATACTCAGAAGCAGCCTTTTGTCCGTAATGATGGTCTTTGTTGAACCACACTGTGATCCATAGGAGCAATGTCCAGGAATATTATTCTTGGACCCTCACTTAAGAAATTTTAGACATTTTACAGTGCCACAATTATCCTGACAAATACAAACTAAAGTAGGACTGTCACATCCTTACGATGTGTAACTTCTCCTGACCCCATGCCAGCACTCTCCTCTGCTAGAGCTCTGCATTTTCTTCTGATTAGGAAGGGGTCTGTAGCACTGGTGCCCCACTGGGCCAGATAACACTGCTAGTGATAGAGGGCAGTTTATGGGGTTTGAAGTATTTCACACCTCCTATCCCACACTATATTGCTCTCCTTATCTAAATGGGCTCTCATTAACTCTAAACTCATATCTTTGAGAGGCTGGGTTCAAACTTTTCTTTGATAAATGGCAGTGTGTAATAATCTGTTACATTGTCAGGATAAAACAAACTGAAAGGAGAAAAAGGGAGTATGCACATGTGCTTGTTACAGTGTAGGTATAATTCAGATCCTACCAGTCTAGTCTAGTCTTGATTGTTTTTCTTTAATGTCCCCCATAAGACTCCTTTGGCAGAATCTTCCTCTAAATAGATGCCAGCAGGTTGGATTTATGAAACTTTTCTGTCTCTGAAACTGGCCAGGATCTAGTTCATAGCTTAGCAGGACCGTGTGTCTTTATAAGTCCCACATGCTCTCCAGATACATTCTTTGGTACTACATTAGGATTGGAAGTTCACCTAGATCTATAAACTTACACTGTAATCCTTATAAAACATTAACTGCTTTGTTTCTTGCTTTTTATTTCTGTTTGTGTATTCATGATCTGTTAAATGCTTCTGTCTGGGTCAAAGGATTCCAGTATGGGGTATTCCCTTGTCCTTATATAAGAAGTTCTTGCCCCAAAGCCTGGATTTTGGCTTTCCATTTTATCTCCCTTCTGGAGTAGTTATCTTTATAAGTCTCCCTCCATGACTGGCATGAGAACTGCTAAGACTGTAATAGTTTCTCAGCCTTTGCCCAAATACATGTAGTTTTTGCTCAAACTGTCTCTGCCAAAAATTAACTTTTGAGCAGAGAATGAGGCCATTTCAACTCAAATTCTGTAAACAGCAGAAGTTCTGAATAAGTATAAACAGGAGTAAACTGTTATTCAGCCATATTGAGAGTGCTGCTACTTGTGCCATGATTCAGAGGTATAGCCTAAAGAGACTGCAAGAGCTTGTCTACATGGCCCAGCAAAGCACACCAGAGGGCTGTGATCTGTAAAGTGCACCTATGTGCTACATTCTGTCTGCCTCATGTTGATCTTGCTGGTTCTAAAAGATACCTTGTTTGCATTAATGTACTCCTGTTTGAAACAGAACACAAACTAGGTACCTTTCAGAGTGCACCAGCCAACTGTAACATGTTAGAGCAGCTTACAAATCAAACCCCACTAGTGCACTTTGCTAGTGCCAGGTAGACAAGCCTTATATCTCTGCATGCAGTGATCCATTGACCAAGCTATCCTATCAAATGAAAAGGAGCAGTACACATATGGATCTACAGCAGGGGTGGGGAACCTCAGGCATGGGGGCAGCCCCCGAGGCTCCATGTTGGGGAACCCGTGCTGGCACTTCAGCCTCCCTGCCACTCACCCACAGGGCTGGAGCACACAAAATCTACTGGCCTAGGCCCCCCAGGCTCTGGTATGCAGGGGGAATGTGGGGAGTGTCTTTCTCCTTCTCTGTCAGGGGCTTCTCACTTTGCTTCTCACTTGTGTGTGGCCCCCAACTGATTTTCCTGTGGGTCAGCGGCCCCTGACCTGGAAAAGTTTCCCTGTCCCAATCTGCAGTGTCCATGCACATTCATGTTAAGATCAGGAATGCTGTGGAGCACCATTCTGAACAATGCTTGAGAGCCACAATCCCTTGCTTTCCCTGTGTCTTTCCCATTAGTAATCTCTTTCCCTGATGTGTTGTAATTTAAAGTGTCTACCTCCTAAGGCTGGACCTCAGAGCATCTTAAATGGCCTGGTGTTGGCTGCACTGCGTTATTTGCCCATCTGTCTCAGGTTTTTACTAATGTATCTATTTCTCTTACATAGTTCTCTCCTACATCCATTTTCCATTGAGCTTCATGGTTGCATGTTTACAAAGCTTGGTTCCTAGATTCTTCTAAAGAAAGATATTAATATTATCCTAATATGATTGCAGCAATATTGTGCTGTAATTCAGGTTCTGTCTGGGTTTTTCTTGTAGACTCTTCTCTTCTGGGGTTCATATTCCAGCTCTTGCTGAATCCTAGGGTACAAGTTTTGTAACCTGACAGTAACCTGAGGATAGAACAAGAAGCAATGGGCTTAAACTGCAGCAAGGGAGGTTTAGGTTGGACATTAGGAAAAACTTCCTGTCAGGGTGGTTAAACACTGGAATAAATTCTGTGGAATCTTAATCTCTGGAGATATTTAAGAGAAGGTTAGATAAATGTCTATCAGGGATGGTCTAGACAGTACTGGGTCCTGCCATGAGGGCAGGGGACTGGACTCGATGACCTCTCAAGGTCCCTTCCAGTCCTAGTATTCTACGATTTTCAAGTAAAAGTTATATGAACAGAGACTTTTCTACCATATAATATTCTACTTTCCTCCCTAGTGCACCATTTGGAGTTCCTTAATGATAATGTGGGCATTATAATTCAGATTCACAGTACAGTGTTAACACCATTATAATATACCTCTCTTGCATTGCGGTTGCTGACCCTGTTCAGTGAACACAGGCCTTTAAATGCCATACTGTCAATGAAGGTGGCACTTTCCCCCAGCACTCCAGAGTCTGTCATTGCAGGTTTTGAGAACTCAGTCTTCATGCTTCTCTGATATGTTTTTGCTAACACTCCAGGAGAAAATACTCTTTGCAGAAATAACAAAGAAGCTCACATGCAATTCAGCTTATCATCACTATCAGCAGCAGAGTTTGCAAGGACAGAGATCAAACTGACTGAAGGAACTGACTGAAGGAGAGAAAGCTTCCATCCGGTGCACTGCTTGAAAATGTATCCAGGTCTACAATTACAGTTGTTCTGTGAAAACCAAGAAATCCAGTATAATAGGAATCAGGTCCAAGACAAAACAGAACAGAATTCTTTACTCATGCTCAAGCTGAAAGTATAGACACAATGCAGGAGGTTGTGCATCCTCAGAGCCTTCCATGCTTCCACTAGAACAGAGGCAGCCAAGGGCATTGGCAGTTGGCTGAGAGCCTGTGGGCTAATTTGGATAACATATAGCTGATTGCAGCTGTCCTCATCTGTAATATGCATGGGTAGCCTGAAAACACTACAGGTCCCAACATGCAATTCCCCTTCTGGTTCTAAAAGAGTAGGCCATTTGTTGGTCACACCTGTTTGATTTGTAGAGCTCTGGTAGCTACATTTGACCACAGGCTACATTTTAGCCAGCCCTGGGCCGACTGGGGGGGTCAAAGTAGGGAAAAGGAAAAATAGTACATTTCAATAACTGTAGCTACCTGAGGTTACTGTAAATGTGAGTGGTTGCTATCTGTTCTGGGAAGGTTGTTGTTGCAATTCTTAAATCTCTTTAGTGGAGGTGATTCTCAAAGGTAATTCCAGACCAGGTGCAGCTGTGCACTTCTTAGCAGAAGAGTAGACATTGGAGGATTTTTCATGGTTTCTGTACAAATCCATCATCTGTTGCTTGTATAAATCCAGCCACGTTCCCCTGCTATGGTGTGGACTATAGAGACAATTCTTATAGGGTGAGCCCATCAGGATATGGGAACAAGGTGAACATTGTTCATATTGGGGTTAGCAAGGCGTGTAGTCTCTTTAAAAGATTCCCATAGCATGCAGACCAGTCCCAAATAGGAGCTTTGAAAGATAAGAGACCAGATCACCCCTTGCAGACTTGGAATGGGTGCTTATGAAAATGAGGGGACAGCGCAGGGCAGAGCCAGGCATAGAGCAGGTAGGAATTGTGCATCTTTCCTCTGCACAGATCAACTAAAGTCCTTCAGTCCTGGCTGCAGTCCCACTCCTGTTGAAGTTTTGTGTTCTCCTTCCCCACTCAGCTCTGCCAATGCACTTCCGTCCTGACCCACAGCAACCAGGGCCATTCCTATGCGCTCAGGCAATCCTTTCAGTCCTGACCTGAAACATCCCTATCTTTTCAAGGCTGGGCCTCCTTTAAGCAGAGACTGTCAAAGCTCAGACGTGGGTAACCCCCAAAATATGTTTTTGTTGCTTTAAAAATTGTGATTGGAGTTAAGGTTACCCTCTTTCTCTTGTTTTGAAACTAAATAAAACTCCACCCTTGCTTTGCCTATCTTCCATCTTACTGCATACCATGACTTTCCCCTTCCAAGATGGAACAAAACTTGTATTAGCTAAGGTTTGTATGTTTGGTTTCTATGTTTGGTTTCTTTTGTTTCTCTGGCACATCCTCACGCAGCTCTTATATAACCAATCTGTTTTCTAGTGCTTCAGATTGTCTTTCTTTATTCCGCCTGAAGCAGAACAAGGTGCACACCATGTGGTATTTGGCTTCATGCTCTGCCTCAGTCAGGAACTTTGCAAAGTAGATCAGCTGAATGGGAGCTGTATGAGTAGTGCCCCCAGCCTGCATTGACTCGAGAAACTGTAGGAGCTGCTTACAGAAAAAGGAATTAGATCAGGGGATTAAAGTACAAATGTCCACGTCTAATAGTTATCAAGAAACAACTGTAATTGGAGCAGGTTTATATTTCATTGGATGCTGAGAATTTATGATGGCTTCCATTCATTAAATGTTTTGAGAATTTCCATAGTGGCCAAAATGCTAGATAGATATGGGAAACTGGAAATTTGGAGGTATAGTGAGGTTCCTCTTTGAAGTCTGGGAATTGGAAAGAAAGGCAGCTAAAACTAGATTAATAAAACACACAGTGGAAATAGCAGGGAACAATTGGAGAGTACAGCAAACAGAGTTCTGTAATGATTCTCTTGCTGCCCTCTTTAGTATAAAGGTGATGCCTAAGGAGACTATAAGTTCCAGCATGCTGTAATATATATCAATTTAGTTATATATATATTTCCATAGCTCAGCGAGAGTTGCCAATTCTCATTATATTGTGATATTGGATGCTTTTCTCAAAGCCCAACCAGCTACAAGCAAGCGATTATGTGAGAATCTCATCTTGCCTTTAAAAAAAGTAAGTTTCTGGCCTTAGTGATCATAGGGAAAAGTCTGAAAATGTGAACCCACAGTCTCAAAAAACAGAAGATAAATTATACCCTCAAGCTTAATTTATTTAAATCAATCTCTTGAATTTTGGAGGCCTCTCTCATGATTTTTGAACACGTGGGGTTGATGATACTGATAGTCACCATAGTATCTGATCATGCAATCCTCCATTTAGATCCAACTGGCTAGGCTGCTATGAGGGATCTGTAATTTTTGCTGCCATATCTCTATATTAAAGGATGAGGTTATTTGGTGCAGTCTAAGCAGACGATCTGCTAAATTTTATGCACACTAGGTGTAGCCTTTGAGATTCTGGCAAGATGTCAATGCTGGGCAAAGTTTGAGTATCCTGGGTCAGAGCATTTCAGGAACAGTTTTTCACATATCAGCTGGCAAAGGAAAGAGTTGGCAGAGAAAAGTTTGGAAAGAGAATGATGATGATTCTTAACATAGCTATTTGCACTTCTGAAAACACATTGGGACATCGGGACACATCTGAAAACAATCCAAACATGTTGGGCTCCGGTTGTCTTTGATCACCTCCTTCTGTCCTAGTGATCAGTGAGACAGGAGTTACAAGCCTTGATCCACCCAGCTGCTGGCTGTGCTTTGTGTGTGCCAATGAGTCGCAGTGACCCCTACGCTGTACCACATACAGAGCAGCAAGGCAGTAACTGCCAGTGGATGCAGGGCACAAAGCTGCCATTGCTAACCCCATGAGAAAGAGGTGGCCAGAGACAGATCATGAGCCTTGAATATGAGGTGTAGGAAGCACTTATCAGCCTAAGCTCCATGGATGAGGCAGTAGTACTGACAGTTTCGGGGGAAGTGTCAAATTTGGGCCAGGTGTGAAAAAGATTTAATATTCTCATGTCACTTTTTGGTCAGCTGTGATTGGATAGGGTTTGAGTCTAGGTCAGCATTTACAGTTAGGACTGAGCAGACCTCTATTGAGATGTACATATTTCTTAATTTAATTGAGAAGAAAGATACCACTTAATGCATAAAGTAAGAGTCAAATACAAGAGTAAGGAGCAGACAGGAATGCCCAGGCAGTAAGATGCAAAACACTGCCTAGTACAAGAACAGGAACAAGTGGTATAAACAAGTTGTAAAGCTTAGATAAAAATATTGTCAGGTAACTAGTCTTAGACCTCATTATGATGCATAAACATCACTGAACTGGAAATTGGTGGTTGCAGAGGGACCAGGGATCATGATTACAGTCAATATGGGCAAACAGTGGACAGTTCCACTCAGAAATATATGTTGCTTCAAAAGGGCTAATTTCTCAGAGTAGAAGAAAAATATGAGAAAAATTGATTGTGAGGAAATTGTCAAATAGAAAACGGGGAGATCTTTAAAAGGAATTTTATTAGATGACCCAAAATTCCATAATTCTACAATCAAGAAAATATCTACTGTGGCTAAACCCCATCCTCACTGAGAGACTAAGGGTACATCTAAACTACATGGCTCCATTGACGGAGCCATGTAGATTAGTTTACTCGGCAAAGAGAAATGAAGCAGCAATTTAAATAATCGCTGCTTCATTTAAATCAAAATGGCCGCCCATGCTGTGCCGATCAGCTGATTGTTGGCACAGCGCGGCAGTCTAGACGGGAATCGTCCGACCCCAGAACCCTTTGTTGGCAGATCCGTCGACGGAGCCATGTAGTTTAGACACACTCTAAGTGAGTGAAGTGATAAGAAATAAAAGAGCAAGATATAGTGAATGGAAAGAAGGTAAAAGAGGCAGTAATTTTTATAAATTATAAGTGATGAATTTTAGAAAATTGATGAGGAATGTTAAGAATATCAGGGATACAGCCATGGGCTAATTCAGGGCTAAGGACAAGAAGAAATTAAAAAAATATATATAGCAGGAACAAAAGAAATCCTAGCAATGGTGGAGGCCTACTAATGGGTTGAGATGGTAAAATTGTTAATAACGATGCAGAAAAAGTAGAAGTGGCCAATAAATATTTTTGTAATATCTATGGACAGAAGTAAGATGATGTACTTGTTTCACATGAGGTGACAAAGTACTTTCCAGTTGATTAGTAATGGAGGAGGATTTTAGAAAACATGTCCTAGTGCTTGTCTACACTACAAAGATGATTGAAGTTGCTGCAGTCAATTTTCCAGGGTTTGAATTAGCATGTCTAGTGAAGACACGCTAATTCGAACTGAAAGGGTGCTCCAATTGACTCCAGTAGTTCTGCTCCTCATGAGGAGTAAGGGAAGTCAATAGGAGCATGTGCTCCCATCAGCCTCCTGCTGTGTGGATGGCACCAAAACAGGATTTAAGATACTCCGTCTCCAGCTACGTAATTAATGTAGCTGTAGTTGCGTATCTGAAGACGACTTTCACCTGTGGTGTAGACTAGCCCTAGAGATAAATAGTTTTAAATTAGCAGGCCTAGATAATTTGTACCCAAAAGTTCTAAAGCAGGTTGGCTGGGAAGATCTCTGGCCTACTGTCCTTCATTTTTAATACATATTGGAATAAAATGGAAATTCCAGAAAACTGGAAGAGTACTAATGTGTCAATATTAATAAAAGGGCAAATGGGATGACTTGGATAACTATAGGCTGATTAGCCTGACATAAGTCCTTGGACAAAATAGAAGAGCCTATGTAGGATTCAACTGATAAAGAATTAAACAAATTGTCAAACAAATTGTTTTGTTCTTTAATTAGACTACAGATTTGGTTACAATCACAGTGGTAACAGAGAGTAACTGTATGCATGGTAAAAACGCTGCAGGGTAGCTGTGTTAGTCTGTAACCTTAAAAATAATGAGTACTCCTATGGCACCTTCGGATACATCTACACTGCAGAAGAAGATGGAAGCTGCTGCACTCGATCTTCCAGGGTCCGAATTAGCAGTCTAGTTAAGACAGTTAATTTGAAGAGAGAGGGGCACTCCAGTCGATGCCAGTAACCCTGCGTTCATGAGGAGTAAGGGAAGTTGAAGGAAGAGTGTTCTTCCTTCGACTTCCTGCTGTGTAGACAGTGCTAAAAGCCGAGTTAAAATACTTGGACTTCAGCTACGCAATTAACGTAGCTGAAGGTGCGTATCTTAATTCAACTTTGTCCTGTAGTGTAGACGTACCCTTAGAGACCAACAAAAACATATAGGGCCAGGAGTGTTCATGAGTAAAACTCACATCATCTGATGAAATGGGTTTTACTCACAAAATCTCATGATCCTACATGTTTTTGTCAGTCGCTAAGGGTGCGTGTACACAGCACACTAAACTTGAAATAAGATACGCAATTTGCGCTATGCAAATTGCATATCTTATTTTGATTGAATTTTAAAATATATTATTTCAAGACATCCCTTAACTCTTGTGGAATGAGAAATACCGGGGTGCCAAAATAGCATGCCCATTATTTTGAAAAATATTTTAAAAGACACGGGGTAGCTATTTTGGGATACTTCTAGTATCCCAAAATAGCTGAGCAGTGTAGACGTACCCTAAGGTGCTACAGGACTACTCGTCATGTAAATGTAATATATCTGGAATTTTGAAAGGCCTTTGACTTAGTACTGTAGAACATTTTGATTGAAAAATTAGCATTATTCAATAACAATAGAGTACATGTTAAAGAGGTTAACAACTGGCTAGCTGATAGATCTCAAAAAGTAGTTGTTCCTGAGGAGTAACTAAATGAGAGTATTGTTAGTGCAGTTTTAAGCCTGGTGTTATTCGAGATTTTCATCAATGATCTGGACGTAAATATAAAATCACTGCTGATAAAGTTTTAGGATAAAAAATTAGTGGAGTGGTAAATAGCAATTTTACAGAGCAGTTGTTATCGGAGTAATTTGGTTAAACTGGGCATATTAAAACAAAATTCATTTTAATACAGTCAACTGTAAGGTCTACAAATAGGAACTAAGGATGTTAGATGTCGGGTAATTGAATAGTTGTGTAACTGCACTAAATATTGTTGGTTACATGACTATTTGATAGCTCCTGGAGGTGGGGCCAACAGCCAGTGCACTCCCAACCCCACTCCCGGGGAGCCCCCTGATGCTCCATCTGCTGCCCCTATATCAGAAGGAGGAGTGTGGGGTGGCAGGCAGGAGCTGGTCTGTGAGGGGAATCAGTTTAAAAACTAGCTCTCTCATGCAGACCAGCTGCCTGCCACCCTGTGTTGCTGCTTTTGATACAGAGGCAGCAGCACTGTCTGTGGGGGTCTGAGCTCCCTGCAGACACAGGCTGCTCCACCTTCCATGGAGATGCCTAGCAGCTGGGCAGCTGGGCCCCCCAGCAGACAGTGGCTGCTGCCAGAGCCCAGCCTCTGTCTGCGGTGGGCTGAAGCTCACCATGGACAGCGGGGAGTTTGAACCTTCCATGCACAGGGACTGCTGCTATGAAGTAGCCTCTGACCGCAGCAGGCCCAGGCTTGCCGTGGGCAGAGGTTGCTTTGTAGCAGCCTCCACTGGCGCTCCCCTTGTTTGGGGAGAGGAGTGCACTGTGAAAACAGTGCTGAGGGAACTGGCTTTTAAGCCGGTTTCCCCAGCACTGGCTCCTGCTTCCTGTGAGTAGTCGAGAAGATTAACCGATAAGCCTATGCTCATCAGTTAATGGTATAGCCAACTTCTCGTTTATCATTCCTAATAGGAACAAAGAATGTAGGCCAGAACTGTATCCTGGAAAGTGGTGATTCTGTAAAGAATTTAGGTCATTGTAGACAGGCAACTGAGCTCTCTGTGTGATGCTGTAGCAAAAAGGGCTATTTTAGTCCTTGTTTGTATAAACAGGTTGTAAGCCAGGGGTGGGGAAATTAAGGCCCAGGGGCTGGATGCCTGGCTTGCCTGGATCTGGTCCCTGAGGCTCTCGGCTTGCTTGGATCTGGCCCCTGAGGATCAGGACTCCCTCCCCCCCCCCCACCAGCACTGGGGAGCCTGTGCTGGTGCTCTAGTCCCCCTCCCCTGCCCAAATCTACACTGCCATTCCCCCGCAGGGTTGGAGCACACAAAATCTACTAGTCTGGGCTCCCCAGGCTGGGGTTGGCAACGCCAGGTGATTTTCAGTGGCATGCAGGGGTGGGAGAGTGGAGAAAGCCCTGAGCCTCGCTGTGCTGTTGAGGAAAAAGCCAGAGCCATGAACGGCTCTGTATGCATGCACGCTCCCCCTTTCTCTGTCCCTCCCAGAGGAACAAAGCAATGAACTGGCACACCGTCTGTAGGCTTTTCCCGCTGTTCCATTGGCCAGAATCCAGCCAGTGGAGCAGTGGGAAGCCATGCCTGGGACAGGGAGCCTGAGAGCAGGGTGTGGGGCAAAAGCAGACCTGGCCGCCATTTTTTCCATGAAGGACCCATTGCTGCCATGGTTGTGTCCCTGCTGCTCTGTGCACTGCTCCACCTCACTGTGCACTCGCATCTGTCAGAGAGCCTCATGGGGTTGCTGGAGTCTGTCATCCAGGTGTCGGCACACTGGATCCTGGCCAGTTTATCTGGACCCGCCAGCCAGACTCCCTGTGCTCCTGGAGAGGCACGACCTTCATTCCACACTTGGCCCATGGGCTGCTAACTTATTCTGTGTATGGAGCAGCGTCTGGCTGCCATGTGGGAGTGACTGTTACAATACATAAACCCTGTTACAAACACTGGAAAAAAAAAAGGTGCTGTCCAGACCCTGAGTCACACCCCCTTCTCCGTACCGGGAGCCTGTGCCCCCATCCTGCTCCTGCTCCCTCCCCCTAGCCAGACACCCACCCACACTCTGTTCCTGCCCACTCCCGCACCCACAGCCCACTCCTGCCCCCTCCCTGTGGTCAGACACCCTATTCTCAGCTTGCTTCTGCACCCCAGCTCCCATCCAGATTCTTCACCCAAGTGCAGGGAAGCTCACACACTGCTTCTCCCCTCCCCACAGGAAAAGCCAGGGCAGAAGACCAAGCAGAGTGCATGGTGGAAAGAGCTCGTTCTTGCTTCCTGGGAGAGTGGTGTGGCAAAGGGCAAGAGGGTTAAATCTTGGCATGCCACTTTGGAAAGGTTGTTGACCCATGCTGTAAGTAGTGCTGTGCCAGGGGAATGTGGAGAGTGTCTTTCTCCTTCTCAGTTGGGGGCCACCTCAGTGAGGGTTGTTTTCTTCTTCTTCTTCTTCTTTCTTTCTTACTTGTGTGTAGTCCCAGACTGATTTTTAATGTGGGTCAGTGGTCCCCGACTCAAAAAAGGTTCCCCTCCCCTGTTGTAAGCAGAAGTAGTGAAGTGATTTTATTGCTGAATACCACATTGGCAATAATGATATAGGGATACAGTATATAGTTCTGGTGTCTGCATTTTCAAAAAGGTAAGGAAGAACAGCGCTGAAAAGAACCAGATAAATTATTGACAAACTGGAGAAAATGCCTTTATAGTAAGAGATTTAAGAGTTCACTATATCAGAAAGAAGATTGAAAGGTGACTGAATTACAATGTACAAGAACATTCATGAAGATAAAATATTGGATACGAAAGGGTTTTTTAGCAGAGATAGTCATAACAAGAACAACTGTCTGGAAGCTGAGGCCAGACAAATTCATATTAGACGTAATTTTAAACAATGAGCGTGATTAACTGCTGGAACAAACTACCAAGAGAAGTGATGGATTCTGTCCATTTCTTAATGTTCTCACACCAAGACTGAGTGCCTTTCTGGAAAACATGGTTTAACCAAACGTAAATTATTGGGCCCAATACAGAGTAACATTCAATGACCTGCAACATACAGGAGATCAGCATAGTGATGTAATGAGCTTGTCTTGCCTTAAACTATAGGGCTGTGTCTAGACTGGCACGTTTTTCTGCAAAAGCAGCTGTTTTTGCGGAAAAACTTGCCAGCTGTCTATACTGGCCGCTTGAATTTCCGCAAGAACACTGACGATCTCATGTAAGAAATCAGTGCTTCTTGCGGACATACTATGCTGCTCCCGTTTGGGCAAAAGTCAGCTGTGTAGACAGCTCAGATTTGTTTTGCACAAAAGCGCGTCTAGATTGGCACGGACGCTTTTCTGCAAAAAGTGCTTTTGCGGAAAAGCGTCCGTGCCAATCTAGATGCTCTTTTCCGCAAATGCTTTTCACAGAAAACTTTTCCGTTAAAAGCATTTGCAGATATTCATGCCAGTCTAGACGTAGCCTAGGGGTATTTATCTTCTCATAGTGCTGGTGAGGTGAGTGTGAATTGGAACTCCCTCATTGTCACTGCAGATGATCAGGGGTCATGATGATATGGTTTCCCTGCTCTGTGACTCTTGCCTCAATATTGAGTATAACCAACTTTGCTTAAGGGCTGCCTGAACTATAGTACCCAACTCTGCACCTATGAGGAATCTGGGGGAGCTTTGTGGAGTATCACTGCTGTCTCAGCATGTGTGGAGATGAATTGAGATATGACTTCCTATGGTTTACCTTCAGGCTGTATATTAGAGAGAGGTTTTTGGCAAGGCTCCTTGCTAACTCTATACAGGCAGGGTGGACCAAGAAGGTGCTCCGTGGCCTCTTTCTATTTCAAGATTCACAAGGGGGATGTGAAGGAAGATATTACTTAATGGGATCCACATAAACAGATAGGCTGTGTCTACACTGGCATGAATTTCCGGAACTGCTTAAAACGGAATACTATTCCGTTTTCAGTTTTTCCGGAAAAGGAGCGACTACATTGGCAGGCTGCTTTTCCGGAAAAGCCCTTTTTCCGGAAAAGCGTCTGTGGCCAATGTAGACGCGCTTTTCCGGAAAAGAGCCCCCATCGCCATTTTCGCGATCGGGGCTTTTTTCTGGAAAAGACTACTGGGCTGTCTACACTGGCCCTTTTCCGGAACAGTGTTCCGGAATAAGGACTTATGCCCGAGCGGGAGCAGAATAGTTTTTCCGGAATAGCGGCTGATTTTGTACAGTAGAGTGTCGTTGCTTTTCCGGAAATTCAAGGGCCAGTGTAGACAGCTCGCAGCTTATTCCGGAAAAGCGGCTGATTTTCCGGAATAAGTGGCCCAGTGTAGACACAGCCGAAGTGTCCCAGCTCCTTTCCAAAGTAAGTGTGTGGAGAGATGGCAGCCCCTTATCCTCAGGCACCACCTCTTCATAAGGAAGTGTTGCTGCCCCACAGTATTCCTGATGAATCACTGGAGTGATTTCTGACCACCATTTGGCCCTGGGCTTACATGTTAGCCTATCCTTAAACACTCTTTCTGACAATAGCCTAGTAAAAACAGTAATATATTTGCTTCAAACTTGGCTTGCACACACTTTATCTGTTCACTGAAAGCCAGTGCTTAATGGGCCTTTGCACACAGAGAGACTTCCTTCTTGAGTGGGAGATAGAGCCCTTCAGTGTGTTTGCTTGGCCACACTCATAACACCATTTTGATAGTGCTTTCATGAGGGCCTGAAAAGCCCCAGGTGCCCAGAGGGACAGAGCCAAGAGACATGAACCTGCTTTATCTCCAGGCATTAACACAGCTAATTAACTCCCTTTCAAGGGCCCCCCTGGGGTGATTAATCCCCTATCAGCCTTTGTCTCCAACCATTCAAAGAGTGTGTCTGCAGAGGCATTTACGGCCCCCAGCTAGCCAGCAGTGTGCAAGACAGCCTGTTATCGGGGCTCTAAGACAAATGGCTGCCTATCTCCCCAGTGGCCTTGCAAAATCCAGCAAAGTGCTATGCTGTGCTGGCCACCCCCTTTCACCCAGCCTCCTCTCTCTGCTAACGTTTCACAGATGTGACCTGAGCCCTCCCCTTTCATTGCTTAACAATAAGCAGCACCACCCTAGCCCTGTGAAAGCTGAGAGTGAGCGCACTTTACTTCTCAGCCTGCCAAGAGCCACACAGGGACAAGGCTTTTCAAGCTGTTTTACTGAAATGAAATGCAAACTAAAAGGCCCATAATGAATGAAGAGGCAACACAGTGCTAGAATGAAATGAATGCTTTAAAGCAGAGGTGGCCAAAATATAGCCCACGTTCTTCAGTGTGGCCCACAGCCATCCTCATCCCCAGAATGGAAATGTGTCTGACAGTCTGAGATACCGTATCCCATGGGGTGATTTGCCAGTAAGAAGGCTACTTTGGTAAACAAGTAATAGCACTGCAGCTGATGAGTGTGTCCTTTTGGGAGCCTCCAGAGCAGGGAATCAGATCCAAACAGCTAGGGTGGGTGGATGACAGGACTTAACCCAGACACTAATTTTGGCTGTACCTGGTTTCCTCGGTGTTTAACAAAACTCAACCATCCACTGGGCAAATTTACAACTGCTATACCTTGCATCTTCCAGCAGGGGACAATATGGCATCAATATTACCAGTGCCGAGTATGGAAAAGGAAACCATTGAAAAGTAAAATGAGCAAGTCTACTTTTGGAAAGCATGTCAGACTATTTGTGCAGAAGGTGGGGACAGACTGTGTGTGACATACTAGTATCTCAGAGAAGAGATTTATCTATCCCCCTACAATTTAGAAAACTTCCAAGAAGGACTGTTGGGCTTTTCAAAAGTTTTCCTGACATCTTCAGTTGCATACTAATGTGCACATGTGAGTGAGAGCATGCATATGGTCAGTTCCTCCATAATGTTCCCCTTCAAAGACTCCCCGACCTATCCATTTTCTTGCCAAGTGGAGAGAAGTTGGAAGTAACTTCAGAGCTTGTCAGTGCCACTCCTTCAATGATCCAAGGGAGCTGCTCAAGAGTGTCTCAGGATGTTTCCTCCTCTTGGAGCTGGGCACTGCCTGCTGAGGAGTTCTGGACTGGACTGGAATCCCTCATGTGGCAGCGGAGAACTCCAGAGCCAGCTAGTATTACAGTTTTGGACTTGCTGTCTGTCCATAGTCTGCTCTGATTTCTGGAATGAAGGCTGTTTTCCTTGGGCTTGGTTTCTATGCAAAATAAAGCAGAGTATTTACTGTCTTTGGGTCCCAACTCTATATCACTTCAGGGGGTTTGTTTAGCCAAAGGCCTTGGTGGAGTTTATACTGGAGCAGGGTTGCCCATCAACCCCTTGGCTGTGGTGGAGGCTCTCACCATCCTGATTGCGTCAAGGAGATGATGAGGCTACAGACAAAAAATCTTTGCAACAGCTTTTCAGGGATTGTGTTTAAAGTTCTCTCTCTCTCTCAAAAAAAATCCTATTTTGAGTCTCCATTTTGGTTCTGGTCTCTTGTTCATTCCACTTTTGCTAATGCCTTTTTGTCAATCTGACAGGAAATGCAGGAATAGTCTCTTAGATAGAACCATGTGTTCTGGCTTATCGCCACATAAATCAGTAGCAAATAAACTTTATTCTGGGGAATGATGAGCCATTACATGAGAAGGTGAAGCTGTAGGGCAGAAACTGTGGTACTGGAAGCCAGAGAAAGCTTAACTAAGTCAGTTTTTGCTAGGAACAATCTGCATTTGACGCGGCTGCTTCATGTGACATGTGGCAAACTGTGCCTGCTCACAGGTTGGCATTGACGTCAGCTGCATTTAGATCGTCTCCTAGCTATTGTTTGAATGGCTGCTCAGGTTAGCAGAGCTGTGCCGCATGCTCTGCAGCCTGCTCTTGCACAGAAACATTCTCTCTTCCCATCCCTGACCTAGAGAATAATCTATCTTTCATTAGTTTGATACCCACTGTTGTCCCTTACACCTTCCCTGCAACTCCCATAATTGGTGATCGTTAATGCCACAGACTGTGGAAGAATAGATGAAGATTTATCATGCATACATAATTTGGAAGCAATGGGCCATATCCTTCCCCTCTGTGGCATGATGCAGAACAGATGGAAGTAACAGAAATTCTCCTCTTTTGGCTGTAGTGTTTGTGGTAGAAGGGGAGTCAACATGACACTGAACTGTCCCTTTATATCTTGGAAACACCTCTATATCATGTGGGTTGGGGACATTGGGGGCTTATGGGATATATGGCCATATGGAGAGAGGAGAAGCTTAGGGACAGTCACTTTGTGACACGGTGCCCTGGAAACCTGGCAAATCTATCGGGAAATTTCCAATGAAAGTTAATACTGAGCTTGCTAGCATAAAAACTCCCTCAGACTCTGACCCATGGCCTCTATCCAACTAGGAACGGGAAGGAATAGTCTGCATGTATGTGAGAGAGAAGTCCAGAGTTCCTCCTCTTGACCTGCTAACAGGATGAGTTGAAAACTGAATAAACCTGTAGGATGTACAGAGATTGACTCTGTACATCCTACAGGTTCTTCAACAATATATGCAATGAGTGAACCAAGTCTGAATCACAATTCGTGCTGGTGTGTGCTAGCATAGAATCCAATGCACAGCCCATTACTGTAGGATAATTTCCAACACATTTACCCCTAAGCCATCTCCTACTTGGCCTTACTACATCCTAAAAATGGCCAACACATCTTGATCAAGCGAGGTAGAGACTTATAAGGCAGCCACAATCTCCTCTAGAGTCAGACACATATTCTCCATTGGTTAAGAAAGAAATGGGGACTGAAAACTCTGAGGGGAAGGCTCCTAAGGCTGGAACAAAGCTGCCCATTGCATCCTTTCATCGAACTGTTAAATCTTTCCTTCAAAATCGTCACATTTGTTCAGAGACAAAAGCATAAAAGAAGCTGAATTGAGCCTGAAATCCAGCAGCAAGAAGGAAATGGCTTTCATTCAGAGCAAGGAGGGGCAAGAGACTCCTTTTTCTTTCCTGTAACCAATGGGATCACAGGAATCTGGGAAGGTGACGGATTAATGCAGGGGCTCCCCAGGTAGATGCTACGTGACTTCTGGCACGCTCCAAAAACGTTTCCACAGCGACCAGCTAAGCAAGAAATATGGAGTGTGACGGAATCCAACGGAAACTTGCACTTGAGGAGGAGGAGGAGGAGGAGGAGGAGGAGGGTGCTTTGCAACTTCAAGAGATTACTGAACCCACCATATGGGGCCCACGATTAAATGACTGGGGTTGTCATCAGAATCACAGCAGCTAGGAAGAGACTGGCATTGTAACCATCCCCACCCCCTCGACTTTAATTCTGCATTTTATAGCTGTTTTCCAGTGCAAGGCTCCATTCCAGATCCCTGTTCCTTTCTGTGCAATGTTTGCATCCTTCTGTTCGGCAGAAATGCAGCTAGTGCGGGAAGTTTTTCCTAATTTTCAATTTAAACCTCCCTTGCTGCTTCTTGTGCTATCCTCAGAGGTTAAGGAGAATAATTTATCTCACTCCTCTTTGTAACAACCTTTTAGAATTGGGTTTGGTCATTTGGTGGTAAGTACAAGAAATGTGTCTTTTCTTTCCCAGACTAAACTAACCCAGTTCTTTCAATCTTCTCTCATAGGTCATGTTTTCTAGACTTTTAATCATTTTTGTTGCTCTTCTCTGGACCATCTCCAATTTGTCCACATCTTTCCTGAAATAATAATAAGCTCAGAGTAGAACAGAATTACTTCTAGTTTCTTGCTTACAACACTCCTATTAATACATCCCAAAATGATATTTTGTTTGTTTGTTTTTGCAACAGTCACACTGTTGACTCAGATTTATCTTGTGGTACGCTATGACCCCTAGATCCCTTTTTCCCTTTGGGTATGTCTACACTACCACCCTAGTTCGAACTAGGGTGGTTAATGTAGGCAACCGGAGTTGCAAATGAAGCCCGGGATTTGAATTTCCCGGGCTTCATTTGCATATTGCCGGGCGCCGCCATTTTTAAATGTCCGCTAGTTTGGACTCCGTGCCCACGCCTACACGCGGCACGAACTAGGTAGTTCAGATTAGGCTTCCTATTCCGAACTACCATTACTCCTCATGGAACGAGGTGTACCGGTAGTTCGGAATAGGAAGCCTAATCCGAACTACCTAGTTCGTGCCGCGTGTAGCCGCGGGCACGGAGTCCGAACTAGCGGACATTTAAAAATGGCGGCGCCCGGCAATATGCAAATGAAGCCTGGGAAATTCAAATCCCGGGCTTCATTTGCAACTCCGGTTGCCTACATTAGCCACCCTAGTTCGAACTAGGGTGGTAGTGTCGACATACCCTTTCATGTTAAGTACTCCTTCTTAGACAGTCATTTCTCATTTTGTGTATGTGAAACTGATTGTTCCTTCCTAAGAGGAGTACTTTGCATTTGTCCTTATTGAATTTAATTGTGTTTACCTCAAACCATTTCTAAAGCCCTGGAAATCTGCAGATATCCACTTTGTCTGCAGGTATCTGCATTTGCAAATGTGGATATCTGCGGCTCATTTTTTCAGATATGGATACAAATTTTGTATCTGTGCAGGGCTCTAACCATTTCTCCAGTTTGTTCAGGTGAAGATCAGGTGGTTTAAGATGAGTAAGCCTAGCTGGGGTGGGTGCACATTTCACGCTGTGTCCTCAAGCACCTGAGCAGTGTGAATCTGGGACAGCAGGGGCTCCTTCTTGCTTGCCATGTGAAAGCAGATGCCTTGTTTTTAACTGAAATGTTTTATCTTCTGAATTGAAAAATAATTTGCAATGGGACAGAAAAATGTAGAAAAACATTTGTGAAGTGAAAACTCTTCCCCTAGGACTTTGCGTGTAATTGTATTTAGGTAACAGGGATGTTGCAGGCATTAGGAACATGAAAGAACCTTCCCGCCTCCTCGCCCCCCCTTACTCTTTGTAGGCTCCACTTTCCTGGCTCAGGTGAGATTTTAATAACATTGAATCTATGGCCAGTGTTTGTTTTAGTTTTTATTAAGAAATTTAAACAAGGAATTTTAAATCTTTAACTGTAGCTGAACATGTATGATGCAGGTGGCATGCTGGGCAAATGAGAGATTCAGTTTGCAGCCAGTGAGTGGCGTGATGGGGCTGAGCCCCACCAGGGGTAGTAAGGATTTACTCTACAGCTAGTGCGCAGTGAGAGAATGCTCATGGGCATAGAATTCCATCCAGTTAGAATGGGGAGCTCTTTCCTTATGCCCCCTCCTTTGCAGTATTCTTTGTTTATTAGTGACAGGGTGAAACTCTCCCTATTTAAGTTTTTGTCACTGGTAAAAGTGGAAGCTAAGGATATTGGGTAATGTAGGTGTGGGTGAAGCACAACCAGAGCTAAGTGCTTGTAGTCACAAAGGATGTGTTTAGAAAGGGAACCGGGCTATGCTGTCATATACAGTATATGGATATTAACATTAGCACCTGTTGACCAGGTGCTCAGTTTTGTTTACTGGAAGAATTATAGTGGGGTAAGATCTTACGTGTGCTGTTAGTGTTCAACGCAGCCATGCTCTTGCTACTCTAACCACAGGTCCTTTTTTCATG
Source organism: Pelodiscus sinensis (assembly GCF_049634645.1). Classification (NCBI taxonomy): domain Eukaryota; kingdom Metazoa; phylum Chordata; order Testudines; family Trionychidae; genus Pelodiscus; species Pelodiscus sinensis. The sequence goes on from NC_134713.1 coordinate 139,429,776, forward strand.
TTAAGGCAGCTGATGTCACTTTTATTACTGTGTGGGAACTTTTTAGGACATGAAGCCTTTCCATCAGGACATTGTTACTTATAAAGCTGCCTTCTCTCAGCCTCACCCCTAAATGAGGAGACCTGAACCACTTCCAAAGCAGCAGTGCTATTGGAGGTTAGCTTGAAAAGTGGCCCCTACACCAGAGGAAGCTCTTCTGCAAACAGCATTGTTTAAAAAGCCTCTCCCTCTACAATTAGCCTGGCACATACCCGGTTGCTCTGTGAACAAGGTTCAGCCCAGAGCTGAGACAGACATGGAGGATGAGACAAGGATTTCTATCTCTGATTGGAAATGAAGAGGCTGAAAGGGAGGTTGACTTTTGAAATGCAGCCCAGGTATCCTGGCAGCTGTTAAAGGGCCATAAAAGAGGCAGTGGTTTTAACACTGGTTGTTTGAGCTGCAAAACATGTTATTGTTTGGAAAGATGTAAGGAACTCTTCAGCATTCCTGCCTGTGTTTGGAGGGGTGGAGGCTGCAGCCTGCTCCAAAGAGGGAATAGGGAGCTCCAGATCTTTGTCCAGAGGATATTTTTCCCATGCTCTTTCCTCCCACACAGCAGCTCCCTCCCTTCTCTTCTGGAGCTGGGACATGCAAGAGTTTCAGCACAGACAGCACTTGGCTTATTTATCTTTGGTGGGTGCAACTTAAAAAGTAAATGGTCCTTTTTCTTTTTCATTTTTAAATACCAGAAACTTAAACAGAGCAGCATTATTGTGGGGAGCTTCTGCCACAAGCTCAGCTACTTGGGAAACCATTGCCCAGTAACTGCCAAACTGAGGGGTCAACCCCAGGTGTATATGTAATTTAGTACAGCACAAGCCACATCTGACATACAACTGCGCCTTAAAACAGAAGTATTTAATGCTAGTAAAAGCCACTTTTTACCTACAAGATACAAATCCTATTTACATTGCCCCTGCAGTGCAAATTATTTTTGTATCTTTCCCTAGTACCTTCCATCTGAGAATTTCAAAACACTTATCAGACTAATGAATTAAACCTCACAATCGTCCCATGAGGTAGGCATTAGCTCTGATTTACAGAGGCGGAAACTGAATAAAATATTGAGGGGAATAACTAACATTGGCTTGTTCTGAGTCAATGGCAGAGGCAGGAGTAGAACCAAGGCGTTTTACCTTCTTCTTCATCCTATTCTTTAACATAAGACCATCCTTCCTCCCAGATGTGACCTCAGCGGAGGGCCTATTCACAGCACCAGGAAAGACCCAGCATGGTGTGAATGAAGCATTTAATTTTCTCAGTTCTTGGGCGCTGTTGTAATGTGTTCTCTGAAAGGAGAAGGAAAGGGATATTCTTCCAGTTCGGCTGCTTATCAGGCTCACATGCTGGTGATTGACTTCCAAAAGAGCAGGCTTAGGGTGATTTCTGACACGCTTATTTGGAAAACTCCTGCATGAAAAGGTGGGTTTTGCATTGTTGTATCAAGATAGTGAGATCTGAGCTCAGCCTGGGCTCTGGTGAATGAGAGCTCCATAGTTACAAATCCTCCAGCGAGAACACTCTGACCCTGCACTTTATTAGTTCAAATCTGATTTCTCTCACTGGAAGCATCTTTTTTGAATGCACCTAAGACAGTGGGCTATGGAAAGAGTTAGGCTCCAAGATAGGGTCCTAAATCCACGAACGGTAAGTATCAAGATGTCAGTATAATCTGAAGTTTGACTAGCAGGTAGTGTAGAATGCAGAGTTCTGTTTCAATGTCTTCTCCTTAAAAGGCAGCTAGCTACACCCATTTCATTTTCTGAATGGCCTTTACATCAGCCATAAGTACAGCGCCTTGCAGCAATACAGTTAGGACGACATATGCATAATGTACTGGCTTGGGCTGTATAAAAGAAAAATGGCTATAGCTGTCTGGCCATCAGAAGACAAAGAGAGCATTTCTCGCTATTTTGGCATCTACAACACATAATGATAAATCTGCTCACCACTTTGAGCATGGGTGAAGAGACTATCTTAGTGGATGGTGAGTCCACAACCCCAGCAAATGCATTCTCCTACCAACCAACATCTCCTCTGTCTAATTAGCTTTGACCTCAGATCTACTTTTTGTCCTGAGTCTCACTTCAGAGGGGACTGAATCATTAGGGGCACTGATTTGTCTGTTTGTCAAGAAGCAGGCAAAGTTGGGGGAATCAGCTGCACAGCGATGAGATGGAAGAGTACAGCAGCTCAGTTCCTCCATGGGCCTCACCTTACAGATCTGAGGACCCTCAAGAAGGAGGAGCAGCTGCCTATCACCACCCTCAGGCTTCGGCAGAAGCAATGCAAATAAAGCACTCATTAGCATTTCTCACACTCTAATTTGCATAGTCTCTTCCGATCCTTTTAGCGGAAAAGGTTTTTGTGCAAAAAAAAAAAAAAAAAAAAGCAGTATAGTTGGGGCCATTTGGCGCAAAAAAACCCCTTTTGTGCAAGATCCTGTTTTCCTCCTTTTTTGAGGCATAAGGGATCTTGCACAAAAGTGTTTTTTTGAGCAAAATAGCCCCATCTACACTGCTTTTTTTGTGCAAAAACCTCTTCTGCAAAAAGGATCGGAAGAGACTATGCAAATGAGAGTGTGAAATGCTAGTGAGTGCTTCATTTGCATTGCCTATGCTGACAAATCCCTGCAGTGTAGACATAGCCTCTGGGATCTAGCAGAAAAAAGTGAACTGGGCCACCCATTTGGTACAGTCTGGAGCTTCTGGCTTGTCCTGCAAGTAACAGTTCCTCATAGGCTCTCAGTCTAGCTGAATTATGGGCCAGTAGGAACCTGACAGTTCCAGCTGCTGTCTTTCTGATTTTGGCCTGATGCCTTATAGCTGTTTCTTGTTTGGACTGGAGAGATTTACCTGCAGTCCTTCTCCCCACCCATTTTACCATACAGGCAGTCCCCGGGTTACGTACAAGATAGGGACTATAGGTTTGTTCTTAAGTTGAATTTGTATGTAAGTCGGAACTAGCTCCAGATTCAGCTGCTGCCACTGAAACTGACCAGGGGCTGACTATAGGAAGCCGGAGGCAGAGTTGCTCTGCCCCCAGCTTCCTGGAATCAGCCTGATCAGTTTCAACAGCTGCTGAATCTGGAGCCTGGGACAGAACAGCTGGGGCGCTGCCCGGTAGGTTCCCACAGGACCAACCCGGCAGCACCCCAGCTGCTCTACCCGAGGCGTCCCGCAACAAAAGCCTGGTCTGCTGGGGGGGGGTGCACTAGCTGCGCCCCCTCCCCCCCCCCCAGCAGACCAGGGAGACCCGAGCAAAGCCGCACAGGCGGAGGGACCCCGCTGCCCATGCGGCTTTGCTCCTGTCTCCCTGGGGTGCTGGGGGGAGTCCCCCCCAGTGCCCCAGGGAGACCCGAGTAAAGCCGCACAGGCGGAGGGACCCCGCCGCTCGTGTGGCTTTGCTCCTTTGCCCCCGAGCAAAGCCGCCCAGGCGGTGGGACCCCCGCCGCCTGGGCGGCTTTGCTCTGTCCCCCTGGTCTGCTGGGGGGGTCCAGCAAAGCCGCTGGACCCCCCCAGCAGACCAGGGGGACAGGAGCAAAGCCGCCCAGGAGGCGGGGGTCCCGTTGCCTGGGCGGCTTTGCTCCCGGGCAAACGAGCAAAGCCGCTCAGGCAGCGGCTTTGCTCGGGTGTCCCTGGTCTGCTGGGGGGGTCCAGCAGCTTTGCTGGACCCCCCCCAGCAGACCAGGGAGACCGGGAGAAGCTTTTCTTGCCCCGGAGGACACAGGCAGCGACCCGCCGCCTGTGAGCTCCGGGGCGAGAACAGCCCCGTTTGTAAGTGCGGATCCGCCGTAAGTCGGATCCGCCGTAAGTCGGGGACTGCCTGTATTTGCAGATTTGGTGTTGCAGCCCGCATTTTCTTCTCCAGACAGTTCCTGCCCGCTAGCACTGAATCCTATTTAGCACTCCTGCCATCTCTTCTCTGGTAGGTTGTTCCCAGATTATCCTGTCAAATATAAAACAAATAGTGGCTCTGAGCTTCTCACTTCCAGGAGAAACCGCATTTTCACACTGGCTCCTAACCTCCTCAGCAGAGCCAACACACAATTAATACTGAAACTAATCCCTACTCCCACCCCCACTCTAAAAGTGGAGCCAAGAAGGGCACAAGAAAATTAACCTTTTCCATAAATCACTCAGAGATTGGAGGCAGCTCTGAAAAGTGTCCTTGTCTTTTACTTTTCTCTTCTTTCCTCTCCCCCAGGACCTACAACAGGGCAAATCCTCCATCTTGGAGTGGGAAAGTTTTTCTTTGCCTTCCCGATGTTAATGCCACACAGCATTCTCAGAAGAGATTCTAGCTCTTTACCAGTTGTGGATTCCTGTTCCCAAGGCTGCTAGAGGCTTGGATTTGAGGGACTGAGATGAGGCAAAGCAAGTTACTCCAAGGCTTAGTATTCCACTCCCAGTTAGGCTCCTTAGATCAGCTATAAAGCTAGCTCAGGTACCATATAATAATCGCAGAATGCCAGTGCTGCTTTGTATAAAGGTTGAGAACTGCTTTCTGTTTAAAGACTGGCTTAATTGAATTACCTTGAAATCTGATGTGCTACACGGAGTCATGGAACAGAGTCAGTTATCCACATTTGTGGTCATTTGCATAAGGGGGTCTCAAGAAATAACCTACTGGGGGGCGGGAGGGGAGGAAGGAAAGCTATTTTTAAAGTTGTCAGATTCTAACAACTTTTTTTTGGTGTGTGCAGACCTAGGATTAAACCTTGCCTCTATTTATGCCCAAAATGGTGTCAGTCATTATCTATCCTGACAAGTGCAAGGTACCCATTAAACCCTTTGGGGGGGACACAACTGAAAATATTTGAAAGAGTTTGGCTTCTTGATATGCATATATGTAACACTCGTGAGCCAAACAGATTACACTTTGAAGACAGACAGCCCAAGACAACTGCTAGCCAGCCATAGCGCATCAGACCTGTGAGACTCAAGTGGACGTCTTGCACGAGGCAAATTCAAATCTGACACTTGCCAAAAACCTGAACAAATCTGCCTGTCAAAGGAATTTTTTTTTTAGTTTGGGGAAATGTAATCCACATACAGCAGAAAACTCAGAAGTCATTCAAATTATTGTTGAAAATAAAAATTATACAGGGAAATGTTTGCAAAAGGGTGGGAAAGCAGACTGCAAAAACAGAAGGGCTGTGTCTACACTGGCATGAATTTCCGGAAATGCTTAAAACAGAATAGTTTTTGTTATAAGTATTTCCAGAAAAAGAGCGTCTACATTGGCAGGCTGCTTTTCCGGAAAAGCCCTTTTTCTGGAAAAGCATCTGTGGCCAATGTAGACGCGCTTTTCCGGAAAAGAGCCCCGATCATCATTTTCGCGATCGGGGCTTTTTTTCCGGAAAAGACTACTGGGCTGTCTACACTGGCCCTTTTCCGGAACAGTGTTCTGGAATAAGGACTTATGCCCGAGCGGGAGCAGCGTAGCTTTTCCGGAATAGCGGCTGATTTTGTACAGTAGAGCATCATTGCTTTTCCGGAAATTCAAGGGCCAGTGTAGACAGCTCGCAGCTTATTCTGGAAAAGCGGCTGATTTTCCGGAATAAGTGGCCCAGTGTAGACACAGCCAAGGGGAAAACGGGAATGAGTGGTAGGGGAGGATGTTTAAGGTCAGGGGGCAGAGGCAGGGATTGGGAGGTGTGTGATGTGGGTTTAAATTGGCATAGCAGTGTACCTTATGTCTGTATTTCCTGGGTTTCAGAACTTTACATTCTGGAAGGGCACAACAGCATGCAATCTCAACTCTACATTAACTTTTTGGGGGGGGGGGGGGGTTAGTGGGTACACAGGCCAAACAGGCTAAAGAGCCCTCCTTAAGAATATCTGTTGCCTCTTAGGAGGTATAGCCAATAATAGCATTTGCTAACTCCTAGATCCAGACCACACACCGGTACCTCTCACCACAGGGAAAATGCGGAGTAAAACTAGACAGGCATTCTTGGAAATTAAAAAGGCAGTTCACAGTGCTAGGGTGAATCATGTGAAAGGGTCCAGAGTTCTTTGTCCTTCTAATATGGCAGATCTTTGATAGCCCCCAACACACATAAGGTAGCAGAGTCCCTACTGTGCTAACTCTGCCTTGTGTACCATTAATTCACCTTCCTGTTCTAGCCACACAGCATCCCATTGGGTTCATTCCTTGACCGTAGCACATTTCACTGCAGGAAGGATGTCTTCTCATTAGCGCTGATGTTGGTCTATAGGATCCTGGAGCATCCAGCTGGAGAGGGGAGGAAGCCTGGTGATTCTGAGGAGCTTGCTGTGGCCAGGACTGACATTCTACCACATCCCCAGGACTAAACAGTACGGCTATATCTACCTTGGCACTGGTGAGAAGAACATTGACCTGCCCTTCATGCTGTGAATTGCCCACCCAAGCTGAAGATTCAATGAGAGAGATTATATATTTGAGGATTTGTAGTAGTTTGTTATAATAAACCTGTGTGAAACCTCTGCACTTGCCAGCAGTTTTCTGTGGCCCAGAAAGAGCCTCGAGGAGTTCCTTAATACCTCACTGTGTGTATTTTTTCCCCAAACTCTGGCCTGAGTTCCTTTCTGAGCCTGGCACTGCAAATCTTAGATTAGCCCATAGTGCATACCATCATCTTCCAGGAAAGCCAAGGTTTCACTCCAGGAATTAAACCTAGTCCCCCACCCCAACCACTCAGGCATTGTGTTCCAGATCTTATTCCTAGGCAGCATGAGTGAAGGTTGATTGTAGCAGGTGAATGTAAATAGAAAATAAGGCTTCTGTTCTAATATCAGAAGGAAAAGCTGCTGCATTGTGGGCTTGGCCCATAACTCAAGTTTCCTCTCTATACCCTGTGCTCAGTGGGGGGTACTGGGGAGAGAAGGGAGTCTGATTTGCTAAAAGTAGAGGTCCTATCTGCTCACAGCTGGCAGAAGTGAAAGACCCAACTGTGCAAAAGTCAGTCTGCTATGTTGGTAAATGCTGTGCTCTTAGGTTGTCACACTCAGGGTGCCACATGGAGTACCACTGCGCTTGTTTCACTTAGTCACTGTTCTCCCACTGTTAAATGGATAGCTGATTTGGGTTGCCTGCAATAGAAAAGATGTCTCAGAAGTAAGTTTGTTGTAGATGCAACAGGAGTAGTGATCCTTCAAAGAGAGGGGAAAGAGATAGAATAGGGCAACAGAATTTCTTGCCTCCATTTTCCAAGAGGCGCAGCTACAGATTTTACCTACAGTATTCAACACACTTAGGCTATGTCTACACGGAAGAGTTTTTGTGCAAAAACCCATGGAGCATCCACACTACAAGAGCATTTTTGTGCAAGAAAAAGTACAGTAGATTGTCAGAAGACAGGGCTTTTTGCACAAGAGTTATTCCTCTATGAGGAATAAACCTTTTTGCGCAAGAGCTCTTGTGCAAAAAGGCATGTGTGGACAGAAACCAGGGGTGCATCTAGACTGGCAAGATTTTGCGCAAAAGCATCTGCTTTTGCGCAAAAACTTGCCAGCTGTCTACACTGGCCGCTTGAATTTGTGTAAGAGCACTGACGTTCTAATGTAAGAATTCAGTGTTTCTTGTGCAAACAGTTTGACGCTCCCGCTCAGGGATAAGCCCTCTTGCGCAAGAGGGCCAGTATAGACAGGCACATTAATTTTTTGCACAAGAAAGCCCAATGGCTAAAATGGCCATCGGAGCTTTCTTGCGCAAAAGTGCGTCTATTCTGGGCACAGATGCTTTTGTGTAAAAGCACTTTTTGCGCAAAAGCATCCGTGCCAATCTAGATGCTCTTTTCTGTTAAAAGTATTTCCGCAAAATCATGCCAGTCTAGATGCAGCCCAGGGGGTTGTTTTTTTTTTTTTTACACAAGAAACCCCTATTGGAAAAAGCACAGGTGCTCCGACGGCCATTCTGTGAATGGCCATCAGCGCTTTCTTGCGCAAGAAGCCTGTGGCTGGCAGTGTGGATGCTATCTTGCACAAAAGCACATGATAGCGTGAATGTGCTCTTGTGCAAGAACTTTTTGCGGCAGATCTCTTTCGCAAAAAGTTCTTGCGCAAGAAGCCTGCAGTGTAGACATAGCCCCCGAGTCACTACTTACATTTACCATAAAGCCAAGTATCCAGGCATCTTGCACTCCACCTGACCTGAACCTAGAGCTTCCTCTTCATAGAATAAAACCAAAATGGATGATCATGGTCAGCTAGTCTGACTTCTTACATAACACAGGCCATCAAACCTACCCCGTTTATTTTGTACCTTTTCTACCATTTCACTGGTAGATAGTAAGACACAGACCTGTCTAAAATTAACACATGACTCACCAGTGCAACATGTAATTAAAAAGGGCCACAGAGCCTGTAGCCTTAGAGGCATGACAGGAGGAGGCATAGCAGCACTGAAACCTAATAAATTTAATCTTTCTTGTGCATCAGGCCCATACTCAGGGAGTAATTCTGCTTCCAGAAGGCTAAGGTGAAAGCTGGCTGTGCTGTGTGAACTGTACAGGAACACCATGGGACAGACAATGATGCACAAGCCCTAACTGCACACTGTTCCATGCAGCAGCTGCAACCTTGACAAGAGTAGCTCTCAGCAAGTTTACATGGAAGGAGAAGAAAACAGACTAAGTGATTAAGGATGCCAGTGTGTTTTGTATTTGTCAGGAACAGGTGTAACATTGAGCCAGTAAGTAATCCTAATGGGCACATAGCAACACAGTCATCGTGCCAAACACCTGCCGGCCACTGCCATGTAATTTGTGTCTCAAACTAAAGTAATTACAGATACAAAAATATTCCACTTCAGCACTGATTAACGTAATTTCCATCACTTCTGATGAGGTAGGAGGGAGCACATGACTTTTCTTCAGCGTCAAAGGTATTAGAGCTTGGACCAGTGACAGATCAGATCTGAGAAATACTCCACTTCTAAAGCTTCCTGCTGCAAAACAACAACAACAACAAAAAACCACACACACCTCTTGGGCCATCACGAAGCAAAGGTTCAATCCTTTGACAAACATTGGCCCTCATTCTACCTGCACAGAAGGCAATGATGATGAATCCTGCATGCAGCCAGAGGAGCAGATGGCTGCTTGCTCACTGGAGGCAGTGAAGAATGCTAAAAGGAGAGATGTTTGGAATCAGGGTATTGTTGGGGCTTGAGAAACTCTGAAGAAGGGCAGAGTGGCCTGAAGTGATCCATGGGCTATGCAAGTTCCATTGTGCTTCAGTGATTTAAATAAACAGGTTTCTGCCCATAGCTGATATTATCCATCAGCAAGGGGTGTCCAACACGGAAGGGGATTCTACACCACTTAGGGCCTCTCTTCCAGATGGGCTTAGCAGATCTGACTGACCAGCGAGTAAGGTACCTGTAAAAACAGAAGCAGAAAAGCACGTCAGATTTGAGACTGATAACTGAGAAAAGGCTTTGGCTAATGCAGAGGTGGCAACTGCCACCTTTTTAATACAGAGCCAAGGGCCATGAACACCAAAGGGCCCAGTATGCAAAGGTCCCCTTAGCATCAAGGAGGAACACTGAAAGGCGGCACTGCATCCCGTGACTTGTAGGCTGTACCTCTGTATGGAAGACAATGGCAATTGCAACAAGCTCCCTTCTGTGTAAATTAGGTGCAGGCTTCTGGCAAAATGTCTATCTGATCTGCTGGGCTACATTTGAGCATCCTGTTCCTTTACTGTATCAAAAGCTAACTCTAAAGTCATACTCACCCCCTTTCCATCTTATTAGGATGGCCAGCCTGAATAAGGCAGGCTCAATGCAAACTGAAAGTCTCCAAAAGTGTCAGTCTATTTTCATTAGGTAGGCAGCTATTGCTCCTGGGATTCTGACCAATTATTTATTTGTTCTCTCTCTCTCATCCCCTCCCCCTGCTTGTTGTGATGTTCTTGGGTAACTCTGTGTTCCAACTTGCTAGGGAAGGAAAACCAAAACCCAAAGTGCAAAAAGTGCTGGGAGTGGAATGACAACAACTGCAAATATATTGCAAGCACGACTAGCAACTTAAAAATCCAGTTTAATCCTTTTACAATTTGAACTTCACATCTGGCCTTGTATGCAAGATGGAATTTCATGCCCAACGTCAGCTAATGGAGCTGTAATTCCAGGTCTGGGAGGCCTGGAGTCTTGCCGCCCTTCAAATCTTTTGCTGCTGGTCAGGAGTGAATAGAAGTCCTTGAAGAAATAAGTTTTGTCAGGCAAAATCTGAACCAAAACTCTGATGTAAACCATACTTGGACAAATTAAAATGTGAAAGACTGGTAAATTTTTTGCCCAACAATGTTGTTTGTACATTTCTGCTGAATAATAGTGTGACCCCAATCTGTTACCCCACCCCCAAGGTTTTGTTGCCTCTTTCGTGCATCACGTGTGAATGTAAATGTAAAGTGCTTTGGGCAGACACCATGTGCAATTTATATGTATAGCAAAGCATTTACTACATGCTTGGGGACTATATAAAAACAGCATACATTTTGCCAGCACTTTACTTCCTCAAGGACCTCAAAGAATTTTACAAACAAATTGTGTCCAAAGAGTCCTGCTACTGAAACAAAGTTGCCTTTCAGCTCCTGTACAGGCAAATAAAGAGATTTAGGCTTTTTGTCAAGGAGCTTACAACCAGATCAGACACAAACATGTACGGAGGTGACAACAGAACGGGGGTGAGAATGGGAGAGAGAGTTGCACATCATAGAATCAAGTTGTTTATTTTCATTCGCTGGGTTAGTCCTTTATTATGGTTGATCTTATATGGGTGCATTAGTGCAGCTGTTAGGAGACTCCCATATTCAACTGAAAATGCAGGCAGGACCAAAAGCAATTACCAGTTTGGAATTGAGCCAGAAACTGGGGTTAATGCTATTTCTTTTGGGATAAGTTCTACGGGACCTTTAATGAGCACAATGGGACAGGTCCTTATTTTTACATTTCATCTGAACTGCAGCCATCTACCTACACTGTGCTCTGAGTGGAACTTCAGTTTTAGGGAAAGAGAATGAAAATCCAAAATTGTTTCAGTACATTGCAATGTGCCAAGTGCAGTTTTGGTCATGTGACCATCTACTTACGGGAAAGAGCTCCCGCGTTAACAAATGATCTCATTGGACGAGGGATGTATAGTGAATGTCAGAGATACACATCAATACTGTGTGTACATTTAGACAGCCAGTGGCTTTAAGAAATCTGTTTCCATGTGGGTACTGGAAGCACACACCCCAAATCTGCATAGGAAAAAAGGATTTAGTAATGGCCTGATTTTAGAGCTTTTGTTGTTTCTCTTTGAGCAGGTCTAATCCAGTCCTCCGCTCCAGCTCTTTGGCTTCCTTTGGGGACTGCAGGCTGGGGCTTTTCATTGTTAGTTGAAACAGACATTTGGACGCTCTCCCTTCCTGGAGCAGTTTGCTTTTACTGTTTCTAATGCTTGCTTTGTCCAAAATTCAATTTTGTCCTCTTTTGCTTGCTGCCTTTTACTTTGATGATCCCACAATGGTAAAAAGCAAGCATTACCCTGAGGCTTGAGAGCAGCTACTCTACTGCAAGGGTCCCTTTCCTGCTCTCTGCCTGACCCCCTTTTCCTACTGTTTGATGCTATAATGCACTCATTGTCTATCAGGAAGGTACACAGAGGGGAGGGCCTCAGAACTTGTTTGGCACCTGGAGTTTTCAGGCTAATTCAGGATTCCAAGCACAGTGCTAATAATCTGTGCATCTCATTCCAATCAAGTTTCCATATTTCCCATTACCATTGTATCAAAGCAGTAGGGTCCCTTGTAGAGCAGTCTTTCCTTTCCCCTACACTATACATGGTTGCATTTTCTTAACCATGTCTGTGCTGCCAGAGAAGAGTTTAGCGGTTGATGTGCCTTGGAGTGTGGATGAGCAAAGCATTCTGCTACAGAGTTAATCACAATCTTTTAGCCACAGGTACCAAAGGAGGACATGGTTACCTGTCCTGGAGAAAAAGGAGCTGGCAGCCCCATGTCATAATCACCACTATGTAACAATATGGAGTGGGAGCGAGCAGCATACAAAGCTATTTTCAACCCTGCTGGGAGGGCTGGCAAGAATGAGAAGTATGAAAACAGCTGCAGTTGGTCACCTGTGGTCCTTGGAACACCCGAGGCCACTCCAAATTGCTGTGGCAAATAGAAGCTGGGTTGTGGGGTTCACCTGGGGAAGGAGCCTACAGGTCCCATTAGTCAGACACTGCTGCTTAACAGCCAGGACATTCATGTGCTAGGTTAAAGGAAATGACTTGCACATGGGGCAGCAGCGACCCTATATGCAGCTCAAGCAAGAGCCATCCCGATGTAACTCAAAGCTGAACTTCTGAACCCTAACTGAACTTTTTTCAACGTGGCTCTTATTTGGATTAAGAGCAGAAGGCAGAGGGCTTTAACCTGTGCAGGAAGCACTCTATCAAAGTGCTGGCAGGGCTGCCTCTTCCTGCAACCCCTCTGGCTTCCACATACCTGAAGCTACTCTGGGTCTTTGCTTTTCAATTCACAGTACCTAGGAAACAAGGCTACAGGTTTTCAATGCAGGGAGAAGTCACATGCTGCTTAAGTGCTGATAACAATAAGAAGCTGGAGTCAGCTCCAGAGTGGAGAGGGGTACCTGAATGAGACACGCTAATCCCAGGGAATGTTTCCTGCTAGTGTAGCAGCCAATTGCTACTAAAAATCTCCTTCTTACCCACCATATGGCAACTTCTCTTTTCTCCAAGAGATAAAGGAATAAAGACTAGGGAAGAATAAACTGGGAGCTATTCACACCCAATAAGGCCTGGAGTCAGAATTATGCATCCTTCTGGCAGGAAGGTGGAAATGGAGTTATGAGCTCTCCAAATCCAGCACTTCTACCCCATAATCCGCAGCACCTTCTGCTGGCAGAGAGCAGGCCCTAAGAAGATGCGACCTACATGCACAATTGTAAGCCCTGTGATAGTTTATGGAAGGGATGATTTCATGGAGTTTTGCTTTAACCAATATTTTGGTCTCAACCAAATGAGCAGCCAATACAGCATCCACATAAAAGTGGCTCCAGACTGCCTCTAGGATGGCTTCTGAGCTCAGAACACCAGTCTCCCATACGTGGCCTAACCACCTATATACTGGAAAGGAGACTGCCAAATTAGTGAGGTTTTGACTCTTGAAAGCAAGGAGGGAGATTTGACCTGCAGCTGCTTGTGACAGCTTCCCAGACTGTTCTGGTGCATGTGGCCTGCACACATATGGCTTTGGCATTTCTAAATACAGACTGCAGTTGCGCATGGTGCTGGAAAAGCCTTACGACCCCCCCACTCCCGCAAGCTGGCCACTGAACAATTTTGTTGCCGGAGCACCAAACTGATCTGGACATGCCAAGTAGAAGCACAGCAGAGTAAAACGGAGGCATGAGTAGGAATAATGTGATGAAATTAAGAAAAGAAAAATGCAGGCTGATGATCAGGGAACAGCCCCTGACAGTGCAATACACCAGCCTATAGAATCATCCGAAGAAAGCAGTGGAAGCCCTAATCTGGGCAAAGCACTAGAAAGTGCCTTGTAGGGAGCAATTCTGCATTGACAGGAGATGGGGACGGAGATTTTTCTACCTCCAGTTTCTACAAACATTCTTCAGTGTGCAAGAGGAGGGGCAAAGGGCACAACAGCTAACAAACCCTATTACAGGCTGACCACCAAAATGCGGATACCCAACAACAGTATTTCTACAATGAGCCATCAGCTGGTAAAGCAGCTAACAGATGACATTAACAAGCTATTACTGTCAAGAAGCTCCCAAACAGGAAGCAAAGAGAATATGAAAAATACAAGGAAAAGTCTCTCACTTGGGAAGTATCCTGACAACAGGGAGGAGATTTCACAAAATCACAAATAGCTGCTTAGGCCTGGAACCCCTCTCTTTGGCTCAGCAACTAACCGCAAGCTGCCATAGCCTGAGTGGGCAACTCACACTCTTATAATAGACCTGCTTCAACTTCTGTTCTGTCTCATATATCGCGTTGGTGTTAAAGCAGAGGGGGCTCTCCCCGTCCTGAATGCAGACTTCTTCCTGTGCAGGATAGCTTGTGTAACTGAAAACAAATCAGGGTGCGTGGGTAACCATTTCCCAGTGATCCAGTTCTCAGTGCTTGCCCCTACCATGCAAACTATGTGGGCAGCAAGAATGGCAAGTTAGTGCCATCAGCACCGCAGTGGTGGGAATACTCTGAGTAGGCAAGGGGATGCTGTCATGTGACCTGATGCAAGGAAGAGCTCAGGGAGGAACACTTATCACACTGCAGGGAAGTGACTGGTGAGGTGAGGGTCACACATCAGGGAACACAATGGGATCACTTGACAGTCAAGAGGAAACAGGACTTTTGTTTCCATGAAACACACCAGGTAGGAAGGCACCATGTTCATACTGGCAGTGTACTCGGCAGTGACGCATTTCATGGAGGAACAAGGGGACAGGGCAGAAAGGCTGGGTGCTAAACACACAAATTAGTCTCACTGGGCTAAGGGACCAGTGGCTAGACAGCAACTCCCGCGGGCCCTAGAACAGAGGCCATCATTTTGCTTGGCGGCATTCCTTACAGTGGCATTCGGCGAGCACAGAGCAATCACCCAAATGAGATGAGAAGGCAGATCCTGTGCTATGAAACAGGGTCATTTCAATGGTCAGGGAAAGTAATCTGGCACAGCATGTTGGGAGATGCACATACTTTGTGAGATGTGAGAAGAGGAGGAAGAGTTCAGGAGCTGCTGCTACGGTGTCCCCAAAGTTAGTGTGTGAGAAGACAGAGCCGGACAACTCAACATTGGGCAATGTACTGTCCCTGGCTCCTTGCCCCAGGAAACCTACAGCCCCTCCCAAGAGCTGGTCTCCACTCCACCTCAACAGGTAAGTGAGGAAGGAGCTACAGATGCCTCATGAACGAAGCAGCTGACTCTTCAAGAGAATGTCCTTTGAGAGGCTCCAGAGACCACTTGCCTGGGGCTTCAGTGTGGTAGGTCACTTTACAGGAAGAAGCAGGAGAAACAAGTGAGTCTTTCCATGGGTCTAGTGTGCAGAGACTCCCTCCATCTGATGCTGCTCTGAGCAGCTCTGATGGAACTCTGGAAGGAGCCAGAGTTAAACCTCCTCCGCTCCCCTCAAATGAAGCCACGCGCCCAATTCCTGCCAGTCGCACACTGAAGCTCAAGTTCAACTCTAGGAAACAGGATTTAGACTTTTTAGACTCTCAGGCTGCACCGTTAGCTGTTACTCCTACACGAGGAGCAGAAAGGTCTACAGGGATGGAATGAAACCACTGCTCCACTGATCAGCAAGGTTGCCTGTTTTTGACTTAATGACTGCTAGGGGTAGGCCTACTAGCAAAAGTGACTCTCTTCTGACCCAAGAGGGGGTGGGAATCTAACACTTGTTAACCTTCTCCTACTCTAGCAGCCAGTGAGAACACCTATTCAGCCTAAGGGTATGTCTACACTGCATTCCTCTTTCAAGAGAGGAATGCAAGTGCAGCCAAGCAAAATCACAAATGAAGCGCGGATTTGAATTTCCCGTGCTTCATTTGCATAATTGCAGCCAGCTGCTTTTTCGAAATACCCTATTTTGAGATAATAAATGCTGTTTAGATGCGGTTTTTTTGAGGAAAACTCCCCCCCCCCCTTTTTTAAATAATCCTTACTCCCATTTCGAAAGAAGGGTTTTTTCCTCGAAATAACCGCGTCTAAACAGCATTTTTATCTCAAAATAGGGTATTTCGAAAAAGCAGCTGGCTGTGATTATGCAAATGAAGTGCAGGAAATTCAAATCTGTGCTTCATTTGCGATTTTGCTCGGCTGCATTTGCATTCCTCTCTCAAAAGAGGAATGAAGTGTAGACATACCCTCAGCCTCCAGACCATCCACACTGCCTGTTTGAGAAGCAATTCAAAGCACCAAATACCTTCACATCCAGTTCAAGGTAACATTTCCCCTCCTCACACATATGGCATCAGGCCTGATGAGCTGGGCTTCTTATAGAGCTCTCTGGTGGTTATGCCCAGTGCTACAGTCTTTTCCCAGCTCTCTCCCTGCTCCAAAGAGAGAGAGAGAGAGAGAGAGGGACATTTCAACAGTAAGGGCAAAGAGCCAGACAGGACAAGAGGAGGCTGAAGGGGCTGCTTATCTCGCAGCACAGAAGAGTGGAGAGAGGAATTTCAGGAGCAAAAGGGGGGCGGGGAGGGCAAGCACATATAACTGAAGATAAGATGCTAACACAGACACTCTGTCCTTCAGCTCAGGGCAAACCTCTAACATCACTCCCCACAGAACCACAACGCTCTGCATCCTTATCACCCTGCCTCCTGTTCAGGAGACCTCCCAGGAGGAATTACTCTCATACCAGGTGAGAAGCTGAGGCCAATGCAAGTTCCTGAAACTAGAGATGTATGGTTCAGGGGCACGAAGGGAAATGACCTGTAACAGAGCAACCATATGGCAGGAAGGGGATGGGAATCAGGGAGGGCTGGACACTGCTAGGCATCTGAGCAAGCTGCTTTTCTCCAATAGTCTGCAGCCCTGGTGCCATCGAGGAATTAGGCTCCACATCATTCCTCACTTCGTTACCTCTTGGCTTTACTTCCTTATGTCTTCCAGGTCCCACTCACCTGCTCCCTTCATTCAGATAAAGACTCTCTAGCCAACCCAGCACGTGATGCTCCTTTAGCCAAGGAGAGAAGTCACTGCACAGTAATGCCTGGTGCTATGCAAGGCTCACCCGTGGGATGGTGCAAGGCTCAATATGCTGCTGCTGCAGCAACAAGCAGGAACAGTGTTGCCTGTGTTGTTTTTAACACCATTCACACAGCAGTCTCCTGGGGAGAGGATCCAGCCAGCTCGACAGGAAGAGCTGGAGAGTTTCAGTAGCTACACAGGCTGGTTTAAAGATCCTTACAACACAGTAACTTCTTCCCCTGCCTTGGAAGAGGAATGGCAGGAGCTTTAATAAAGGGGCAGAAAAGTTGTTTGGTATCACTGTGGCTCTTGTCGGAGTCTCTGTAGAAACTTTTCACCCGCCAGCAAATCCCCACAGGTCTCCAGGGCTACAGCAGTAATGGCAAAGGGAACTAGAGGGTCTCACTCATGTGGAGAGGCCAGGAGGCTGTGCTAGCAAAGGCCAGAGCACTCAACACAGCAGCGCCTACAGGGGTAGATGGAAGTAGGGGCTAGTGCTCTTGGGGTGCTGGTAAATACACCACTGAGCTGTGCGAGACAGTGTCTGCTGGGACAGGCCAGAGCCTTCTGCTGCGCCTTTCACCGTGGAGACCCCCCCCCCACTACCCAGTCTCAGGCCCCTCTCCCCACAGCTGGTACTCTTGAAATCCAATAGATTCAAAGGCAGCAAACTGACAGAGTCAGATGCCCCGAGGGGTCCTAAGGTTGCACCTCAAAGGTTTTGTGGGGAAACTGGTAAAAGGTCCTCAGCTCTCACTGCACTGAATGGAGGTGGCTGAGTTCGCTCCAAAGTCTCAGCCACTTAACACAATACAGATAGGCTCTTATCTCCATAGGATCTGCGCACCACTCACATACTTGTAGGTGTTGGAGTGATGTTGCAAATGGGGGAAACCAAGGCAGAGATAAAATGATTAATCTAAAATCACGCAGGCAGTCTGTGGTCAAGCCAACTGAACCCAGGCCTCATGTCCCAGTCCAGTGTCTATTCTGACACAGCTGCGCACTATGAAGAGAAAGGGAGGCAGCAGTCTGGCCAGCACAAAACGACCCCAGCCCCACGGCTGGAGGAAGGAAGTAGTTAAAAGTCTCTCTGCCCTGTTCATTGCTGGCTGCTGTTCCAGAGAGCCATGTGGGAGGCACAGGTGGGGGTAGGCAAGTGGCCAAAACTTTCTCAGTGTTGCAGCAGCCGAGACATGGCAAGGCTCCAAAAATGCAGAACTCTCTACCTCCAGCAGTTAGGGGAGACACTATCTCAGCAGCATTCCTGAAATGCCCTTATTGCTGTACTCCTGGCCTGCCTCTTTCAACTTCACCCTTATCTTGCCCAGTCCCTGGCCTGATCTCTCCACCCCAACCCTGCTGCCTTTCACAAGTTGCCAGCTCCTGCTCAGCTGCCAGCCTGCTGCGCCCAGCTCCATTCCTTGCCTCCCCCAGCCACATCCCTGCCTTCCCTTCCCTAACTTAATCCAGACCCCAGCTCTGCTACCGTTCTCCTCCCACTGAGAGCGAACAAACGGTACTGCAGAGAGAGACTATGGCGACCCAGCAGGGAACATTCAGATACCAATCCCCAAGCTTGGGTCTAAGGGGCGCTGTGCTGTCAGATGCACATGGAGGTACCCATCTTAAGTGCTCATTAAAGAGCCCAAAGCATAGTCAGAAGTCAGTGCTAGCCTGGGAGCTCTGGTTTACCCAGTGGGATCTGGGATTTGCTATTTCTTATCTTAACCAGCTGGGCAGTTGCTG
The DNA here is from genome assembly GCF_049634645.1 of Pelodiscus sinensis. Classification (NCBI taxonomy): domain Eukaryota; kingdom Metazoa; phylum Chordata; order Testudines; family Trionychidae; genus Pelodiscus; species Pelodiscus sinensis. Next base: position 139,448,285 of record NC_134713.1, read on the forward strand.
TGTGAGATAAACAATTGCTGCCCTCCCACCCTAGATGTACTGGATATGCACATCTACGAAATAATCTCAAAGGCTTTTAAAATCTGAAACACCTGCATTTCCATAGCCCAATATATGAGAAGCCTGGGGTCATATCTGACCCAGTCTCCCACACAGGAGACCCTTACTGTCTGTACACAATCCAATCCCTACTGACAGCACAGTGTGGGTATGTCTACACAGCAATTATATACCCACAGCTGGCCCATGCCAGCTGATTCAGGCTTGTGGGAGTTGGGATGTAAGGATGTTTAATTGCGGTACAGACATATGGGCTTAGGCAGCAGCCTGAGCTCTGAGACCCTCCCACCTCACAGGGTCCTAAGCCCCCAGATGCCAGCCTAAGCACCACAATGTCTCCACTGCAATGAAACAGCCCCTTAGCCCAAGGTAGCTGTCAAGGGGCCGGCTGGGTTTTTTTTAACTGCAGTATAGGCACCGCCCAGCGGCCTGGCAAACTCCGAAGAGCTGCTCATCAAGTCTCAGCTAGAGAGCTAGGCCCAAACCCCAGGAGTCTCCAGCCACCCTGAGCTTTGGAGTCTAAGCTCTCCAAGCAACAGACCATGGCCTCTGGTAACCCCACAACTCTAATGAAGGTTCATAAACCGCTCTGACATCTCCATGGAAACAGAGTGTGAGGTCATAAACAGAGGATTAGCACCTCTCCACAGCGAACAAGGCACAGGAGGTGACAGGGGGTTTCAGTTCTCCCATCAAAGGCCAGGGGGCCAGGCAGCACTGGGGGGGAGGGTAAGAGCGTGTAACACAGGAAGGGCAAGCTGAAGGTGAATGAAACCACAGCCAAAAGGGGAAAACAGGGAAAGAGCAAAGAGTGTGACATGCCTTAACAAGCGCCTTCTGCCTGCTCCTGCCACCCTGTACTACTGCCCACCATGGGCTTCTGGGCATCCTCTCTAGCTCAGGGATTTGTAAAAGCAATCCGCACTATAGTATCCTCCCTGGACTATTGCCAGTTCTGGGGATGCTGGTGGGTTTGAGAGAAGGAGAATGTATCTAATGTTCACAGCAGTTTCTTAACTCAGTGTGGCTCGTTTGCATCAAGTATGGTTAGTTATGGAGTGACATGAAGTGGTGGCAAGCCACAGCATAATGACAGAAACTCACTACCAGGAGCATTATCAACACTTGTTAGTGGTCCCCAATCCAGGCTGACTTCACTGCCTGAGGCCTGTTTGGAGGCAAAGATGCCCTCTCCCCTCCAATCCCCTTAGAAAAGTCAGCACAAAACAATTCACCTGTTGAATTTGGGTTTCGTGGAAACACGTCCTTGAGAATGCAGAGGCCTGTGGTTTGGCAGCAAACCTGAGATGGGAAAGAAAGATGTGAGATATTGCACAGTTCCCTTGCTAAGAGCTTTCCTGCTGAGATGCCATTACAACTTGTAAGCTACAGTATTTTGATGGGAGATCTCTAGAGAGAGCCAAAGGGCTATAATGGAAAGAGCATTCTTCCCACCAGTCAGTACTGAACCAATTAATACCTGAACACAAGTGGGGCACAGTGCTGCTGGAGGTGCTGTATTTGAGATGAAATGTATAATCAAAGAGTTGACCACTTGTGGTCACTAAAGCTCCCACGATGCTTTTGATCAGATTAAGGGGCATCAACATATAGCCAAATTCCAACTCAAGAATTACAATCTGCCTCTTTGAATTCTCTCTGCATTTTAGTTTGGGTATAAGCATGGGTGATCAGGCACAATGGCTAGAGTAAGGAAGCACTAAGAGGACTTGGTATTAATGTTCCCTCTAATTTTTTCCATGTGCAGAATAAATGTTATGTGCACTGAGTCATGTGTGGATGTGCACCACCAGTAGAAACACTTGCGCTCTCCTAATAAGCTGGGCAGCATTTGAATCTCTCATGGGTGGGCGCCCAAACACACAGCTTACAGGGAACACTGCCTGGGATCCATTTCTTATTGACATCTTGCTAGGTCATCTTGAGCAAGTCACCTCCCCCTCTCTCTGTAAAATAATTTGAAATCCTCGGATGAGTGGGTGCTGCTATGTACAAATTGGTGTGTTGTTCCATCACTGAGACGTGAAAAGACAGTTACGTACTGGATCCCACTGACTACATGCGCACCAGAATTTTTTTGACCTGCAGGGTACATCCGAGCCTAAAGGGCAGGATAGCAATTCAAAGTCTACAGTAGCAGATAGCTCCTATGAATTGGTTTGGAGAGGCAGTTGTTGTAGCCAGTGTGAGTCTCACATCTCAAAGAACTACAGTTACTATTGGGTAAATAACCACTATCTTTTTGGGTATATGCCAGTGTAGAATCCACTGAAGGCAAGTAACTCCTGGGGATGGTGGGAATAAAATGTATCTGATATTTCATCAGTAGATTTCACAGTGTTTTACAAAAGGGCTTTTCCCATTTTACAGAAGGGGAAACTGAAGCAGAGAATGACATGACTTCTCCAAGTCACTCACCAGGCCAATGAGAACAGAACCCAGACTTCGTGAATCCTAGTTCGTTACTCTGTCCACGAGGCAACACTGCCTCAGCAGAGAGCCAGCTGCCACAATGACTTTCATGCTGCTCTTCTGAACCTGGCATCAGACTGAGTCACTAAGTCCAAAGCATAGCACTTGTGGTGTTTTAGATGCTGCTTGTAATTATTAGAACTGGGAGCACAGGAAACAGGAAGAAGGGGGGAGGAGATGGGCCAGGCCTGAGTGAGAGCTACAGAGGGGAGCAGCAGCAGCAGCTTGGTAAAGAGTTTTCACCTTTGTTAAATAAAGACCTGTTGAAGTTTGTTACTACCTTGTTTGCATGATACAACAGCACTTGACCGAGGTCAGTGGGTTACTCTACATGAGAGCTCTGACACTGGCACAGAAGCAAGTCATTTAAGCTCTGGTGCAGTGAGACTTGCTGTTCAATGGGAAAGGTGCAATAGCCAGTTGGTAACAAAAAGAGAGACACTATGTGATCCATTTTGAGCTTCTCTGAGATGAATGGAATGATAGAGGCGTTACCATCCTGAATCAGAGATAACATGCATTTGTTCAGTTTCTTCAGAACAAAGATCAGGCATCCCCTTCCCACTTCAGGGTAAAAATACAAGTGGAAGCCTCTATGCCGATAATCCTGCAGAACTACTTCTATGGCTTCTGGACAAAGAAACATCGCTTCTTTCTGTGACAGGGTCTCATGAAATGGGTTGCTGAAGCAGATGGGCAAGGGAGCAGAATAGCCAGGGACACGATTCCCAATGCTTATATGTCCAAGGTGATATCACTCCAAGAGCAATGAAGTGGGGGCAAGGTGGCTCCTGAAGGCAGTGGTCAGTACCTGATGGATTCTGATGTGGCCCAGGACATTCCCAGCAAATTTGCTATCTGACTGATGAAGAGGAGCGGGTGATGGAGGAGACAGATGAAAGGCACCTCCACTGGTACTGTGAACATTTTTATTATTGGAAGGCTCTGGGAGTAAAGATGAGCCCACTGCCTATGTTGAGGCTGATATCTGTAGGAATCCTGCAACTGAATGGTGTATAAAAACCCCTATGATCCCAGGGGGGCCTGATTTCTTTAGGTAGGGAGCTCCTGATTCTCAATTGAACAGCTTCATTTCCTCAAATGGAAGATTGCAAACATTATCCTATACCTCGCTTGGTAGCTTCCAGGATAATGGCCACGAGGTTAGTCTCATGGTCACAAATGAGGCTATCCACCTTGTGACTATGTCCCAGACCTACCGTCTGGCCTTCCTATATAATTTTTTCAGCTCCTTCTTAGTGTCTTAAAGCAATCTGGGCAAAAATTAAGTCACCCTCTTCCAAGTCAGGAAATTGTATTTGGCCAATTATGCCTGGTAATTTGCCATATGTCATTGCAGGGAAGCCAACAGTAGGCTTTTTGCCTGATCAGATCCAATGTTTTGGGCTTTTTGTCATCAGGAGTTCCTCTCACTGACCTGGAATTTTCAGATACAGTTGTGAGTCACAGTTTAGGTGGATGTTTCATCACCCTTTTGGAGGGTGGCTGAATGGTGACCAGCTATTACCAAAGGACTGTGGGCATTTGTTGGTAAAGGTTCCCAAAAGTAGAAGATCTCAATGGCAGCTCAACTGATCTGATGACTGTGGTATTGGAGAAGGAGGAAGGTGTATTCTCTCCCCAAAGTGGTTACTACTAAATAAACTGGTCTAGGTTTGTTCCCAGACAGGACTTGTTACCTGCTCGGTGAGCCATTTGTACACACACCGCAACCTTCTTATGCTCCTCCAGACAAAGACCTGTGATCTTACGGGACAGCATCCCTCCATCAGAACGGATGAACTGACTCAGCAATAAGACATCCTAAAGATGAAAGGAGAGAAGGGCAGAATGATCAGTGCCAGTGGCTACTATTCTTTAATGCTAACGCTGCTCTTGTGCAAGGTTCAAAATGATGCCTTCCAGTGCTACCTTGCTTTTTTTTTTTAATCAACAGTGAACTTCACTTGCCATTGTGTTGCCTGTTGGCTTTGTTTTGTTAGGTCCATGAAGTTCAGAAACTTTTATAGGTGTAAACCATTATATCATCTTCCATTTTTGCCATCTATTTGTTGCTGTTTTCCGACTAAGTACTGAATACAATCTGTAGAACACCTATATATACACACACACCTTTACAAAACATGCAGGAAGATGATATTTTACACAATGTTTTTGATTGAGCGGAGAGCTGATTTTTAGCTCATCCAGAGCTGTGTTCTTACAGATCACAGATGTCAGGGTTCACATATTAGGCCACATCTGGGTTGTCTCCTGTAAACTGAGTGCAGGATTGTCCTTTACTGTCTATTCCTCAAGTTTTTATCCAACTTCCCAAGATGGAGCTTCTGTCATGTCCCTTTGGGGGAAGCAAAGGAGGATTAGCCCAAAATCTTGTCAACAGTAAGAGAACTGTACTGTAATTGTGGAAGACCTAATAGAACAAACTTTCAGCCCTTTGGCTGCACACGAATTAGAAGGGCTTGTCAGAATAGTGACAAGGGAAGTCTTATTTCTGGGGAGTCCCGAGAGCAGATTGTGTGTTCAGTCAGGGTTCAGAGATTTTTGTAGATTTCCCTGCAGTTGACCTTTCAGATTGAAGTACATCGCATTATTTATAATATCGCCAAGATCAGAAGACACCACATAACAGGGATGACGGAGTTTTAGACACAGCAGCAGCTGCCGCACTGGGGTCCTTAATGTGTGCAAAGGGCATGGCCTAGCATTCACATGTATGCTTTCCATTTCCACACACAGAACAACAAATGCCAGCACGCCCCTCAGACCAACACACCCCCGTGACATGCTGATATCATATGTTATCCCCTGGGTCCACTAGGGATGATGGGCTTGTTTTTCCTAATCTGCTGACAGTTTCCCCAATGTCAGACTCACTAAGTTAGCTGGGAGTTTATTTCTCTGTTGCTGCTGTAAACATTTCCATATTTTGGGTGGAAGAAGCATGGCATATGGCTCACACTCTGGAAGAGACCTGTCAGCAGGCATTCCCCATGATGAGCATGAGAAAAATCAGGGGCAGGTGGAAGAAAAACACATCCCCATACCTGCTGATGCAGACAAACTAGACCTCAGTTATGGGCTGAGCCAATGCAAAAGCCAGCTGATAGAGTTAATTTCCCTAAAGGGGATTCTGCTCCAAATGCCCAAGGTGCAAAAACTTTCCTAACTGCTTTAAGTAGTCTGTTTTCTTGTTCCTTGGTGCATGCACAACAAAGAGGTAGGGGGAAGGGCCAAGGAGAGGGAAGGAAGTTAATGGTAATTTATAGGTTGTTGCAGCATTTGCAGCAGTGAATATCCTAAGTAGGCCACAGCCCTACATACCTACGTGGCATGGTATAAGTACAAGACAGCGCTGTACCTAGGGTATGTTTGGTCCAAGAGTTCTCATCTTACTGCCACACCCTGTGGTGTCACAGGGTTGATACCAAATGTTTCCATGCAAAGATAGAAAAAAAAAGGAGGGGGAAGACTGGATGCTCTGTATCTATTTGTGCTGCCAATCAGGAGAGCTCATGCTCCAGTGTTAATCCTGCCCAATTCTGTCAGTAACAATCAGCTTCTCGCTTGTGATAATTATTTCATCACTAAAATCACCTACATCCCACCAATTTCTGCCTTACAAATTATGCTCAAGGTCATTTGGCTTGAAGTGCTGCACATGGGTGAGAATTGTACAATCAGTTCAGGAGGGTCCCAAGTGTAGCATGCGAGGTGCCTCTGCCAGAATCCTTACTCAGATGCGTCTCACCCCTAAGGAGAGGGTAGACAGTGACAGCCAACTTTGAGGGGGGGGGGGGGGAGGAAAACTGAACAAAAATGCAAAGGGGTTAAAGAAGAAAAGAAGTCTGGCAAAGTTACATGTTGCCGTCATGTTCCATGAAATTAACTTTCTGTGCTAGTGGGCAGCCAAGACTATAACCACAGATTTGCTTTAATCACTGGACAGCTCCCGGGAGAGGTTGGACCCAGATTCCCACCCCTGTAATCTGTAGCATCTGATGAAAACAATTTGGACTGCACTAATCTGGGGCTAATAGGCAAAGGCTGCAGTTTGCTCTCCCCTGTGTGCTGCCAAAGTACAATGACATATTTCCTGCCTGCTTAGACTAATGATGTTCAAAGCTGAGAAGGGGAAAAGGAAAAAATAAGTTTACCCTTCCCTACGAAGAGTGGATAAACTGGATAAATATAAAACCAAGTCTGAACAGTATGAAGCACAGTGGGGCGGGGGGGGGGGGGGGGGGGGAGAGAAACAGGCACGAGCTGGGACAGCTGATTCCCAGCTCAGTCTGGTTCTCCCCCCCCCCACTGTGCTTCAGCCTTTTAAATGTATTAAGAGACTGCTGGCTGTTAATATATTTAAAAACCAGAGACACAGTGCCTGGGACCAGGTGCTAGCCAGGAATCAGCTGATTCCCAGGTCATGCCTGTTTTCCTTCTACACCTCTGCCTCCCCTGCCCCCCGGCACAGACAGTGCTGAGGAAAACTGGCTTTTAAGCCGGCTCCCTCAGCACTGGCTCTTGCTCCCCCCCACTTGCTGCCGCTATCAGTATTGGCAGGGCTCGACAAACAATGTAATCTACTCACCTGTGGCAGGTAGATTACACCCCCGGAAAAGCCAGCGCAGAATGATCTGCACATGCGCAGAACCGCGCGGTTGGCGAGCAGGGCTTGCCACCACTCGGAGAGCCCTGAGTATTGGCATAGTCCAACTACAACTAGGGAGGTAAGCGAGTAGTCGACTAACAGATAAGCATACTTAGTTGAGTTGACTACTCGCATTTCCCCTCTTATAACAGAGGCAGCAAGGGGCGGGGGGAACATAAGAACGGCCATATTGGGTCAGACCAAAGGTCCATCTAGCCCAGTATCCCGTCTGCCAATGGTGGCCAATACAAATGCACCAGAGGGAGGGAACACAATAGGGAATCATCACGTGATCCCTCTCCTGTCAGTCATTTCCAGACAAACAGAAGCTAGGGACACCATTCTTTCCCATCTTGGCTAACAGTCATTGATGGACCTAACCTCCATTAATCTATCTAGCTCTTTTTTGAACCCTGTTAAAGTCCTAGTCATCACAACATCCTCTGGCAGGGAGTTCCATAGGCTGACTGTCCACTGAGTGAAGAAAAAGTTCCTTTGTTTGTTTTAAACCTGCTGCCTATTAATTTCATTTGGTGACCCCTAGGGCAGTGGTTCTCAACTCATTTCAGTCCACGGACCACCAGACCAATCAAAAATTTTCGTGGACCACCTTCTTTTTGAGGCACAATAAAAAAGAGCAGACAACAAACATTTTGGTTTGAAATTTATTTCTTACTAACAGATTTTTGGTGCCTGCCCACGCCAAATTGACTTTGGACAATGTTCCTGTGGACCACTGAATAAGTCACCATGGACCCCCAGTGGTCCATGGACTACCAGTTGAGAACCACAGCCCTAGGGGAACAGGAGCCATCTTAAAAGACAGTTCCCCCCAGCACCATGTCCACAGTGCCACCTGACCCCCTTTTTCCTCCCCCTGCTGCTGCCTCTATCAGAGACAGCAGAATGGAGGGGGAGGCAGGGAGGAGAAGAGTCTGCTTTGCAGCCCGCAGAGAGTCCCAGCCAACAGAGGCTGCTCCCCACTGGGAACCCCAGCAGACATGGGCTGCTGGACCCAGTGCAAGCCAGAACTGGGCTATCCCGGCTCAGTCCCAAATTGCACCGGGTCTGGGACCTACTCCCGCTGCAGCTCTGCAGTTTAAATGTAGTAGGAGCTGGGCTACCCGCCCGCCCCTTACTACGTTTAAACTGCAAAGCGGCAGTGGGGGTTAGCTCTTGTAGTCGATACAAATTCTACTGACTACATGATTAGCAAACCCCCCTCTCAACATCCCTAACTACAACCATGCTGACCAGCCTAGCTGAATAGCAGCTCTAATCTTAAAAGATGACCATACCTTTCATCCAGTCAAGGGACCTACAGTCAACTTTGATATTAGAATTCTGTTCTCAGGCTCTAAAGCCAAACAGAACAAGGGACTGACTTACAACTACCTCTGTGCTTTCAAGCAGCACTCTTAGCCTTATGAGTGGCAGAACCTTCTACCACAGAGAGCTCTAGAAAGTGATTCACTTGCAATTTCCCTCTGCTTAATGAGGTCTCTAAGCTCCTTGTTCTACCCACTGTTGACAATACAAAGGTTTGTCCCCCTGCCTTTGGTGATCTGAGTGTTTTGGATTACTACCTACCCAGGCTTTGGTTAGTGCGTGGGTGCTAGGGGTAAGGATGGCCTGGGCTGCATAGGAGACAAGAATTTATTTTTCAGAGACTCTTATACTTTGATCCATGAAATACTTGCTGATGATCTAATGAAAGGTAGATGGTGATGGCTCTGTTTCCAGTTGCTCAGAATCACATAAAAACTAAACAAACCTAAAACCACATTCTTTCCTGATATTACTTTTCTGTGTAAGCAACTGCTTTCGTTACCACAAATATACTCTGCACAAATTAGCTGGAAAAGATATTCCCGCAAGACAATCTTCGCATTAAAGTGTGGGCAGCACTATGAAAAAAATCTGATCTCTGGTTTTAGAGTATTTGTATATCCCTCAGTGTTTGCAACTCCTCTCAAATACAGGAAGCCTCCAACTTGCGACCGCCCGAGTTCCGACCTCCCTCCCCGTTTATAACCATTGTTGTAAGTGCGGAAGGGGCTGAAAACCCCTGACTTGTGTCCTTGGCTCGCATTTATGACAGGCGCACGGTGCCTATTGTAAATGAGGGTTTGAGTTACGGCGCCCCCGACTTGCGATGCTTCCCCAGGAACCAATTGCATCGCAAGTTGGGGGCCTCCTGTAAGCATCATCTGCAAATTTATCATTCTATTTCTGGACTCTTCTGGTCTTCGTAATTATCCAGACCAGCAATTTGACAGTTCCCCCAATCATTTATTATTGCACTCTGCTTTTAGATAACACTTGACAGTCTGTGTTCAAACTCACATCCTAGCCAATTTAATTTCTACAATATTTCACTGAAGGCTACATCCCTCACATGTCATCTGCATGGATTGTTTTTGTTCGGCATGATTCTTCATAAGTTATCAACATTATTCTTTGCTCTTAGTTCCATTATCCTACGAGTGCTTAATGAGGTTCTCCTCTTGTGTGTGTGTTATATAATTAAGAAGAGAAGTTAGATTTCCCAAAGAGCAATTGCCGGGATCATACTTCCCTCTCTCAGATGTTTAGTATCTCATTTACTATTTTCAAATCCTTTGGTACATCCCCAGTTTTCTATGCCTTCTCAAATAATTGCTAATGGAACAGTTGGTTTGTTAGCTAATTCCCTCAAGGGCCTGGAAAGCTGCATGTGATCCTGACCTGCTGATGTACGTACAGGTCAATGTCTCCAAGAGTTGCTTTACCTGATTTTTTGCAATAGCTTATTCCCAGGATTGTCATCACTGCTCAATTATTCAAACTTCTTTTCCTTATTTTTCTTGTTATGGATACACGTGAGTAGCTTGGCCATTTTAGAATCATCCTGGCTTTCAACTCCCTCATCATTAGTGGGCTTACTTTCTCACAAGTCTTTATTTTCCTCCAGATGTATTTGTACTATATCCCCCTAATCCCACTGGCATTAACTTATTCTGCATTTTTGGTTGCCTTATCTTTTAGCTGTGCATTCTTGTCTGGTTCCCTTCCTCCTCATTTCCAGTAACATTTTTTTGTTTGGTTGTGTGTTTTTTGGCTTTTTAAATGCAGTTTTTGAACAGTCAATACTCTGTTCTCCAAGTCTTATTTTCCATATTCTGCCTTTTCAAAGGTGCTTTTAGGACTTTATTATAGGATTCTCTATGACCTTGCCCCAGTGCATTTTACAAAGTTCTAACTCACTCTCATTGGATTTCCTCCTCCCCACTGAAAAATACTTGCCAGAAATCCATCTCCTTTTACTGACTGCAAAGGGGTTTCAAGCACAGAAAACCTCTTTTTGTGGCCATTTCCATAAAACAGTTATTGGCCATTTTCTCAAGTTTCCAAACATCTTCCCCACCCTGTTCCCATTCTCTGTCATCCAGTTATAAAGATAACTGATGGTAATGAGAAGCTTGCGGTGTTTGGATACATCATATCTAATTCCTCCTTGGAAACAAAGACACAAGTTTTCTGAGCTATCTGGAGTCAGGAATAGGCTTGAACAAGCTGACTAAACGGCAGGAGCACTAGGAGGACTGATTCAATGTTAGATACTGGGGCTCATTAGACAGATAAATCCAGCCCAGCTCATATGCTGGGTGGCAAGGGATGTACATGCTTCCAAAGTTCTAATATGTCCTATTCCTTTCTTTGCATTACATTCAAACTACTCCAGACCAGATATGAACAATCCAAAGGAGGGTTGTGAAGGAGACAATGTTCCCTCTAAACTGTGCACGTGCATAGTCACATAGCAATCCTGCAGGTACCATGTATCTCAAACCATGCAACTCACAGCTTTAACTCTGCCCTCTGCCATCCAGTCCAGTTACTGCCTCCCATTGGCTGATTGTTTGGGAGCTGACAGCCATCAGGGTCTGGCCAAAGCACCCCAGTAGCGGGAAGGACACACCTCCACCAATGGGGAGGAAAGAAGGAAATAGAGCTGAGTGGTATACGATGGAGCCAGAGCCTGTGTCGACGGGATTGGAACAAAGCCTATGACTGGGATCTGGAGCTCCACAGGACACACCACCACTATCTGGTGCAACATTGCTCTGTCACTCATGCAGGTCATGGGCTATGTCCTATGCCACCTGGCTCTGATTACTATTTTACCATTGGCTGTGTCACCTTGGAGCTTATCTGACTGCAGTTAACCCCTGGCCTACAGGTCAGGTCACGCCCCTCCCAATGGGGAAGCAGTTAACAGAGCTGGAGAGTGTAATGGTTGAGCCCCTTCACTGTTGGCATAATGGAGGAGCAGCCTGCCAAATCTGAATGGTGTTGAGACTTTATGCCATAGGGTCCAGCTTAGGGATGTAAGTGACTAGTGGAATAGTCGACTACCCTAAAAGCCTAGGCTCATTGGGTGGTCAAGTCACTACTCAACTAGTCATTTCTTCCTCCCCCCCAGCTGCCTCTATCAGAGATGGGGGGGGGGGGGGGGGGGGAAGGAGAGAGCAGGAGGCAGTGCTGGAGGAGCTGGCTTAAAAGCCAGTTCCCCACAGCACAATCTCCACGGGGGAAGGCAGAGGGGAAAGAGGAGGCAGAGACACAGCAGGGGGCTCTTACTACATTTAAAAGGCAGAGCAGCAGCAGGGGTTCTCTCCCAGGGCCAGTTTCCTCCCTTATTGACTAATCGAGTAGTCAGTGGAAATTCCATCAACTTGATTTAACATCCTTAGTCCAGCTGCTCCTGGTTTCTGCCTCCAATCTGTTTCCCCGAAGAGGCAGGCTCACCATGAGGAACTCTGTGAAGTACATAAGTTGCTCAGTACAATGAAAATTTAGAGGGCACATTGGTAATAGGAGAGTAGTTTGCACAGAACTAGCCTGCTGTGCTTAGATGCTGTTCATCAAGGTTAACTGTGGCTTCATTGGAACTGCTCTCCCATGGGAGGGTCTCATTAAATCTCAAGGAAGGGCAGATCGAGCGGTAAAATCTTTATTGCGCTCAGGAAGCTAAACAAATGTCAGGCAATGCAGTTTAGTAGCAGCACAATAGGCACAGCTTTGAAAATAACACTCAGCTAGCTAGGTATCCTGACACTTACCTCATAATTGTATTTGTACTTCAGGTTCCAGCGACAAATGGGACACTGACCAGCAGGGTTAGGAGGAGTTGGGGCTTTGACATCTTCTATAACTTTGCCCTCAATCTGGGAAACAAGTGAGACGATCAGGTGAAAAGCCCATATTTTAGGCCTATGTACACATTCAGGGGTCTGAAGGCTTATCACTCAAGTTCCAACAGCTTACTCAGCACTATATAAACAGTACCCTCAACTTTAATTAAGGAAACTGCTGTACAGCTCTCTCCCAAAAATAATGGTTTGAGATTAACAATCTAGCCAAATATAAGTCAGCAGCTAGTATTCCATTCTTTGTCAGTCTAGCTACAGACCTGATGATAATAAAAGCTGCTCTGATAAATGATTCCACTCTGGCACTAGATAAAAATCCAGCATCCAGGCTGATAATATTTCATCTATCAGCTGCTTTTGATATGGCTGACAACAAGGTGAAGGTGAATTGTCTTCGAACCCTAGACAAAGAGCCACATGCCCTTCAGTGGCTTCAGTCTCATCTCTTGGAGAAATTTCAGGATGTATTTTTTGGCAAGTGCTCCTCTACACCTGATGACAACACACAACCCCATGGGAGTAATCTCATGTACTCACTGGCTACGTCTACACTGGCATGATTTTCCGGAAATGCTTTTAACAGAAAAGTTTTCCGTTAAAAGCATTTTTGGAAAAGAGCATCTAGATTGGCACGGATGCTTTTCCGCAAAAGCACTTTTTGCGGAAAAGAGTCCGTGGCCATTCTAGACGCGCTTTTGCGCAAAAAAGCCCCGATCGCCATTTTCACTATTGGGGCTTTTTTGCGCAAAACAAATCTCAGCTGTCTACACTGTCCCTTTTGCGCAAAACTTTTGCGCAAAAGGGACTTTTGCCCGAACGGGAGCAGCGTAGTATTTCCGCAAAAAGCACTGATTTCTTACAGTAGGAAGTCAGTGCTTTTGCGGAAATTCAAGTGGCCAATGTAGACAGCTGGCAAGTTTTTCTGGAAAAGCAGCTGATTTTCCGGAAAAACTGGCCAGTCCAGACACAGCCACTATGTATACTGGTCCTGCAGAAAAGCTAATGAGGAGGCAGGACTTCATCTTTTCATGGGCTGATGAGACGCAGCTCTCTCTCAACTGATACACGGTAAATACCTTCCTCAATATTTGATAAAGATTGCAATACAATACGGGCTAGTTGTCTGAGGCAAAATGTAGACGTGACTGAGGTTGGTAGGATGAGTGGAGCAAGTACAAGATACAATGAAGTCTATGTCTGGCCCCTTAATTGATGCTGTTTGACCACCATTTATTGAGTTTCTTCTCTGTGGATATTGATGGATCTCTAGTTGCTGTTCAGATTATGTAACAGATATTATCAGCATCTCTTCCCCCTAACCCCCATCTACATCTGGCCAGGAGTTTATGGCCATTTATTTCAAATAAGGACCTTGCTACTGCAAGCTATGCTTTTGTTACCTCAAGTCTAATTTATTGAGAAGTGCTCTGGATGGAGCTTGGAAGTTGAAGACTGAGCTGATTTCAATAATCGACTTTCATTTAAGTCCCTTGTTTTGAAAGGAAATGTTTTAAGCAGGGTGTTCTCCCTGAAGTGCTTCCAACATTAGAATTCATTTCTTCATTTAGACTGAAATATCAATATTTTGATCCTCTGGGCATGGTGCTAGTTTATATTTTCCTTTAGAAAGGCATGCTGATAGCTAGTGCATATGGACTTGAGGATAGGAAAGAGATATTGTCATCCCTCTCCTAATTCCCAGGGCTGCTGGTTGGTTTTAGTTTTGTTGGCAAAAGTATGTTAAAAATACAATTAGTTTCTTAATCAAGGAGACAGAGACCTGGATAGCTCTTTTAGGTTATATAACAAAATCAATCTAAAATAAAAAACACCAACTTCTGCTCCCATCAAGGTGCTCAGATTTCAGTCAAGACATGATATTTAATGTAACATCGCTGAAAAAAATACCCACGTTTTTTAGGGAACACATGTTTTGGTAAGTGCTGCCTTGCCAAATCTTGTCTCTACATCACCAGCAAGTAAAAAGGGACACTTGTAGGCCACTTTCAATTTCCTCCTGTCACACCTAATTATACCTGCTGGTAGTACCCCAGATTACTTTGGCATTTGCCTTCCTCCTGATCTAGGAAATGGACAGGATCTCTGATCCATTGAAGGCCCAGAACTTTAAGGAAGGGCTGGAATGACTTGGACCTTTGAAAACCCCATAAGCCTGTGTTCTTGTTCTGAGAAAAGGATCTTATTAATTTGAAACTAATGAAAAATCACTGTGTTGGACTGATCATTTGCCTGAGTCTATTTTGGAATTCGGACGATTTCGGGTAAGCTTCATACCACGCGTGTAGGCTCTGCTATTGTTTTTGTTTAAAATAGTACGCCTGGGGTGGGACATTTTAAATGTTTTTACTGCATTGCTTTTACCTTAAAAATAAAATGTGGTTGCTTAGAAAGAGCTGCGTAGTATATTAACTGTAGTAATGATATTAACAACCATCTCTGAAGAGAAATAAAAAAGCTTGATTTCTGCTGGAGATATTAGTGTGTAAACTTGTCCAGCTTGGAAATACCTTAGTCGTAAAGGAGAGAGATGCAGGTCTACACTCAAAAGAAGGGGACTGGGAACCAAAAGCCTAGAGAGCCATTCTTGCTGAGGGACCTACAGGTGATATCACGTGTCTCTCAATTTTGAAAATATTGAATATGAAGGATTCTAACCCCCTTCCATCTACAAACCTGCCCTCTACCCATCTCCCTCTTGAGCCAATTTTAGTGGTTGCACTGATGGAACATAATATGGGAGCTTTTGCAGCTACATTTGATTCTGACTATCAGAGTTTAAGATCTCATGCTGCTTTCATCCAAACAAGAGGGGAAGCCCCAAAAGTTTGACAACTTAATTACTCACTTAGGTTGCCTGAATTCCTAACACGATTACATTAGCTTTGTAGTCAAGCCACAGAACATTTACTAAGAGAGTGAACTGAACTAAGCAGAAAGGAAATATACATATGTTACACCTCCAGACAAAATAAGTCAGTGTGGCCAAAATGCTCCAAACAACTCCATCCCTGAAATTTCTGAAGAAAATGTATTTCTCCCTACATAAGAAAAAGCTGTGGCTTCAGAAGTAGTATGTATTGTGAGTTGGGAAAAAAGTAGTAACTTACAATAGTTGTACTTCCTTCAGTAACTTCCACAACTGCAGAAATAAAAGATGAAAAACAAGGTCAGACATATTCAGCCTAGAACAAGTGATTTTCTTTTAACCAATAAACTGAGATTCTGTACAAAAAGACATGTAGGGGACAGAAGTCAGAGATGCAAGAGAAAAGTATGACTCCCCAAGAAAACAAACATGAGGTAAGAAGACTGTCAAAAGTAATGCTTTCCTTGTGGACTGTTGCAGGCACAGTAACCAACAGGAGAGCAATGGGCAAAGGGCAGGCCTTTCAAACTGGGGACCTCTCATTGATTAACTGTCATTTTGAGTATATCTGTATGGTGTTAAAGGATTTTTTAAATTATTATTTCCTTATTTCTGGCTAATTCTGATTAAAGAAATTAGACTGCCTCCACAGTTTCTAGTTCCTCCATGGTTAAATCCTGTTTAGGGAGGAAAGAAACTTCCTTGTCCTTGTGACAATCTTCAGACTAGGGATGATAAATGGCGTTTAATCGGTAATCAACTAGTCGATGGAATTTCCATCAACTAGTCGAGAGGGGGAAATGCAGCTCTGCCTTTTAAATGTATTAATGGGGGGGGGGGGGGACCAGTATGAGCTAGGAATCAGTTGTCTTGGCTTGCTCCTGGTCCCCATTGCTGCACTTTTAGCCTTTTAAATGTATTAAGAACATGTTGGCTCTTAATATATTAAAAAGCACAAGCACAGCTGGAGGGAGGGGAAAGGAGGGAGGACTGGATGCCAAACAGGAATCAGCTGCTTCCCAGCTCATGCCTGGTCTCCCGCTATGACTCTGCCTCCCCTGCTCCCTGTGGAGATGGTGCTGGGGGAACTGGCTTTTGCTAGCTCCCCCCCAGCACTGGCTTGTGCCCCCCCTCACTGCCTCTCTCTTATAAAGGCAGCAAGGGGCCAGGGGAAGTGACTAGTTGAATCACTAGTCAAGTATTTGATAAATATATGCTTACTGGATAGTCTACTAGCCAGTTACATCCCTATTCCAGTCAGAGAACAAATACTTGCTTTGAATCTTAGGGTTACCAGATGGTTTCAACAAAAATACTGGACACACTTGACATGACATCACAATATACATTATATCTTACTTAGAAAATACTGGACATTTTCTCAATTTGTTTCCTAACAGAAAACTCAAATACTGGACTGTCCAGTTCAAAACTGGACACCTGGCAACCCTAATTATTATCTATGAAAGAACTGGGATTTGGGAAGTTCGCTCATTCATAACCATGGGAAATTAAACCTGAATCCTAATTAGTGCAACTCTAACACCACAATTATTTCTATTTATTTTAAGCTACTGACGCGTCTCTCTCATTGCAGCAACTCGGGGGGGGGGGGGGGGAGAAGTGGGGACAACGGCCACGGAGCATGCGCGCCCGGCCCCCCGTTGGGGAAAGGGAGCACGACCCCCCTTTGACAGGCAAGGGAGAAAGCTCCTAGCCCAACGCCAGGCAGGAAGCGGATGTCAAAGCAGCCCCGGCGCTACCCGCGCCCCGCCGAGCTGTGCCAGGCAGCGGGGCACTAGGGGCAGCAGCCTCCGGGGCCAAGGATCCCAGCGCGGGCCGGCGCCGCGGGCCGAAGGGCGCCCAGAGGCGGTGCCAGCCGCACGAGTAGATGTTACCCCGCCGGGCAGCCAGGGGAGCCCCCGGCTCGCGCCGCCCCCCACACTCACCCTGCCGTAGCGCGCGGGCCGGAGGTCGGGCCCAGCCGCCGCCCAGCCCCAGGAAGCCAGAGACCAGCCGGCTCCAGCCGCCGCGCAGCAGGCCGGGGGCCGCCATCTTGAGAATAGACCTCGACCCGCGCGCCACTTCCGCTTCCGGGGCGCTTGGCCTCGGCAGGCGGGAAGAGCCTCGCGCAGCTTGCGACGCCGCCATCTTGGAGCGAGGCCTGGGTGCCTCGTTTCCGGTGTGGGGACGGCTCCAGAGTCGCCAAGGGCGCCTCTAGCTCAACCCCCTCTCGTGGGGCCCCGCCAGGGCTGGGTCCCCAGCTCCTTGCACCTGCCCAGTGCCCTCCTCTTGCCAGCAGCTGCGCCTGCCGGGGGGTGAAGGACGAGTCGACTGTCCCATAAGCGACTAGTCGCTCCCGACCCCCCACTTGCTGCCTCTACCAGAAAGAGGCGGGGGAGGGGGCGTGCTTCAGAGTGGCAAGTCCCTGGATCCCGGATCAGCTGGAGGCCCCTGGGGCTGTTGCTACACATTGAAGGTGGCATCGCCCTATCTCAGCT
The DNA here is from genome assembly GCF_049634645.1 of Pelodiscus sinensis. Taxonomy (NCBI): domain Eukaryota; kingdom Metazoa; phylum Chordata; order Testudines; family Trionychidae; genus Pelodiscus; species Pelodiscus sinensis. The sequence goes on from NC_134713.1 coordinate 139,466,093, forward strand.
AATTGAAAGCTCCATTCAAAATGCATCAACTATTCGATTGGTCAATTAGTTGATATTTAACATCCTTATCTTGCAGGGGGTTAGCCACAGCCTGTCTTGGCTGGCTGCTGACATGGGGCACTCGCTTGCTGCAAGGAGCCCTGGCTGTGGTCACGGAGCTTGGCTCCCCTCTCTGCTGAGTGCCTGGCCCCACTGAGTCTGGGTGCTTCATTGGGGCTCCCCAGAAGCTGTGATGATCTATATATGTACTGTTATAAAAGGAGAGGTGTCTGTCCATCCGTCACAGAGAACACTTGAGAAGTTTCTAGGGGGAGGCATGCCCCCAGCCCCACTTACAGCTCTATCCCCTCTGCTGACGTCCTCACGGGTTAGGGAAGAGCATGCGCCCCATCATCCCTGTAGCAGCGGGGAGGGAAGAGGGTGCATCGTCTGAGCCTTCCTGCCCCTGGGAGCAGTGGGGAGGGAGGAGGCCCTGTGGCTAGAGCAGGCCCAAGTGTTCCTGGCCCTGGGGGGGAGGGCAGCAGGGAGGCAGAGGTGCACCTCACCCACTGCACCACTAGTGGGAGGGGAAGAGCACACACGCATCCCAGTATACTGGGAGCAGAGGGGAGGGAAGAGAACACTTGGCCCCAAGCCCACCCCCGGGGGAGCAGTGCCAAGGGAAGAGGCCACAAGGCCTGAGCCTCCCCGCCCCAGGAGCAGCAAGGAGGGAGGCCACATGGCTCCAGTCACCCTGGCCCCTGAGCAGCATGGGGGGGGGGAGGGTGGCCACATGGCTAAGCCATCCCAAGCCTCCTTGCCAGTGGGAACAGCGGGGAGGGAGGCACACCCTGGCCGTACGGGCCGGCTGGCAGGTGCAGCTGCTGGCAAGAAGAGGGCACTGGGCAGGTGCAAGTAGCTGGAAACCCAGCCCTGGCAGGGCCCCACAAGAGGGGATTGAGACTGAGGCGCCCCTGGTGACTCTGGGGCCGTCCCCACACCCGGGATGAGGTGCCCAGGCCTCACTCCAAGATGGTGGTGTCGCAAGCTGCGCGAGGCTCTTCCCGCCTGCCGAGGCCAACCTTCACAAGCGGATGGGTAATGCTAGTATCAATAATAGTAGAGGCTTTTTTGTTACAGTTGCACTGTATGGAGTGCACTGGCAGAGTCATGTAGGATTGGCTGGGCTACAGAAGACCTCTGCCCTCAGGGCAGGAGAAGGTAAACCTAGACAGTCCATGACAGGTGTTTGGCTAAGCTGTTCTGAAAAACCATCAGTGATTGAGATGCCTAAGCGATTTGTTCCAATGCTTTCCTACCCTGACAGTTAAGAAGTTTTTCCTAATGTCCAGCTATTCAGTTACATTGAGCATCAGGAGTCCATAAGCACGTGCAAGATAACTTATTTCTAGCTAAACTACAACTCTATTCTTATTATTGCATTCCCACCCTTATTATTTGTTCATCTGTAGCACCTTATGTTAAATTGGATTATAAGAGAGCAGACCAGGAACTGAACCTGGTTCCCATGGTGATACAGAGCACTAGCTCCGGGCTAGTCTTACGGTGACCTTATTTTCCGCACCCAAAATTGGGACACATCAACCGACAAAGGATATTTTTTATTTGCGAATATACTTATATGAAAAATCTCACAAAAGTATAATAATTAAATAACAGGGCAGTGAGTGAGTGGAGTAGGCAGGGTGGTGAGTGAGCAGGCTGAGAGTGCGGGGTCTTGGTAGAGGTGGTGAGTGAGTGGGCTGGGGGTGCAGGGTCTGGACGTGAAGGAAAGGGGGGGGGGCACTTGCTTTTGTGTGGCTCCCAACACCGTGCCCCAGGCACCGCCTCCTGCTGCACTGATTAGCTGGATTCAGGAGCAGCAGTAAATGCCTCCAGGAAGTGCATCCCTGTGCTGCTGTTCCTCCAGGGGAAAGCAGAGTGGGAGTGGCAGCATGCGCAGCCGCTTCTAGCTGTGCTTCTTCCCCACATGCTGGATTTGGTAGGGATCCTTGGGGCTTTTTCTCATCCCCCCAAAAAATATTTGCTGAACTATTGGAATTTCTGGGACATTTTGATGGTTTATGGGGACAACAGCACAGAATATTTGAAATTGGTACTGTCCTGGAAAATCTGTGACGTATGGTAGGTGTAGCTAGTCTACACTATAAGTGCTCTGTGTTGACACAAGAAAGCTCTCCCACTGTCATAACACCGTCAAAACTGGTGCTGGGTATGGTGTAACTTACGTCACTCAGGGAGGTGGCTTATTTAAACCTCTGAGTGACATACGTTATACCCAACATAGGTGGTATTTTGTATAAGTCGTGACGACTCTTTCCAGAGAACAAGAAACTAAGGCAGTGATAGTATCCAGGTCCTTTATGTTACATACAAAATGGACCGGAGAGAACACTAGCCATAGGACACTCCGTCCATGCTATTTCTCCTACCTCTGATAAACTCTCCCCAGTATGCCTCAAGATACTAGACATATGCTCCATGGCAATACTGCAGCAGTCAACCATCTGAAATCATGGAAAAACTTCCTAGGTGTAACCTTGAATGAGTGATAGCTGCATGACTGGTGACGTGGCACAGACAGTTTGAAATATTCCATTAGGACATCAAAATGCACATTGACATTGCTGAATGTTTTTCCATGGGTGCAGGGAGGGATTACTCAATCTGGAGAGGTTGCAATAATTTCTGTACAAGAGTAGGTAGGTCAAAAGTCAATGTGTAAAAGTGGACCTATTCCAACAATTCAGACCCACTTGGCTGCAGTGAAACACAAACCATGGAACATGTGTTGGTCTCCCACCTCCTAGACTCAGAACCATGCATCATGGAAGATCATGCCAGTGCTACAGATTTAGCATGTGGGCCTAATACTGAAACCCCCTCCCCCCTAAAACCTCCCCTATGACTGTGGTGGAAGGACATGAGAACAACAATATACCCCTCCCCTGGGGAGGCCTCTTCTAAATATTCTTCCATCCCCACTTTTTAATGTGATTCTTGGAGCCCTGCTTATAGCTTTAAATTGTTCTCTTTTGTTTTGCTATGCAATATGGCCATCTCTAGAAGCAGTAATCTTTAACTGCTCTAAGTTTATACCTAAGAGCATAAGAGACACTGAGGGTGCGTCTACGCAGCAGGGCTTAACTCAAAATAAGCTACGTAAATTGAGCTTTGTCAATTGTGTAGCTTATTGCAAAATTGGGAGCGTCTACACAGCACTTATTTTGAAATAGAGCACTCTTCCTCTGACTTCCCTTACTCGTACAATGAGGGTTCCAGGAGTCGGAGTAAGAAGTTCTCTAGCTTGACAGTACTTTGACATTATTTCAAAATAACTGCCTGCTGTATAGATGTGGACTAAGTTATTTTGAAATAATGTTGCTGTGTAGACATAGCCTGATTTCCATTCCAGGGATATTTTCATCAGTATTGGACACAGTGATGTCACACTTTTGTGGGTTTGGTTTTTTTACTTTGTAAAGTGAACTTTATGCTGGTGAAAGTAGTTTAGCTGTAGGCACCTAATAGGTTATTGAATAAACTCTCCTCAATTAAATCCAGTACTTTCAACTTTCCTTCTAGCTGGATTGCCAAAGATGGTGGAGAAGGCAGACTTAGGTTTCAAATAGGATGGAAACTACAGTTGGGAAGCACGACAATAGTTAATGAATAATGAAGACAAGGAGGCAAATCAGCTTTTCAGGAGCTTTGCAGTATCTTTTGACCTGGGATAGGGATGTTACAGCACGATGTAGAAGTGGTTGGTCTTACAGAATGAGGCTAACATGGTGATTTAGACCCAATACTCCGTTTGTTTTACTTGACTGTTCATCCAGCTCCACCTTTAAAAAAGAGAAATTTAACTGGCACAGAATTCTATGCAAGAAATAAGATTATCCATCTTCATAACAAAGAGAAACTTTTGGGCAGTCTACTTTCTTATGTTTACTCTAGCTGATCAGAGAGCATTTTTGACAATAACTGTTAACAGTATAGATCATACAGTCCCAAGGATACAAAGTGCCTGCCAATTTGGGTAGAAGCCTATTTTATCTCTCTGAGTTTGGAAGTTTGTCATATTTCTGATTTCACAGTGTTAATTTTGAATTTGAAGCAGTTACCAAATTTGTTTCATCAAGCCCTGGTACTCAGGGGAAAAGAGAAATAATGTTGGATAGAGAAATAATGTTTGTGTCACAAAAGGAGAATTGAAAGAAGTTCTCCTAACATACTTCTCTTAAAGCCAACAGCTATATACTCTTGGACTATGATCTTATCATCACTAAGTAGAGTTAGGTCAGATCAGTACTTGGATGAGAGACCTCTGAGGAAAATTTAGGATGTTGCAGATGACAGGGATAATTCAATAGAGAATGTCCCTCTTTCTTACTTAAGACTGAATCAATACAGGCAGTCCCCGGGTTACATCAATCCAACTTACGACGGATCCCTAGTTACAAACGGGGTGGAGGGTGGGGGGCACAGCTAGTGCGGAGTGCCTCCCCCACTGTTGCCCGCCTCCGGTGGCGCAGGGGGCGCTTCCCCCCAGCAGACCAGGGAGACGCGGAGCTAGCGCCTCCCCCCCCAGCAGACCAGGGAGACGCGGAGCGGCTTTTCTCGCCGCGGAGGACGCGGGTCTGCTGGGGGGAACAAGACACCAGCCAAAAGGGGGCACCCCAGAGCGGAAAAATTAATTTCCTAGGGAACAGCAGGAGCAGCAGGCAGTGAGACCCATTGTGTTACAGTCCCCACCTTGGGAGCAACAGCTCTTTTCCTCTTCAGCACTAGAGCTGCAAGTATCTTGTTAGTGTCATGTGAAATTAACAAGTCCCTTCCAGCCTGGCAGAGGTGAAGCTGAAAAATTACCCAGTGGTGTGGGTGGGCAAGAATGGGAAAGAGCAGGGCAGAACGGAAGCGGGGATAAGCCCCAACCCTGCACCCTGGCTGGAGCGGGGCAGGGTAAGCCCCGAGGGGATGGGTCTGGTTGCAAAGTGGGTGAGTGGACAATGAGGACCCACCTGTGGCTAAACTCCTGTTCCCAACACAGAATTTTTCTTTAAAATTAATCCTGTGGATAAATTCACACACACACTTCACAGGAAGGGATTTCAATTTTCTGCTCAGCAGAATACAACAACAGCTTTGATTGTATCAATATTTCACTGTGCTCTCCAATGACTATTAATTTCACTTAATACCCATTTCACTGAACCATCCGTAGCAAATTCTATTTGGAACAGTAATATGCATCGAATAAACTTTTTTTAGTTATAAAAAACAAAGATTCTGACTATTAAATGAATAACTGGGATCTTTCAAGCAAAATGCAGGACAATGTAGCACTTTAAAGACTAACAAGATGGTTTATTAGATGATGAGCTTTCGTGGGCCAGATGATCTGAGGAAGTGGGTCTGGCCCACGAAAGCTCATCATCTAATAAACCATCTTGTTAGTCTTTAAAGTGCTACATTGTCCTGCATTTTGCTTCAGCTACCCCAGACTAACACGGCTACATTTCTATCACTGGGATCTTTCAGGTACCCCAAAAGGAAGATTTGGATATAGCATGAAACACTGAAACTTATGATCAATTTTTAATTAAAATATCAACCAAAAAAACCTTCATATCAAAACAGTATGTGTTTTTCTTAGAATAAGGAAGTTGTATGAGAATCAGGGTCTTTTCCACCTAACTCCAGCTCCCCGTCCCCCCCCAAAATATGTACCAGTTCCGACTTACATACAAATTCAACTTAAGAACAAACCTACAGTCCCTATCTTGTACGTAACCTGGGGACTGCCTGTACACTATTTAGGCTGCGTCTAGACTGGCAAGTTTTTCCGCAAAAGCAGATGCAGAAAATCATGCCAGTTTAGACGTAGCCTATTCTGTTTTTGGAAGGGCAGATCAGGAATAGAGGCAGAGAGGTGGCATTTTTTGTAGGAAACATAAAACCAAGTTCCCGAGTATAATCATTAAAGATTTCATCACACTTTCTCAAGGAAAGATATTTCTCTTTGCATTGTTCTTCATGGGGGAAATATTATATTTTGCAAAAATAAAATATGCGAGGCTTTGTATACCTGTTCTTAATTGGCTTCTGTTCCATTATTTTTCTCCATCTGGGGTATTTAATCTATTTTAATATTTTTGTGTTGATTGTACTATATTACTGCTTTCTGCTTCCAGTAAAAGATAATCTGTTCTGGTCCCCTGGACTGCCATTGCTAATGGATGGCATGTGTCTCCCCTGCAGCAATACCTCCATGTAAATGGCAGGACCTATTGCTAGGAAGGTTGAGGCACTTCCAACTAACCTTGATCAATGAAATATATAAGTTAAGCTGGAAAAACTTACAAGGCCATGTAGTTCCCACATGCTACCATGGCCAGTGTAGGTTTGTTCCCTGTGGGACATTTTCTGTTGCTTTCCATAAGAGGTCACTGCAGGTCAGTATTCATAGTTTGTATCCAGAAAGCTCCTGCAAAAGTCAGGAAACCGTTAGAACTCAGCAACAAATTAGTTCCAAAATACTACTGTGAAGAATTAAAAGTGTTATGATAGCTGTGTCCGCCCTTTGCTATTAGAAAGATCAGGACCTGCAGAAGAGCTCTGTGTAGAAGTTGGTCCAATGAAAGATATTAATTCACTCAACTTGTGTTTCTACTGTTAACAATGTTTATCATGACTAATAATGTGATGCTACAGTGAGGGATACTTAGGGTCAGAAGAAATGTGATTAAGTTTGACATCTGATTTTCTAGGTTTTAAAACTAGGAAACTAAGTCTGTTGAAGTAATATGTTAACAAAATACAAGGTTCTTATGACTACTAAGGTCACAATCCTTTAAGAGAAGCCATGATAGGATTGCTTCTGGGCTCACAACAAACTACTGCTCATCCACAGTTAGGTACACAAGAAAGGTTTTTATTTGGTTGTCATGCCCTGCAGGTGGGACACTATGGCTATGTATAGACTGCAGGCTTCTTTTGGAAGAAGCTTTTCCGGAAGACATCTTCTGGAAAAAATTCCGAAAGAGAGCGTCCACACTGCCAAAGCTAATCGAAAAAGTGATCTGCTTTTTCAAAAGATAGCGTCCACACTGAATGGTGTGGATGCTATCTCGCATTCCAGCTGTGATTACTATGGATGGAATGGCCACCAGGGCACCTGTGCTTTTTCCTCTTTCCTCTTCTTCTGAAAGAACTCCCTCTTCCCCATCCACATACAGCTTTTTCAGAAAGGCTATGTCTAGACTGCAGGCTTCTTTCGAAAGATGCTCTTTCGAAAGCATCTTTCGAAAGAGCATCTTTCGAAAGATCGCGTCTAGACAGCAGGCGGATCTTTCGATAGAGGAAATCCGCTTTTTCGAAAGAGAGCACCCAGCGAGTCTGGATGCTCTCTTTCGAAGACGGCCTCTTTACATTGAAGAACGCCTTCCTTCGAAAGAGGAACTTTCGAAGGAAGGCGTTCTTCCTCGTGAAACGAGGTTTACCGCCATCGAAAGAAAAGCCGCGTTCTTTCGAAATAATTTCGAAAGAACGCGGCTTGAGTCTGGATGCAGGGGAAGTTCTTTCGAAAAAAGGGTACTTTTTTCGAAAGAACCCCTGAGTGTGGACACGGCCAAAGAGTTCTTTCAGAAAAAGGCTTCTTTCTCGTAGAATGAGGATTACCAATGTCAGAAAAACCCTCTGTTTTTTTTTAATTTTCTTTTGGAACAACGCAATTGCAGTGTGGACATAGTTGAAGGTTTTTTTTTCCGGAAAAATGGCTGTTTTCCGGAAAAACCCCCCCTCTGTAGTGTAGATATACCCATATATGTGAAACAGTTTCACTGAAAGCAACAACAAGCAACCACACTCATACCTCATCTCACCTCAGATATAGTTAGAAGGATGCATCTTAGCAGGTGAGTCTGGTCTACTCCATGAACTGCCAACCTCCCTGTATGTCCAGACTTGTGCACAACTGGCAACTAACTTGTCTTTTATGAAATGGAGCTAAGAGACTAGAGGAGAAGATTTCTAAGACAGAAATAAGGACATTATGGAGGGAAGAAAAGGTGAAGAAAAAGACAAGAAGGGGCATGCTGGGGAAAGAGTAGGGGAAAGGCAGTAGAAGGCGGCACTGTGATAGAAAACTGAACAACTCACTTGAAAACAACTTGTTTATATTTCCAAAGTTTCCTGCTTTTCCCAGTGGATTTGGTTATTTTTCAAACTAAAACAACAAAGTAATAATTTAATTACATTGCCTTCCAAGATTTCAGGCAAAGTGTAAACAAATAAAATCCAGAGTGGAAATCAATCCAACTTCTTTTTGCAATAGGACTTTAGCCTCATAAGCTTTTTCCCCCTACTATATATTCCAGCAGCTGCTGTCCCTAGCCTTACTATTGGTGGCACTGCTGTCACCAGCTGAAATGTCTCAGAGAAATATTGTTCAGGTGGATTTTTTAAAATTGCTATGTATACATCCTGGCTTTTGACATTTTAGGACTTTTATGTATGGCAAGTGGACATGACAGTTACAATTGAACCCCTTGCACTGAAAATCTTGTGTTCTGCCAAGTTAAAGCCTACGGCTTGTCTACAAAGGGACATTCAGGAAAATGAATCCAAAATAACTTTTTAAAGTGGATTAGTTAAACCACATTGATTTAATGTGTGGACACTGCTATTCAGAATTAAAGTGGTTTTACTTTGGGTTAGTTTAACTTCGGAGGTGAATTAAGATAAATAGAAGTAAGGGCACTTTAATTCTGAGTACTGGTTTTCATACACAGGTTTAATGTGGTTTAGCTAATCTGCTTTAAAATCACATCTTTAATTAGACCATGTGAGTTGTCCTGTTGGCTGCATGGGAGGATCGGAGACAACAGAAACTTAGCAACAACTCCGCAGCAATCAGGCCAAGGAACTCACAGCAGGCTCTTTAATATCACCCGAATTGATGAAGTTTCACCCTTCTCCAACCTAGATGAAGGAATTTAAACAAACAATGAAGAAAGTTTTTGAATAAAGGCCTGCTTGAGAACATCAGCTGCTATTCTGGAGTATGTTCAGCTTTGTTCACTGTTACCAAAAGATAAATATCCTACTATATATTTTAGAAGCTTTGTCCATCTATGAGTCTGTTCAGGAGAGCCTCCTAAACTGTAAGAACTAGGATCACCAAATTTGGCATGCAGTTTCCTCAAATCATAACTTAAAACAAGGTAAGGGTTTGGTTTTCCCAGGACTATGGAATGCTCCTGGAATTGTATTCAAAAGCTTCAGAGGGGTAGCCGAGTTAGTCTGTAACAGGAAAAACTTAAAAAACAACAAATAGTCTAGTAGCATCTTAAAGACTAACAAAACATGTAGATGGTATCATGTGCTTTCATGGGCACAACCCACTTCTTCAGATGACAGGAGTGTTAGAAGTCCAGATCCAAGAATAAATAAGGGAAGGAGGAAAAAGAGAGAGAGAAAAAAAGGATGGGAAGAAGAAAAAAAAAGAGGGACAGTGAGTAGATAAGCTTCAGAGGGGCGGCCGAGTTAGTCTGTAACAGGAAAAACTTTGGTTGTTTAAGTCATTAAAAGGTGGAAGATAGTGTGCCAGCCAATTGATATCCAGTTCATACAATTTGCATAAGAATTAAACTTGTGAATGTAGTTACGTTCCAACCCTTCTCTCTGTATTTAGATTGTGGAATTGGTCTGAAACAAAATGGTGACTTGAAGATCCATTAATGAGTGTCCAGGCAGATTAAAGTGTTTTCCAACAGGTTTTTTTGTATTGCCTTTTTGTATATCTGATTTGTGTCCATTAATTCTTTCTCGTGGAGACTGTCCAGTTTGGCCAATATACATGGCAGTGAGGCATTGTTGGCATTTGATGGCATAGATCACATTAGTGCTGTGGTCACCAACCTGTTGATCCTGATTGACTGGTCGATCGGGAGGGCTCGACCAGTCGATCGCAAGGCGTTCAGGGCCCCTCCTATTCTCCCTACCCCCAAGAAGCCCCTCTACCTACCTCCAGCGACAATGGAGGTAGTGCCAGCTTCCCGCGGGGTGGAGGGAAGTCTGGCAGCTGCACGCCACTTCCAGGGTTTCCAGAAGTGTGCTGCCTGCTCCCCTCCTCCAGGTCTGTGGCACTCTGGGGACTTGCTGCACGGGGGGAGGAGGTAGGAGTCCCGGGGGAAGACCCGCGCTGGGGCGTGCAGGGGAGGGAGGAGGAGTCCCAGTAAGAGGCGCACACTGGGGTTTCCCTTCTCTGGGGGGGGGCAGGGAGGAGTCCTGGGGGGAGGTATGCGATGGGGCTTCCTTCCTCTGTGGGAGGGCGGGTCGGGTGCATGGGCGGGCTTCCCTGCTCCATGGGAGAGGGAGTCGGGCCTGGAGGAGGCATGCGACAGGGCTTCCCTTCTCTGGGGGGGAGGGAAGAATCCTGGGAGGAGGCTGGTGCAGGGGACTCTCTGCCCCCACTGGCACCCTGTCCCCTGTTGCAGAAACCTGTCCCCGGCCCTCCTGGCACCCTGTTCCCTCTCCCCTGCCCCCAGCTGCAGAACCCTTCTCACACTGGCACCCTGTCCCCTGCCCCAGCACCCACTAGCACCCTTCCCCAGTACCATGTCCCCTGCTCCCACCAGCACAGTTGGGGCCACATTAATGAGGCTTGGAGGGGTTTTGGAGGAGGTTTTTTTTCATCTCACTTGTGTGGCCCCAACTGACTTTTCTGTGGGTTAATGACCCCTGACTCAAAACAGGTTCCCTGCCCTTCTCAGAAATAAATACAATGCAGAAACTTTTTGTGTTTGACATAGTATTTTATTTAAAAATGAAGCCTGGCCAACACATCCCCAATTGGGGCCAAGCCCCCATCTGGCCACAGCATCAGAACATTCCTGCACTCCCCCTTCCCACAGACCCCAGATCTGAGCCTATCATACACTGGAAGCCCCTGCCTTGAGCCCCTCACATACCCCAACCCAAATTCCTGCACCCTCATATCCACAAGCCTGTGGCTTGTTTAGTATCCCAACCCTACATCTGACCCCAACACTGCCCGGCCTACAGCCCCCTTCCCCAGCCAGCATCCCCTTCTCCACCTCCTCCTGCATCCAGATTTCCTCCCAGATCTTGCACCTCTTACCCCTTCCCACATCCAAATCCCTCATTCCCACCTTAGAGCCTACACATCCTGTCTCAACCCAGCGAGGGTACTGCTAGACTGCAGGAGTTTTTCAGGATTCTGGAGATATCCCAGAAAAACTCTTCTGCATCCAGGGATGCGTTTGTTCTTCAACTTTTTTTAATGGAAGAGTAAACATACTCTTTCAGTCACCCCTATATTCCTCTTTCCACGAGGAATAAGGGGGCTTCCAAAAGAAGGGTTTTTTCTGACATTTGGTCCCGTCTAGAAAGCCAAATGTTGGAAAAACCTCTTCCTACAGAAAAAATGGGAAAAAAAGCAGCAGTAAAAACGGGTTGGGGATAGCAAGTGATGGAGAGGAGGAGAATAGAGAGGAAGGGGCGGGGCTTCAAGGAAGGGGCGGTAGAACTTGGCTTGTTTTGTCATTTAAAAAGTGATCTTGGGTGTAAAAAGGTTGGAGACCACTGCATTAGTGGAAGTGTAGTTAAATGAGCCTCTGATTTGATGGCTGATGTGATTGGGTCCAGCGATGAAATCTCTGGTGTAGATGTGTGGGCAGAGTTGGCACCAGGGCTGATGGAGGTGTGTTGTGTGATTACTGGAAAGAATTTGTTTGAAGTTAGGGGATTGTCTGTAGGCGAAAATTGGCCTTTCCCCCAAGGCCTGTGAGAGTGAAGGGTCATTTTCCAGGATAGGTTGTAGATTGTTGATAATGCGATGGAGGGGTTTAAGTTGTAGACTGTAGGGGTGTGTCTAGACTACATCCCTCTTTCGAGAGAGGGATGTAAATTAGACACTTTGAAATTGCAAATGAAGCTGGGATTTGAATTTCTCATGCTTCATTTGCATAATTGCATCATGGCGCTCTTTCAAAAAAGCGCTATTTTGAAAGTGAAACTTCAGTCTAGATGCAGTTCTTTTGAAAATAGAAGCCTTTTTCGAAAGATCCTGTAAATCTCATGTCTCTGTCCGTGGAGTAAATCTTAGGGCTTGGCTGTAAACAATAGATTGAAAAATGTGTCTGGGATGGAAGCTAGAGGCATGAAGGTAAGTGTAGAGCTCGATAGGTTTCTGGTATAGGATGGTGGAAATTTGTCCATCATTTAATTGTACTGCAGTGTCCAGGAAGTAGATTTCTCATGTGGACTGATCCAGGCTGAGGTTGATGGTGGGGTGGAAGTTGTTGAAATCCCTGTGAAATTCTTCAAGGGTCTCTTTCTCATGGGTCCCTATGATGAAGATGTCATCGATGTAGCGTAAGTAGAGTAAAGGTGTTAGGGGGTGAGAGCTGAGGAAATGTTCACGGTCAGCCATAAAGACGTTGGCATATTGTGGTGCTGTGTGGATGCCCATGGCTGTGCCGCTGACTTGAAGATACAAATTGTCTCTGAATTGGAAGTAGTTGTGGGTGAGGATAAAGTTGCAGAGCTCTGTAATCACACGTGCAGTGCTGTCATTGGGGATGGTGTTCCTGATAGCCTGTAATCTGTCTTCATGTAGAATGTTGGTGTAAAGAGCTTCTACGTCCATGGTGGCCAGGATGGTATTTTCAGGTAGATTAGGGTTTTTTTTTTTTAAATTAGATTGTTTCTTATAAAATAGAAAGAGAGGGGTTTAGTAGGAGGGACAGTTATACTGTAGAATAACCACAGGGGGCAGCAAAGGACCAAAGTTGGGGACTGAGTCAGCTATAACCCCATTGTACCAGAAGGGGATGGGTGGAGAAAGGGACAGCTTGTATATGTCTTTGTCTGTCCCCCAGCTGGGGACATGCACCCCTCCCTCAGATATGCCTGCTGTAGCTACAGCAGCCATAGATGGGCACTTCTCACCTGGCCCCAAACTCATCCTCACCCCTCAGCCCCAGCCCCACCACAGAACAATGATTTAAATGAATGAAAACAAAACTTATTTGAGTTAAGCACCCAAGCAATCCTGGGTAAATCTTCTAGTGCAAACATAAAGATTACTTGGGATCTAAAACAAGGCCTGTACTACATCACTTCGTAATGTAGGACATTTACAAGTCCCTTGTCCTTTTCACCATGACGCATCTGTAACGTCTTCAAAATGTTTGCTGATGACTATTTCAGGGAAGGCCTGAACCTAAGAGAGCTGGGTTGTGATGAATGTCCAGCTGAAGCTCAGCAATGGGTGGGCTTGTGATTTGTAGGGATGAACTCAGGAAATAAGCAGGAATCCCTCAGCCTTCCACCTCTGCTCATCAGTGAATTTCATCAGTGATTCCAGATGGATAGAGATGAAGGGGTGTCTTTTATTGTGGCGACGCCCGTAGACTCCCTTATTGCTCTGATGCTATCGGCTGGAGTGAATTGACTGTAGATTATTCTTCTCTCCTGCTATGATCAAATATATAATATGCCAGGGCAATGTGAGCAAAGCCAATCATCCCCTAACCTAAGCTTTCTTTTGGCAGGCTCCTTTTACCAGTGCAGAAACTGCTGCATTGAGTATTTAATTTGGACACCTCTAGTCTCCATATTCCCACCCTCTGAGCACAAGAGTTTCTACAGGCCCAGGTTCCGAGGACAAAAAGTTCCATCTCTCTCCTCCATTGAACACAGCAGGACACCACACGCTGCACTAGTGCTCAGGTTTGCGCTCCATTTTCTGAGTGCATCACAGACTCAGCCTCTAAGTGCAGCAGGGTCTGCATAACTAGGCGTAGGAACATGTCAGCACTCACACACCGGGAGGACATCAGAAAGACAAACTATAGAGAGCCTTATTTTCTGTCCTCTCACCCTTTAGTTGCACTTCTTTGGGATGGAGGAAGTGTATATTGTGCTCTGATATTGGAGCATGGGGTATGATGGAGAGACCTCCTGCAAGATTTTCCTCTTACGGCTGCTTCAGCCAGATGGCTTCAATCGACTGACCAATTCTCTGAGCTTTGTGTGAGGTCTGTATGCAACTTACATGGAGTTTGTTCTCAGCTTGTCTTGCCTTTTCCCTTCATCTTGCCCCAGCAGCAGAGCCAGGTTTTGTAACTAAGGGGAACCAGGAGGAACAGTGAGTCACTGGCCATGTTTTCAACTGAAAAATATGCTTGAAAAGACACCATGCACCATAGGCAGCTGCTTCTTTGGGCTCTCAATTGGCTTAAACACGGCTTCCCTGTTCTCTGCTCCCCAAATACACTGACCCTTTGCATGCTTCTCCCTCCTTTTTAGGAACTTTGAAACATTATGCTGATGCCTTATAACAGGTTTATCCCCATCATGTCTATCCCAAAGCTCTTCAGTTCTGGAGAGCTCAGGCGTCAAAGCCCTGATAGTGTTTCTTAGAGCAATGCATGCTTCGGATCAGTCACCTGATGGATGTTGTAACTGCCCAGAGCAGCGGTTCTCAAACTTTTTGGGCTCCGGAGCCCTTTACATGCGTAAAAATTTATGCGGAGCCCCAGCAGTCCACTGATTGTATGTGTTGTACCTATCGATGTTTCCAGTTTGTCAGCATTGCAGAGCGCCTGGAGATGTCTCGCGGAGCCCTGGGGCTCTGGCGGAGCACAGTTTGAGAAACACTGGCCCAGAGGATGTTTCTTTTTGTAACTGTTTTCCTGATGATTAGGTGTCTAGGACCCGGGCGCTGTCAGTGCCACGTGGGCTTGATGCTGTTATGCACCAAGCTGAATCCTGAGACAAGTCTGGAATGGACAAAGCATGTTTATCTGAACCTATACGTTAATGTGCAGCTCCTGAGGGAATGGGTGTATACCAGGTGGGTGGATTCCTTCTGTGTGGGGGAGTCACAAGAGAAGGACTGGGATGCACTTGGTGTACCTGGGGAGGAGGGACCATGGGTGGCTTTATGACACTTCTCTATTGATGCTGGGGATTATGCTGGCCTCTGACACAATGTAGAGCAGCTGTGTGGCCCTTCAGGGGCAACTCCACTGGCCAGGCTCACTAGAGTGCATTGGATTTCAGCCTGGCCTTTTCTCCCCCTGGCCTTTCTCTCACTTCTCTCTGAGAATAGCAGTGAGGTTTTCTGGGGACTCAAACCCACATTGCTGTCCAACACCTCAGTGCCACGACCCAGCTTCCACAATAGGGCCATATGCATGATCACACACACCCCATGGAAATACACACTCCAGGAAGCGCCATTTTGGAAGGCTGACCTATGTAAGCCCACAAGTTGCTCCAAGAAGTGTCAGGGCAAGGAAATGGACTCTACTGCCAGTCATGGTGAAAGCCTTGCCTCTTGGCTTGCTCTTGGGCTCCCAACTCTGACTCCTCTTTCCTGATCCTGACTTTGACTCCTAGTCCTGACTC
Organism: Pelodiscus sinensis; assembly: GCF_049634645.1. NCBI lineage: Eukaryota > Metazoa > Chordata > Testudines > Trionychidae > Pelodiscus > Pelodiscus sinensis. The sequence continues at coordinate 139,481,534 of NC_134713.1, forward strand.
CTGGTTCCTGACTCCAGCTCTGACCTTTGCACTGTTCCTGGCCTCTGTTATGACCACCAGGCATGACTGCCAAAGCACCAGTGATGACAGTAGGATGAAGTATATATCGATCTGTGTGTTGGAGAGGGCAGTTTACAAGAGTTTGAGGATATGGCCTTGTGCATGAGACATCAAGATAGGGATGCACTATCATTATTTATATAGGAGACACTCTTGTGCATAATGCTCTGCAGGTATTCACGGCAAGTCAGGTACTCTGAGCTAGGGAGCGCTGGGTTATAATCTTACTGAGTGAATGAGAGAGGGTGATGAGGCTACTAGGAGAGGAGAAAGCTGATACTCAGCAGAGATGAAAGCAAGATTCTGTGGATGAGAGCATTTAATTGGGTTTTCCTAAAACACAGTTCTTTTCATTTTGGCCAGACTGAGATGGCCTCTTTTTATAAGTCTGGCAAGACAACAAAGCTTTAAAACTTTGCGATGGGAAGAAGAATCAGGATGATATTCTGAGCAGTCCTCCAACTCCGTGTCTCAGAGACAGAGCAGAGGAGATGCAGGGGAGAGGGAATACGTCTATTTTGAAGAATCACAAGCAAGCACAAGTCAGCACTAGATCAGCTCAGCTGCAACTCCCTACGCCCATCATATTTTTGGTTGCTATTGGGGAGATGTCCACTCATCTTCATATAAGATTTTGACTCGCGTTCATATTTATTTATTTTTTTTTTTTGCAGACTTGTTGACCAGTGATGGATGGGGCATGTTAACCTCCTGCTTGTCATACCTGGTCCACACCTGGGTAGGACCTCATCCCCTGCACCCCTGGGCAGTAGTTCCTGAACTCTGCACATCCCCAGAATTGAAAACCACATGGTGGGGAGAGAATGCTGTGGAATGTCTCAGCTAGAAGGAATTTTCCTGAGAAGAGGGGCTTGATGGTTGTGGATTATTCTTAAGTAGATATTCAGTCTCATGACAGACCCATTGCACAACAACCCATTTCCATCTGATGGCTATTTGGAAGCCTACATGTGAAATGATTTGTGTGTGTGTGTGTGTGTGTGTGTGTGTGTGTGTGTTAGTTAGTTAGTTGAATTCCTAGCAGGCACGTGTATGCATCACCAAAGCAACCTAGCAATTGGCTGTCACTGTTCTCCTTGACAGTTTCATCAGAGAGATCAGGGATTGAACTTACCACAGAGCTTTAACTCCTTAGGGAACCTAGAGGTAGGATCTCTGACTGGGGAAGCTGGCGCTGTTCCTTCTGTGAAAAGAGAGGCCTTCCTTTTCCAGGGCTGTGAATTTAACAGCCTGCAGTTCAACAAAAATAATTTCCAAACACAACAAATGGTGATGCTTGGTATTATATAATGGCACATTTTTTAACTCACAGTGGAGGAGCTTTTGATACCTCATGCTGAAACTAACCAAATGTGGGTTAAGTCAGGACCAAGAAGGTCTTTTGAGGAAGTTCATAGGAATCTAACCAAATGAGGTGAATGGGCAACCCAATAGCAAATAATGTTCAGTGTTGGCGAAGGTAAAGCAGTGCACACTGGAGGAAAAAAACTACTTATACACCTTACAGAGTCCTAAATTAACTGTAGAAAAGCATGAAAGGGAGCAGAACACCTCAAGGAAAACCTTTGCTCAATATAATGCAATAAAAAAAGCAAACAAGATATTTGAAGGCATGAGGAATGAAATGAACAATAAAATAGAAAATATAATGCCATCATATAAATCAAAGGTGCAGTATCTTCTGGAATAGTAGGTGTATTTCTGGTCAACTCTCTCAAAAAAGATACTGCAAAATTAGAGAAGAGACACACAAATGATAATGGAAAAAAACTCTCATTGCTGGGAGATTGAAAAGACTGAGATTGTTTTTGAAAAGTGATAAGGAAACGATGAGTGGTCTAGAGAAGAGAAATTGGAAGCTTCTGTTCTCCTTGCTTCATAACACAAGAATAAGGGGACATTCAAGGATATTAAAAAGTGTCAAATTCAAAGCTGATGAAAGGAAATCCGTTTTCACACAATATGGATTAGATTGTGGAACTCGAGGCACAGGAATTTGTTGAGATTGAGAATTCAGCAAGATTCAGAAAGGCCTTGGACATTTATATGGATGACCAATATTTAGAGTTATAATAGTTACTGCTCATAAAAATGTTGGAAGGGATGTTAAACTTCATGAATTAGGGTTGGAACGCTATCTCTATGTGTAGCTTAAGTCAAAATAGCTTACTTTGGCTTTGAGGTTGTCTGCACAGCAGGAAATCCGAGTTAGAGCACTCTTCCTCCGACTTCCCTTACTCCTCATAAAATGAGAGTTACAGGAATCAGAGTAAGAAATCCTCCAGCTCGACATTATTTCAACATTATGTCAAAATAACTGCTTGCTGTGTGGATGTGGACTATGTTATTTTGGAATAACGTCAGTTATTCCAAAATAACACTGTTGTGTAGACATAGCCTAGTAGAGGTTAGAATTGTGTTAGCTATATTAGCCCATATTTGTCCAATTGCAGGGTTCTTACATCTTCCTCTGAAGTGCTTGGTGCTGGCTAGTGTCAGAGACAGAAACTGGGCTGGAGGGACCTCAGGTCTAAACCGGTGAAGCAGTTCCTGTGTTCCACAGCTGACAGTTTTGTTTAGGAAGACATAATATGGAGTAGGAGGTGATACAAGTCAGGACTGAGGTGCATTGGAAGGCTTGTGGTATGAGACCCAGGACTGCAGTAGCAGAGGATGTCATCAATCAAGTCTGAGATGTATTGCTAGAGTTGAATTGGGGTTCATGAGTAGAACAGCATGGCGGGGCTGCAGGTCAGGACTGAGGAGCATCGGCAGAGCTGTGTGTGGGGAGCCAAGGGCTGGGATAGCGGGGGGCTGCAGGGCAGGGGGAGGGGCACTGGCAGAGCTGTATGTGGGGAGCCCAAGGCTGGAATAGCAGAGGGTAGGGTTGTGGGTCAAAGTGAGGTGTATCAATAGAGTTGTTTAGGGAGACTGGAGCTTAGGACTTGAAGTAGCAAGGGTTGCTTCAGGTTAGTGCTGAGGTGATTTTTTTCCTCTTTCTTTTTTAGATGCAGAGATTTGAAAACCCTTTCTGTGTTCAGAAATTTTCCTTTCAAGATCTGAAATCTGGGAGCAGCGGATGATCCTGACTGTAGTGGAGAAGAACAAGCATGGGAAAGTTTTCTAAAAGGAGGATAGGTTAGATAAATAACCCCTTTCTTCATAACTTGAATCTGCCAGCATGATGCTGACGACAGACGCAGCTGGTGGGGAATGCAGCAGGCTCCTTGGTCCTGAGGCAAAGCAGCCCACACAGTCAGTTAGTGGTAGGTGACTGGTCTATGTTAGGGGGCAGTGTAGTAGCGTTTGCGGTACAGGCCATGGATGCAAGTCTAACGATCAAGTGCCAGTTAAGTGTCTAATCAGAGCAATGCTTTTGATTCCCAGTTCTGTCAAGGGAGCAAGGAAAGTGCCTGCTGAGTTTGAGAGAGGTGCTGGAGGACTGGGCTCATCTCTAGGATACAGGGCACTCTTAAGTGTCCCTCTCTGGGAGTGTGACTGAGCGGTGAAGTGACAAAAACCTCTTGAAGAAGGGATTCTCTCTCTCTCTCTCTCTCTCTCTCTCTCTCTCTCTCTCTCTCTCTCTCTCTCCGCAAGTGTCTCCAGCACCACAGGGCGCTGATAGCTGGGCTCAGGGCAGGCAAGGGGCAGTCGATATTCTGGGGAGGATGAGTGGCTGAGAAGTTGTGGAAGCATGTGTCTGTGAGGCCTGGGAAGTCAGTCAACTTGCTTTTGGCTGGTAGCCCAAGCCAGGTGGCTGATGTTTGTGCTGGGTGGGGGGGAAGTGGCGGAGGGGCGGGAGGGAAGAGGAAGTTTTCTGTGACTATTCTATTGAATTTTTACAGAAATTCACACTGGCTTTGTTGATGCCTGTTTTGTGTTCCCTGTCGGAGAAATCCTGTCATGGCCAAGTCCAAGGTGCATGGACTTCTTACCTCCCACTCACTCCCCCCAGTACACCTGTGGATGCCAGGATATTCTGGCACAAGCCAACAGCTGTGGGTATCAAAGTGTCATTCCTGGACAGCTCAGGAGACCCAGTCATCCACCTTCATCTGAAAGCCTCTTTCCTAGGGGTGCCTCTTCACTCTCCAACCGCTGCACACAGCTGCGGACAGTTCCAAGAATAAGCCGGTGGGGCAGGCAGCAGGATGTGAGTCATTGTGCAGGTCAAGAGGAGGTCAAGGAGACCATGTGGAGAAACAGGAGAGAGGTGGCAGGAGGGGGGTGGGTGAAGACAGGGGGTTGGCACTGGTTGAAGACTGATGGCTGGGACTGAGCCTGAGCAGAGAAAGCCAGGAGCAGGGTTAACATGGTATATCTCAGTCAGCACTGCATCGAATCAAATTGCCTAGGGGGACAGCAAGCCGCCCACTTGCACGGGAGGATTTGAACGGCTGCCACCCTGGCTGGGTTGGTAGGTAAATTATTAAACAGGGCCTGGCAGCTGGGATGCAGGGGGAGACGTTGGGTGGGGTCTGGTTCTTTAAAGTCCACAACACATCGTTCAGGTGAGACCTAAAACCACAGCAGCCAACACAAGGGACCAAAGTCTCTCCTGCCCCTTGTCACATTTGTGCAAAAGGGGATGGAAAATCCCCTCAGGTCTCATCTCCCCCTGGCCCTTCCACACACAGTGTGATGTCAGGAGCGTGAGGAAGGTGTTCTGGGACAAGCAGGATAGCATGGTTACATTGCCTTCCAAGCAGGAGGGCATGAGAGCAGGTGCAGGCTGTTCTGAAGTGAGGCAGAACTCTGCCCCAGAGCACTGCACTTGTCTCTCACCTCACAGACGTGCAATGCCTTAAACACCCAAGAGGGGATTCAGGGGCATTATCCCTGAGGGGCTCAGATATCATAGTGGAATTTGACAGGCCCCATTCTGGATTTTCTAATTTCCCCTCCCACAGATTGGAGAGTCATTTCCTGACTGAGTTTCTTGCCCCCAGGTAGGCTACCGCTTTTCATTGGCTCAGGAGTGCAGGAGTGTGGAGCAAGGTTCTCACAGGGTCAGAGGAGGGTTTATTGGCAGGGCAGTGAGGGGAAGTCATTGGGTCATGCTGAGCACTTTCATCCAGGCAGGTCTTCTTTGCTTAGCTGGTTCAGTGTTTTGGTTGCAGCAGAGAAATGGCCTCTGTCCAAATGCCACCTTTGTTAGCCATTTCTTCACAGCTTTCTAATGGCGTCTTTTGCAACCAGAGTTCAGAGGGCAGCAGGGCCCTGACTCCAAGGAGGCCTGCACCACTTTGTTCTGAATTGCTGGAACAAGAAAACGGCTGAACGGAAAGCCCCAGGCCAGAAATATATGAAATCTGGGGATCGGGCGTGTGCTACCAGGCATCCCCGATGCTAGTGGGAGGACACTATGGCCCATTCCTCATGAGGCAGAATGTGGCAGTACATGCTGCTGAACCAGCATATTCTGGATTAAGCTTGCAGGCCTCTAGCAAGAGGCACAGCTTAAGGATGTTAAGTCTCAGGTAATTGACTAGTCAAATAGTTGATGGATTTTGCATTGACTATTCAATTAGTCGATAGGGCCCTAGGGCTGTTGCTACACTTCAAAGGCAAAAGTGCTGCATGGATCCCAGGTTCAGCTGGGGACTCCCCCGCTGACCCTGGGCTCTGTGCGGCGCTGCTGCTTTGAAACATCGCGAGGAGCCTGGGGACACGCTAGCTGGCCCCAGGCTGCATGCGACTTTTCAAAGTGGCAGTGCTACGTGCAACCCAGAGTTTGGTCCCAGGCTTCAAGCAGTGCTGCTGCTTTGAAGTACCCACCTCATCTTCCCCCCACTTGCTGCCTCTATCTAATAGAGGCAGCAAAGGAGGGGGGGGGGGGTAACTAGTCGACTATCCTGTTGACTGTCCGATAGGCATTTGCTTTTTGGATAGTCAACTAGTCCTTCACCTCTCTAGCACAGCTTCTTCTAGAGGAGCCTTGGGGTACATCTCCCCAGCAAGCAGCATCTCATGGCAGCAAGTCTCAGAGCCTGGACCTACAGATTTGAGCTCCTGGGGCTTGCCCTGCAGCACTCAGAATTACTGTGCAGCGGCAGGGACTCAGGCTGTCTACACAGTTCCTTTCAGCACCATTGCAGGAGCTCTGTGAGCTTGAGTCTGTTGACCCAGGCTCTGAGACTCACTGATACCGGCTGAGGAGACATTCCCTTAGAAAGAGCTTCCCACTCCAAAGGCTGAAGAGTAGAGGGATGGGCAGGGCCATAAAGTCTCACAAATGGGCTTTAAGGAGAAAGCATTGAAGCTTCCGTGTGAATCAGCCATGCTTTCGTGGCCCAGATGAAGCAAGATCCGTCAGGCAGACGTGCACAAAGCGAAGCTACAACCCCATCGTTCACTGCACACTGCTCATCCTCCATCGGCAGCACGTGGCCCGTCAGTTAGGATGTGTCTAAATACACCCCTCTGCCGACAGAGGGATGTAGATTAGGCACATCGCTATTGCAAATGAAGCAGGGATTTAAATATCCCGCACTTCATTTGAATAGAAATGGACGCCGCTTTTTGCTTCCACGGCACTTTGCTGGCAAAAAGCGGCAGTCTAGCCGGGAATCGGTCAAAAAGGAAAGCCTTTTCCGACTGATTCTGTAAACCTCATTGCACAAGGCATAGTGGATCAGTTGGAAAAGGCTTTCCTTGTCAATCAATCCCCGTCTAGACTGCCGCTTTTTGCCAGCAAAGCGCTGTGTCGGCAAAAAGCGGCGTCCATTTCTATTCAAATGAAGCATGGGATATTTAAGTCCCCGCTTCATTTGCAATAGCGATATGCCTAATCTACATCCCTCTGTCGGCAGAGGGGCGTAGTTTAAACACACCCTTAAAGGGCTTCAGTCCCCAGCCTACTGCAGCTCAGCTTCTCTGTTCTCCTCTCCCCACTCCCCTTGAAGTTTCTCAGACTCACTGGCAGGCGAGGCCCCTTTGAATCGCTGCTTCTTGGGGAAACAGTGCAGGAAGACTGTACAGCAGGGCTGGACTTAGGGAATTGGGGCTGCTCAATACATAATGGCCAGGACAGAGCCTGTCAGCCCTACCCCAATAGGCCACTTTCCTCAGCGGGGCATTTATAAGGCCTTGGCTTGTGTGGTTGCCTCCACTTTAGAGTGAAAATCAAAACCAGACTGGTGTCCCCCTCCTCGCTGCAGTAGTCTGGTGCTTTCCATAAATCCTGCTCTCCTGCCCCTCTCCTGGGAACTCCATCCCGTAAATGGATTCCAAACATGCAGCTGATTTCCTCTTGCTTCTCCTCTGGTTAAACAAAGGTCTGATTAGACACATGGCAACTCACATGCCCTCTGTTTCTCCCCCATTGCATTTACACATGCAGGGAGAATATGAAAACACACCTGAACCATGAAAGCTCTTTTTCACTCTTCCCTGACCACTCCCACCCATCATCATAATACACACCCATGTCCCTCCTGTCTGCTGGCCCACACGCCCAGTGGATCCCTTTGTGCACAAACACATGACTGCATATAATCACTCTAAACCAAGCAGCGTTGGAGCCCCCAGCCCACAAGGTGCAGTATCATTCAGAGCATAGCACAGGTGACAGCTCCTATCCCTGTGTGTGTACTGAGAGGGCGGATGTCCTTTTGCCCACATATCTGCAGACCCCCATAACATCATTGGTGTAAGATTCAGGCCTTCTAAGAGCCAGGTCTGTAACTATTCACATGTGTGACAGTGTAACCCACAGCAGCTGGCTGGCAGCCTGGAGGTTCACTGTCAGGAGTCATGCCCTGGCTCTTCTTCCAGATTCAGCAGAACGAGGTGAGTGGGCTTCTAAGCTGAGGAAAAAGGCAGAGGGGTTGGGATGCAGGGACTGGCATGAGCCCTGAGTACATCTCGGCCACCAGCAACACTTCAGCTGGAGATAATGCTGCACTAGGTAAAGGTTGGAAAGCCCCGTTCTTCACAGAGTCAGTACATCTTTGCAGCCATGGCAGCCTTACAGTCGCCATACTGTGGGGAGGGGCACATTAGCGATCCCTAGACAAGACAGCCGAGGTAAGATGACATTTGCCTCAGAGTGGATGTGCGCTCCCACTTCCCAGGGGCTGTTATTGCAGTTGGCCCTAGGACCATGCTGAGCTGCCGCTCATGAGAGGAAACCTAACCCTCTGCTATGGACAGGGCCAGTCCTAACCAATTGACGGCCCTGGGCGACTGCCCAGCTCACCCGTAGGGTTACCAGATGGTTTAATACCGGACAAAAATTTGTTGAGCAAAAAAACCAAAATTTTTTCAAGCAAAAATTTAAAAAGAATAAAAAAATAGGGGGAGGGGTCGGGAAGTAACCAAGGAAACCTGGGGGGAGGATTCGGGAGGTTAGGCTGAAATGCGGTCACAGACCCCGCCAAGACTGGCTCTGTTGGCAGCCCTTGAAAATGGCGGCCCTGGGCAACCCCCCGGCTCGCCCGCCCCTAAGACTGGGTCTGGCTGCTGAGAGCCTTGCCTGACTGCAGGGACAAAGACACACTTCTTATATTCTGCACTGGGTCTGCTGGGCCCAGGGACTAGCTGTCAGTGAGAAACTCCACACTCCCTACCAGGCAGGAGCTCTGTGGAGTGCTAGCCACAGCCCCAGGTGGGCTCTGCATCTGCTGGTCTAGCGGAAGCAGGAGCAACACTTGTGGGGACTCCAGTTCAGTCTTCTCCAGAGAGCAGAAAGAGCGCCAGGAAGCAGGGCCTTGAGGGAGTGGGAGCAGTATGTGGAGGGCTCAACAAATAACACAATCTACTTGCCCGTGGCAAGTAGATTGCAACCCGGAAGAGCTGGTGAGCGGGGCTCGCTGCGGTTCGGTGAGCCCTGAGTATGTGTGTGTGTGTGTGTGTGTGTGTGTAGGGGAGGGGGGGGGATTCAAAGCTGGACCAGAGAGAGGACACTTGGCACCTCCAGGAGTTCAAACATGGTGAATCAAGCCTCAAGTAAATTGCAAGATTGGTTTAAAAATCACAAAGCTTTACATCATAATACATGTTTGAGTTCTCCTTCTTTGCTGACTGCTCTGCGAGCTGATAGGCTATTGTTTGGGTCATATTTTCTAGCTGTTCTCACAAGGACTAACCACTGACTCCCTTTAAAAATGGGGAATGAAGTTCTCATCTACTTGCTTCCCTTCAAGACCTGGGGCTTTCAGAAAAACACCACCAATTGTGAGTCACAAGAGTTAGCCAAAGCACTCATCAGAGCTTCGCTTCTTTGGAGCTGGCAGGGACTGTAAATGCAAACGAACAAACAAAATCTCTCCCTGCCCCTGGCACCTTGGGAATCTAGGCACCGTGGCCAGCACCAGGTGCTTCAAATGAAGGTGGAGGAACCTGACAGCAGGTAGATATAGGATCACCTACTCCACGGGCCTCATCCTGCTCTTCCATCACTACTCGTTGTCTTAAGCCCCAAATCACTGTGGCTATGTCTGCACTGGCATGATTTTCCGGAAATGCTTTTAACGGAAAAGTTTTCCGTTAAAAGCATTTTCCGAAAATCTCGTCTAGATTGGCACGGACGCTTTTCCGCAAAAGCACTTTTTGCAGAAAAGCATCCGTGGCCAATCTAGACGCGCTTTTCCACAAAAAAGCCCTGATCACCATTTTCGCGTTCGGGGCTTTTTTGCGGAAAACAAATCTCTGCTGTCTACACTGGCCCTTTTGCGCAAAAGTTTTTCGGAAAAAGATTTTTGCCCGAACGGGAGCAGCACAGTATTTCCGCAAAAGCACTGACAATCTTACATGAGATCGTCAGTGCTTTTGCGGAAATTCAAGCGGCCAGTGTAGACAGCTGGCAAGTTTTTCTGGCAAAGCGGCTGCTTTTCCGGAAAAACTGGCCAGTCTAGACACAGCCCATGTGTACTATCCTTTCCCAAATGTTTGTTAGCACTGGCTATTGCAAATCTGGCTTTTCTTCTCATCCATGTAAACGTGCAGTCCCTTTTTAAATCTTGCCAAGTTATTAGCCCCAGTTGACAGCCTGCAGGATGCACTGTATGAAAAAGCATTTACTTGCATCAGTTTTGATTGGGTCATCTTTTAATTTTCCTTTGCTCTTTTATTCTGAGATAAGGAGAACAGAAGCTCTCAATCTTCCTTCTCTAGACCATTCATGCTATTTGATTATATACCTTTATCAACCCCCCTCTGGTTTGTCTCCTTTGTAAGGCCAGGTTGGTATAACTGTTGCCCAGGGATGTAAAAAACACATGCCCTTGAGTAACACAGTTAAACCAATCTACACCCCAGTGCAGATAGTAGTAAGTCAATGGGAGACTTCTTCCGTAACTGCTACCTCTCCCACTGGGAGAAATCTGCCTGTTGTAGGCAGCGTCTTCACTGAGGCGCAACAGCATTGCAGCTGCAGCATTTAAGTGTCAACCTGCCCTAAGTGGTTGTGAATTTATTGGGCTTTCATGAAATTCCCACCGGAATAGTCGATTGCCTGACTCAGCTAGTTTCTTTCCCAACTCCTTTCTTTTCCTCTCTGTGGAATGTCTATTTGAGTGGCTGTGGGGTATAGAGGCAAGGGCCCTAGAGGGGTTCAGACGTGGGCTCTGCTCCCAACTCTGCCACTGATCTGCTGTGTGATCTTCAGCAACTCAATTCTCTGCCTTTATCCCTTTTGTCTGTAGGTTTTGTGGGCCGGAACTTTGATGCTACTGTTCTACAAACAGTGAAACATAATAATGACACTTACAGAACCCCGCCCCCCAAGATGCAGCTAACAGAGTCGCTCTCACAGGGTGCTTCAGGCTTTGAGTTAACAATCCTTTCCAGGCAGCTTGGCCCCAGACACAAGGGTCCAGTGACTCAGAAGAGACCTACAGCTCCTGGTTCATCCTGGGGAAAGGTAGTGCAAACCACTCTCCCCAGAATCATTCCTGCCTCTGTTTCCCTCATTTGTTCCTGATTGCTAGGGGCAATTGCAGCCAAATAGGATAAAAGGATCAAAAATCCAAACTAGAAAGCCTGAGTATCCCCACCAGGCTGTGCACTAAAGAGCAACCTGCCACCAGCTCAGGAGTGGACACGTGAACTCGGGATCCAACCCCAACAACCGCCTGCCTAGGTAATTGTAGCCTGTGGAGGGCCCCTCCTCAGGCACCCGCGAGGCTCTCTCTTTTTACACTTTGGAAGCACTTGCTGTAGTCTGTCGTGCCCATAACGCCCCATTGAATTGACCTTCCAGATGGAAGGTTGCTTGTGATGTTTGATACCCCCAATTCACATTGTGTGGGACACGTCTGCTGATCCTCCAGTGGGTGCAGATGCAACACCTGGGACAATATTCAAACTGCAGGGGGGCTTCTCACAGCCAAGAAGCATTTCAAGTGAGGGTGGGGGGGGGGGCTCCAGGATCTGTTTACGGGTGTGCTCCCCAAACAAAAAGAAGGGTGGCTCTAATGACTCGCCTAGCTGCAGGTGATGGTGAGGACTCAGAGGTGAGCAACTGGTAATGAAGTAGGACCTGTGGAAGGGTGGAGGCCCCAGAAAGGCCTTACATATCAGTCTGTGTCGGACTGAAGCTTCTGTCTCACCACATCTTGCTAGCGACTGAGAGGGCAGCCTCCTCCGCAAAGCTAATTCAGTGCTTCTTCTAACAGAAGTGCTCTGTGGCTTTGGTTAACCAGGAATCCAGATCAGCTGCCACAGCCGCCATCTGCCTGGATCCCTGCCTTCCGCGTGTGGGGTTTGGCCATGTCAGATCCACTGAAGCTCACCTGGAGTGTCAGTCCTGAGGCACCCACAGCAGTGACTGTCCTGGGCAAACCAGGAGCCTCAGAGAGAAGGCAAACGCATGACACTGGGGGCTAGATTCATGCCAGTGTGGTATGGAATTGAGCTGGATTTGCCAGCTCTGCTGTCTGAAATCTCCCCCAAAGCTCCTGTTGACCATGTGAGAGAAGCAAGGATGTCTTAGCAAGAACATTATCAGGGCTTTCACCGAAAGGATAGACAGGTTCTTAGGGCATGGACAGGACAGAAAAACAGCCAAGGATGCAAGACTGGAACTCGCTATGCCCACAAGCCCCTAGGTTCCTGTGTCAGACTGTGGTGCTTAAGTGTTTTGAGCATTGTTATTTTCAGGTTCTTCTGTCATCCCAGTTCCCATCACTGCCCCACCTGTGCCCTGAACACTTGGCGCTCTCAGCTCAAAGAAGGGAAGCAAAGGAGATGGGAAGGAAAGGGTCATTCATGCTGTTGATGGTCACAGACTACAACAGACACACCTTTGTATCACATACATTATGCCACAGCTCTTGTAGAAGGATAGCTGGAAGTAATCTCCTGAGCTACCTCCTTTGGGTTAAAATCCAGGGGTGGGAGGTGAGGGAGAGAGCTAAAACATCCACCCATCCACCACCCTTTTTGCTTACATCCTGTACTGAACCTGTCAACATCCTAATTCAAAAATAAGGGTCTGTTTTATTAGCACCCCACCCACTTCCTATCATTATTATCATTATTATTATTTTATTATTATTATTATTATTATTATTATTATTATTATTATTATTATTATTATTATTATTAATAATAATAATAATCTGCACTCACATTTGCCAGTGATATTTCTTACTGCTTTTTGCAGCACTCAGCAACTACAAATTTAGCTGTACAGAGATGAAAAATATAATGGCCATCCCTCCTAATAAAGGACTGCTGGCAACCCAACTCACCACTATGGTAGCTGAACACCCTTACACCTCCCTGGTATTTGAGTGCCTGGAATCTGGACACTGCTTCCTGTCCAGAGGGCCTGATTCCAGCCACTGAGCTGCTGCCAAGCCCGGGTCACAGGGTAAATATTCCTTTCCACACCATGGGCGCTTGGAAGATATGGGCAGGGCTGGCAGCCACAGGGGTCATTAAAACCAGGCTTGTAAACCAGGAACCAGGAAAAAAGACGAAGAAATGTAACGATGAGGGGAGGAAAACACCGATGAGGGACAGCCCTGAAGAGGAGAGTTTCTCAAGAGCCAAGAGGCACTTTGCCGGAGGAGTGTTTAGAACTGGATCCAACCTGGCTAAGAAGGTCAGATAGGGGAGAGCTGCCTCCCTTGAATCCTTGCTTGACTGTCTTCTGCTTTCCTTCTGTCTCTGTAGTCAGAAGGGCCAGATTGTCTTGGCGCAGAATGACCATCCGGCTAGGGCACGGTGACACAGCCAGCCCTGCAGCTCAGGGCCAAGTGCACAGGTTAGGATGTGAGAATGTCTAATTCCACTCGTGGCTTGATCATCGCCCAGTGTACACTGTCACTTACACTTTTGCTGGCATAGACTGTAGAGCAGTAGTGAGACGTGCTGGAAATTCCCAGTGCATATGTACCCCCTGAGAACTGAACCGCAAGGTGGAGATTTAGTGTTCCTTCCTCCTTTGAACACTGCTTTCCAGGGGCCAGTTGGGAGCTCCCAGACCAGCAGAGTGTCTCACAACATTGGCTCCACTGAGGTGAGAGTACTAAGGCCTTGATTCTCACCATCGTGAAGTGGATGTCAAATTATCCCAGATCAGACAATTAGCCTCTTCCACACCCACTTTGCCCTAGTGTAAATTACCAGCGGTTACGGTTTTATCTTGCCATGGGTGTATCCACCCACCCGTTCAAATAGTCCCAGAGGATTATTCAGCTTGTGGCTAGTTGTGCTGCTGTGGCTGGCGGAGAGTCATGGCTGTGCTCGCAGCATTACCACAGAGCGTGGTTTGGAATGCAAACAGCACAGCAACCAGCCTCCTGATGAGGAGTGTTTAGACGGCAAGGAGTGAAATACCAGGATGTGGCTTGTGGAACAACTCCATGTGCTTCTTCCCAACGAAAGCTCCTGGCACGTGACTCTTCTTTGATTCATTCAGCCTTGTTTCCCGGTTGCCTGGGGGTAGCAGGTTGGACACAGGTCTGGGTGTATCGACACACACATACGGAGCAAGTTTTACACCTCAGTCAGTCCAGTAGGCAATAATAACTCTTGTCTGACCAGGCCCAACAGGAGCAGAGTGGTGCAGAGAAGAGGGATTCGTGTGTGAGCCCACTGCCTCAGCCTGCCTGGGCACTACTAACATGGGCTGTTTAGGGGCTGGAAAGCAACACGCCACGAAGGAGAGGGGCGTGATACCATGAGCTCCATCCAGGCACTGTTCTGGGTATGGAGACGGATAGGACAGGTCCAGCAGAATTGCCCTAATGATGCAGAACAGCCTGGCCTTTCGTGTGCTTGGTTGGAGACGAGTGAGGAAGCACAAGCGGCCAACTTAGCAGCTGGCGGGAGAAGCTGTTCGGAGAGCTTTGCAGGGATAGCTTGGCGCAGATGGGAACTCAAAAAGTGTTCCTTCTGAGGCCTGGCTCTCTCCCTTCCTGTCACAGTGCCCAGCTCCCCTCTCTCCTTTGGATGTGGGCATCTCAGTCTCCTCCTGTTTCTCTGCGGCCAGGCTCCTCTAGAGAGAACCAGCCAGCTAGCCTGCCTGTTGCCCTTCCCTCTGGCCTTGTGTACTGGGAATCAGCAACCCTCCACTGGAGACCTGGCAGCTCTTTGCTGGGATCCTTACAGGGCCGGCCCACAACATTTTGGCACCTGGGGCAGGGAGCTCAAATGATGCCCCCATGCCACCTTTTCTCTTGCCTGCCTGTTATGTCTCTTGTGTCCTCCTTCCTCCAGCACAGCCCTCCACCGTCTCTGGGCATCTAGAGCAGAGAGAACACATATACACTAGATACACAATTTTCTACACTCTGGGTCCTCGTGGCGCCCCCCCACCATTTGGCACCTGAGGCGGTCGCCTCAGTTCACCTCATGGTAAGGCCAGCCCTGGGTCCTTAACCCGTTGTTTCAAACCTATTGGCTCAGGGTTTTCATCTTGGGGTGGGGCAAGGGCTCTTATCTCACCCAAACCTGGTCGCTCATCCCTTAGCATTCTGGAGTTCGATCCGCAAGGGCTGCCAGTGCAGCATAGTGACATTAGTTCGGGACAGAGTGGCAAGCCCAAAGCATGGTAGGTGATGCAGCACAGAGCACCCTGTCATGTCTAAACCTGGCCCATGGGTCATGTGTGTGTATCAAGGCGGGAGGCACCTTTGCATTGGCGCCCAGCGCGAACAAAGGGGGGGCTCCTCTGATGGGCTGGCGCTAGTGGGCACCCCCTGGCTCATGGGGCAGCTTAGGGAAGACTAAGGGCTGCCTTGTGTCTCCTCACACCATAATTCTGAGAAGCACTGTGGCAGCAGGGAATCACTGGGACATAGAGAAGCCCCAATCAGGTCTCCTCCTGCTCAGCTCCGGTGTGTCTTGACACATCCCCGGACAGTGGGGACAGAGCTAGAATAGTTGTCTCTGCACCTGACCTGTGCTGGGGCAATTCACAAGGGGGCACCTGGGGCTGTTTTGCAGCTACCTTTGCTGGTGGAGTCGACATAAAGTGACCACAGCCCAGTGATGAATTATCCCCTCCCCCAGTAGTTCTGTCATGAGACCTTGGGCTGTCCATCCCCTCAGCAGGCTGTGGAAGCTACTCAGTCGTGCAGTGAGCTCTCCACGAGCTTTCACAGCTACCCCTTGTTCGGTCTCTTTTGGTGTAGCTGATGGGGAGCAGACCTGTCAGTTTTCTCCCCTCGGGCAGCAAATCCCCCAGCAGCAGCTGAGTCTCTTGGAGTAAATGTGTCACCGAGGAGGGGCATTAAGGGTTCCCCCTTGCTGGATCTATGCAAATGAGTGAGCAGTAAATAAGCCCAGGGAGTATACCTGATCCCATCAAAGCCTATAAAACAAGTATGGCTGGACTTGGTCCAGGGGAAAGCCCAATGTTGCAAGAAGTGGCATAGGTGTTTTTTCATAGGAAATACATTTTCCTTTTGAGTAACTACTGAGCTAGGAAGTGTTTTACAGGACACTGATTGTTCAGTAACTGACACTTTCCTATAATGAATCCCAGGCCACTAAGCAGGGGGCAAGAAGGCATCATCTTTCGCATGAGATATATATCCATGGGCCTGATCATGGGCTGTTAAAGATCTTGGAGAATTATTCATGGGAGCTGAAGAAATATCTGCAGGGTTTGGATCAAATTCCGTCTTCCATGGTGCTGTTCCCTGCAGTTTCAACTGAACAGTGGGGCTTCTTCTTCACGTCTTTCCCCAAACTGGTCTATTTATGTAACTTCAGGTGCATCCCTCTCTGCGGTACCTAAGCACATACAAAATGTCCATGTGTCCACTGATTTTCTCAAGGAGGGCATTCTCTCTCTACCATTAGAGTGAACCAGGAGTAGATGCTTTTGAGGCTAGTTGTAGCATCAGTGCATTTCTGTCTCTGCAGGGCTGAGGTGCTGATCCTTTCTTTTGGGCTGTTTCGATGGCAGACTCTTGCCCAGAGGTGGGTTTGTGTTTCACTCCAGTGATGGTAAAATCTGGGCTGGGCTGACTTATTGTTGGGAGAAGTTGAGGTTTTGCTGCTAAAAAGTCCTGCTCTGAGCCCTGCAGTCACTGTCAGCTCCATGTGGCTCAGAGTTGCTGGAATGGAATTGGTGCTTCTCCCACAATCCCAACCAGCCTCCACAGGTGCCAACCTCTCTCCCTGCCAATGTTCCCCACCAGTGGCCCAGACCACCAGCTTCCTCTCTTTCCTGGTCCCGTTAGTGAAGCAATGTTGTATTTTCAAGTCAACATCCTGCAGCACATTGAAAGTGTCACGGCCGCAAAAACACATGGACTCTAATGTCCCACTGAAGAACAGCACAGGCACACGGGACTGAGGATATTGCTTGTTTCATTCAGTACACATCACCTCCTTTTCACAGAGCTGAAGCTGCCAACGAATTTTGAGTTGGTCATCCCAGAGTGCTTCAGAACATGTTACATTTTGTGGAGCACGTGGGACGGCTAGGACAGCTATTACTCCGGTAAGCAAACTGGTGCAGTTGAGGCTTTTTGCACAGTGGCAATGGAGTCCAGTGAGCAAACAACATATGGAAACCCTTGAGTTTTCTAAATTCAGACTGTCCACGGCTTACCAGCTGCTCCAGGCCTCTGCCAAGTCCGGCAGAGAAGATGCAGTCAGGAGATTTTGGAGAGCAGTGACACACACACACACAGATAAAATCAGTGATGACGTTTTCGGACCTGCCTGGAGCTGACATATCAAAGATCGCCCCATGACTGGGGTCCGACGTAGATCTGGCAACAGTGATCCATGCAATCCTGACCTCCGGGCTGGATTATTACCACTCATTAGAGCTGGGAATGATGCCAAAGAATTGAGAAATCACATCAAATAATGGTGTCTGCCTGTTTTGCTTAGCAACACAGGTTGCTGGGAATACATCATCCTCATGTTTTACTTTCTGTTGTCTCCTTTACTGAATACAGTGGTCTGTGTGGGGTCTCTGACGTTGTGTTCCAATCCATCCTTGAGAAAGGACCAAGATACCTGCGAACCGTATCTCCCTCTGTGACTCTGATAGCTCCGTCCCACTGGCACAAGGAAGCTCCCACTCAATAGTGCAGGAGGCAGCTTTGGCTCTGGAAAATGGAATTCCCTCACAACAGAGAGAAGAGACCACGCATGATCCGGACTGAGCTCATTTCTGTGACTCTTTGTAAGCTCATCCCCCAATGCTCACGCATGCGCAAGCATGAAACCTTCCTCCTTTTCAACTGTTCCTGCAGACAGCAAAAGGGGAGAGTGATGCTGCAGTTTGTTTTGTGTTTGGGACGTGCCCTGGTAGAATCATAGAACACTAGAACTGGAAGAGACCTTGAGAGGGTATCGAATCCAGTCCCCTGTCCTCACGGCATGCAAAGGAGACGCCCTTTAGCGTGACAGCCTCCTGTGAACGTTATATTTTCTTGCCAGGGTTAGGGTCTCTAGCCGTGCCACCTCCTAGGACTGCACCACATTGCTTTCTGCAGACCTGTCTCTCCTTGGGGCCCTCTCAGGGACTCCACTTGCTGTTGACCCCGGGGCCTCCACACCCAGAGGGAAGAATGCAGTTGTGATCTCTAGGCCAGAGTGATTCTCAGTCAGAGTAAAACAGAAGGGTTTATTGAATGTGTGACACTAGCAAAGGCACTTCTCAGGGCCTTTGGGCCTGGTGACCCTCAGCTCCATGCATCCAGATTCCCCTGCCTCCAGATGGGCTCTGGCTGTTTGAGGGCTGGGGTTGTAGAGGGCAGTTGAGAGCAGGCTGTGATGGGACAGAAGCCAAAAGAGCAGACTTCTGCCTAGGCCTGGCTGTACAAGGACAGACACAGAACAGGGCGCTGGAGCACACTAATGACAGAGGGACACTGGAGAATACCAGTAATAGGGGAAAACCACTGGAGGGCAAAGATATTGGAGTGGATCCAGTTTACCTGAAAGCCCTTTTTTCAGCACTGCTCCTCCATACTTCCATCGAGGAGGAACCACATACAAAGCCAGACCGGTGTTGAACTGGGCATGCACATGGTCTGGGAAGTCCCCGAGTCCCATATGCTTTATGGCAATGTATGCACGAGACTAGCTCTGTATCTTGCTGGGTCCCTCAAAAACCTTGGCAACTCCCTTTATTTCAAACAGTGGAGCAAGAGCTCTTGCATCTCCAAGTAGTGTTGCCTAATAGCTAGAGCAAGACTTCTGTGTTCTGTTTCCAGCTCAGGGAGGGCCCTGAGGGTATGTCTACACTACCCCGCTAGTTCGAACTAGCGGGGTAATGTAGGCATACCGCACTTGCAAATGAAGCCCGGGATTTGAATTTCCCGGGCTTCATTTGCATAAGCCGGGCACCGCCATTTTTAAATCCCAGCTAGTTCGAACCCCATGCCGCGTGTAGCCACGCGGCACGGGGTTCGAACTAGCTGGGATTTAAAATTGGCAGCGCCCGTCTTATGCAAATGAAGCCCGGGAAATTCAAATCCCGGGCTTCATTTGCAAGTGCGGTATGCCTACATTACCCTCCTAGTTCGAATTAGTAGGGTAGTGTAGACATACCCTGAGAGATTACAGGGGGCCTGGCGTGGAGGCAGCAGGGCCTCTCCCCACTCATCACCTGGGTGGCAGGAGCTGGAGCAGTCTGACAGCCTGCTTTACTCCACCAACCCTGTCATGCTGCCCAGGGACGGCACAAGCCATTCCGGCGCTCCGGGCAGACAATTTAATTGCGCTCGGGGTTGGGGGAGGGCGCATGCATGGCCTCGCCCCTGCGATGGCATGTGAGGGAGTGTGCATGCATGGCTCCGCCCCCGCCCAGTGCGTGGGGGAGGGTGAGCGGAGCTGGTAGCAGCAGGATGCATGTGCATGGCCTGGCCCGGCTACCGCTGCTGGTGCGCAACCCGAGGCTGCCCGGGGCGGGCAGAGCCTGGCTGTGAAGGGCCGCAGGGGGAAGGGCGCTGCTGGCTGGCACTGCGGGGGTTAACGTGGCCCCTGCTCCGGGCGGCCGCTGCAGGGTGGCCGCTGGGAGCTGCTGCAGCCCATAATCTGGGAGCTGGGCGCGCGGCACGTGATAGCAGCTATAAGAGGTGCTGTGCGCCCCTTACAGCTGCCATCAGGCACCCTCCATAGGTTGGCACCCCAGGCAGCTGCCCGGCTAGGGTGCTGCCCACTGCCGGGACACTGAACGCAGCTTCTCAGCAGTAGCAGGAAGCAGAGCGCTCCAGCCCCAGGGTGCTCCACTTCCTGTAGCTATGGAGAAGCAGGGCACAGTGGGCCAGGAGAGGGGTGGAGCAGGTTGCCGGGCTGCTCCGGCTCTTGCCACCCATATGGTGAGGGAAGCAACCCCTGCTGTTGCCACCTCGCCAGGCCCTCTGTAATCCCCTGGACTGCGTTGCTCAGGAGAGGAAGGGTGGCGGCAGAGCAGGAGAGGGCTGGGGGAAGGGACAGGGCAGGGCCTGTAGCGGGGGGGTTGCCCCGGACCCAACTCCTGTGGTATAGGTGGGGGGGTTGTCCCAGGCTCCGCACCTCCCTCAGGACAGCCCCGTTCCATCTCTTGCACTGAGTGGGGGTTAATGGCTAGAAAAGAGCACTAGGACTCAGGACTGCTGGAAAGAGAGATACCGTGCTGCGAAGGCGCCGTTATCAAGGAGAAGCCCTGACTTGACCTGATTGAACTCAGTCTGCTCTTAGCCCGAGACAATTTTTGTACCCATTCTTCCCCCCCATTTGAAATCATTTCCTATTACTGATAGCAGGGGAAGAAATGGCCTCATTGCCTGCTTGAGTAAACGGATCTCGCTTCATCCCCGGTATTGGTCAGGGCCTGTGGCCGGTGAATCAGAAAGTGATTTTTCAGAAGTCATGCTCCAAGCTAAACAAAGAGAGAAAGGAAAAATGGAAAGAGAAAGTATGGAGAAAAGTCCAGATAATGGAGCAAAGAAAACCAACTCAGTGCCGGACGTGCATCAGTGTCTGAGTTCCCAGGACCCAGAGGGCTCAGGGAGTCTACCAATGAACAGAGGGAACCCTTCAGTTTACTCTCTCCACAGAATCCAGGCAGGCGGCGTCAGGGCTGAGCAAAGCAGGGAGGGCACGAAGGCCCAAGTGTGTGCGTGTGTGAAGGGGAAGAGGCCCTGCTTTCTGGCACTGGAACAAGGGAGCAGATGTGTTACTACTTAGACAAACATGACTAAGGCTTGCTCTACACGCAGTGTTTGCATTGATTGCATTATCAAATTATGCATATAAAGGAGCAGCTGTACCCATACAAGTATCCTGTAATTTTTTGGGGGTGGGAAGGGGGGACACTGATTTAGCTGTAGGGGCTTCTGAACAGATATTGTTAACGGGATATGGACTATGTGTAGCCCAGCCCTAATCTGTGCTTGTCCTTGTTAATGTTCTGCATTTGGCCAGGTGGTTGGTGCAGGGAACAGCTGGCTCCGAGGACTATCTCCGTGGCTATGACTGCAGAGAAAGGACAAGGACAGGATCACCAAGGGCTGGCTGCTGAAAGCAGCCTGCAAAAACTTGTTCCCGTTTCCTGGGAATAGGGGAATAAGGTGTGGGATTTCTTTTTTGCTTTCTGTTTCCCGAGGTGTGTTCAGTGCTGGTAAAAGGTATTGGCTGACTGTAGGGCGTTAGTTATTCCCAGACCAGGGTCAGCTTGGCAGTGGCAGCCCCTGTCAAAGGCCCTCAGCCCCAGCCAGAAGCAGGCAGCACATCCTTACTGCCAGCAGACCTTCCTCAGTACTCTGTGTCACTCAGGCAGGAATATTAGAAAAGAGTGGGGGTGGGGAAGATTTTGTTGTGGCCCTTAGCTTTGTCTGAGCTGCCTGTTGGAGCCAACAGTGCCCGTCAGGCCTTCCTCTGAGAAGACGGCAGCAATCGTAAGATTCGCTGCCTGCCATTCTTTGGCCCCAAACAACAGTTTTTCCTGGAGAGAGTCTGTGACTGGACATGGACCCACAGCCAGAATCTCCCTGGGCTAGCCATGTCAGGATCTTGTAAAGTGCTGTCCTATAAATGGAACTAATAGCGGAAGAGCGAATAGATGGGGGGAAAGAACTGGGGACGGTGTTCCAAGAGACCTGAAATAGCATCACTGCTGAGGCGGGGTAGAACATGCAGGTCCAGTCAAAGCTGGGAGGACTCCATCTCCAGACATTCAGCTGTAAGTGGAGGCCTTTCAAAAGACACATTTCTTCTTTGGGGAAGATTCCCCTTACAACCCCCTCCCCAGCACTCCACACACCAGTTCACCGCAGAGCAAAGCCCAGTCTCACCAATACAGTTCATTCGCAGGCCAGGCAGGCCCACCAACGGAGGGGTGGGGGAGCAGGGGTAGGCAAAGAGGGCAATTGCCCCGGCGTCTGGCAATTCTAAGGGGCCTAAGGGCTCCTGGTCACTGCTGCTGCTTCTGTTTACCTTGGAGACAGCTCTTAGGAAATGTATCCAAGATCTCCTGAGCGTCGGACAAGTGATCTCATCCAGTTCTTTGGTTATCAACTTTGTATTCTCCTTCCCACTGGTATGGGGCAAGGAGTGTCAGACAGGAGGGTTTTTGGGTGAGGCGAGATAGCGGAGGAGGATGGCATGGAAAAGTAAAGGGAAGATAGATTCTGAAGAATGAAGGACAATAGCTTTTTGTGTCTATTGCTGCGTCATTCCTACACTGTTTTGCTGGCACTGTCTTCCTGGACTCCTGCGGATCAGACTTGGTTTCCAATAAGTGAAGATGCCCATGGCGCTTGTTGGTTCCTTTAGGTTTCAGAGACCCTTGATACCAAAGTCTCCAGGAGACTGGCCTGAGATTACAGATGGCCAGGTGGTAATGACTTGGGGTCAGGTAGCTGGGATGGCCAGGTCTCCTGGAGTTGTTGCTGGTTGTTCATGATCTGGAATTCTGAGCAGCACAGTGTAGACACGGAGCCTCAATAGTGCCGTCCCAAATTCTTTCCTCCATCTAATCTCTCTTCCGTTGTTAGTTCCATCCATAGGACAGCACACAATTAGGCTACGTCTACACTATAAGGTTTTTGCGCAAAAACCGGCGGAGTGTCTGCACCTCAAGCTTTTGCGCAAGTAAATCAGCAGAAGAGAGGGCTTTTGCCAGTAGAGTTATTCCTCTCCCCACAAGGAATAATTCCTTTTTGCGCTACAGCTCTTGTGCAAAAAGGCAAGTATGGATACTCCGCAGGGGTTTCTTGCGCAAGAAACCCTATTGGGAAAAGCACAGGTGCTCTGATGGCCATTCAGAGCTTTCTTGCGCAAGAGTGTCCATGCAGTGTGGACACTCTCTTGAGCAAAAGCGATGTGCTTTGAGGTGTGGACGCGTTTTTGCAGAAGAAGTTTTTGCGCAAAACCTTTGCGCAAAAGGCTTCTTCTGCAAAAACCCTGCAGTGTAGATGAAGCCTTAGTGGCCTAGCTGACACCAGTGTTCCTCTATGTTCCCAGTCTGGAGCCTATCCGGCACATGAGTCCAGTGAGCCCACACTCTGCCACGTGGGGGCTGAGCTCCTAGTTGTAGTGAGGATGAACTGGTGAGCCAATCAAGACAAGGGGGTCTGAGGTTACAGCTTGAGCCTCTGTCTAATCTCTCCACGGACATGTATATGCACAGACATGTAGTCACCAAAGAGAGGCCACATGTTTTACTCACCAGTGACTCACAGGATAGTGGAAAATAACAATCCCCTTCTGGAAGAGTGGGGGACGTGGGCTGCTCTGAATGATCTGTGAGTGCCATGTGTGACCCCGTGCTTGGAAAGTTCACTGCATGACTCTGCCGGGCGAAATCAGCAGGGTGCTTGCAAAATGAGCAGGAAGGTGAAACAGCTCCTCGAGAGCAGATGCTCCTCAGCGAACAGTCGAGAGTTATCACAGCAGCCCGATGGTAGAGCCGCCGCTGGCCTCGCAGAGACTGGCCTGATCTCCCCCTGAGCTCACCAAACTAGTTTTGGACAGCGGGGCCAGCCAGGGAAGTGTGACAAGAAAGAACTCTAGCTGGGTCCATTGAAGCGGCAGTTACTGTTGGGATCACTGGATTGTTGGGGCTGGTGGTTGGGGCTCATTGGGTTGCTCTCACAGGGTGGTCGGGCTATCAGTAAGAGCCATGCACATAGGGTATGTCTACACTACCCCGCTAGTGCGAACTAGCGGGGTAATGTATGCATACCGAACGTGCAAATGAAGCCCGGGATTTGAATTTCCCGGGCTTTATTTGCATAAGCCGGCCGGCGCCATTTTTAAATGCCGGCTTGTTCGAACCCCGTGCCGCGCGGCTACACGCGGCACGGGCTAGATAGTTCGGACTAGCAAGCTATTCCGAACTATCTGTACGCCTCGTGGAAAGAGGTGTACAGATAGTTCGGAATGGCTTGCTAGTCCGAACTATCTAGCCCGTGCCGCGTATAGCCGCGCGGCACGGGGTTCGAACAAGCCGGCATTTAAAAATGGCGCCGGCCGGCTTATGCAAATAAAGCCCGGGAAATTCAAATCCCGGGCTTCATTTGCACGTTCGGTATGCATACGTTACCCCGCTAGTTCGCACTAGCGGGGTAGTGTAGACATACCCATGGAGACTCTGCAGTTTTAACGTCTTTTTCTCTTACATGTTGTTCCTACGGCTAAGACTGAACAACACTTCGGTTTCAGGAAAGCTGTCTGGTCTCTATTCATCACGGCTTGCAGACCTCTACAGGGAGGACCTCAGCTGGACCTGCTGGGCAAGCACAGTTGAGGCACTGGGTACGATAGCCCCAGGCCCAACTGAACAGTGGGAGAGTTGCATGATTGTGCTTTAGGAGAAGGAAAGGCAGAAGGCCCGAGGCATGAGTGGGTACTCTCAGAGTCCAGGAAGGGGCCTGTGCAGGAGATGGCCTTGTAACCGTGACAAGCATTTTGTTTTAATGTTGCTGTGGGGGAGCTTAATTTTTTTTTTAGCAGGCTGCACTTAGACTTTCAGGCAAGGCTGCTGGGGCCTCCCACTGAGCCCCGTATTGTCACTCGAGGCATCTTTCTGTGGGCGGAGCATCATGACAGTGGTGGCTCTTGCAAGAAGGATGTTGCTACAGTGGCAGACTGCTATCAACCTCATGTTTCACCTTGCCCTGTTCAGGGCCCGTTCTCGTGTGCCCTGCCGTCACTATCACTCGTGATCGGTGTTTGTATTTTGGCCTGGCCTAGGAGCCCCAACCCTGGTCCTGGACCCCACTGTACGAGATGCAGTATGGACACTGCCCCAAAGAGCTGACGTTCTAGGACAGGTCATGCTGCTGCTCCCTTGGGCTTTGTCTGTGGGGCTGTTCACCTGGGCTCTAGCTACAGGGCCTGCTGCCACGGGTGCCATATCTCAGGCCCATTCCTCTAGGCTCCTGAGTGAGGCTCAGTCCCACAGATTCTGCCTGTGGTGTTTGCTCCACAGATGCAGTCCAGTCACATGGGCTTTGCATGTGAAGTCCCTTCCTGTGGGCCCTCCAGTCAGGTGCAGACCCATGGCTCCGTGTATGAAGCTCACTCCCATGTTCCTTCACCTACCGGGCCTGCTTCCACTTGCTTCGCTGCAGGTCCTGCTACCATGAATTCTTCACTGAATCTCATTCCTACAGGCTCCCGGGGTTTCAGAGTGTCGTCAGTGACACATCCTTAGAGGGACACATCATTGTGCCGCTCTCCTTCCTCTGTCTCTGCTCTGACCACTGCCACTATGGTCTCATACCACACAGCCACATTGTGGTGTGATTGGGCAACCAGCAAGGCCCTGCCTCTGTCTTCCTCCCTCTGCTACACTAAACACACTACAGGGAGTCCTAGTCATGGAGTGGAGCCACACAGAAACAAAGAGCTTGTATAAAGGCATGGGGCTTCCAGCATAGAAGATCACCCATCTTCTGCCCCAAAGGCATGGGCGAGAATCAGATACTAATGCAGAGTGGAAGGTGGGTGGAGCGCACGGCGGGGGGAGAGGCATATCTATGTGGAGCATTTAGAAAGAGCCGTGATTCTTTCTGCGCTATCCACAGCTGTGTCCATATCCTGCATTCGCCTTTCTTTTCTAGCTGGACAGAGAAAGGGTCCCGAGAGAATCCACAGCACCGAGAAGAAATTGGCTGTTTTGTGGCATTTAAGTTCTGGTGTGCAATTCAACGAAGGGCACAATTAGCCCAGTTCCCCTAACAGAGAGGGAGAGTTTGGCCTCTTAACTATTGCTGCAAGGGGCAGGGAGTGCTGCAGAGGTGAACAAGCATCAGTGGCGTGTCCAAGGGGGATCCCATCTGCTCCCTTTCACAGGAGAAGATGTGATGCAGAAGTAGGAAGGAGCAATGTTTCAAGGAGGGGATCAGTGAGGTCCTGGAGTACTTTCAGGTGGTCATGGGGATGTATTCTAGACGGTGCCATTACAGCACTCTCTTCTCCCTGACCAATCCCTTTTGCCTTTCACCAGGGCTCTGTGGTTGGGCCATCATCTCAGGGGGAAGCAGTCTGAGCTGCCTGATGCAGGGATGAGTCCTCACTGACTCCTCCATCCTATGGGAGCTAGAGGCTGTCTCGCTAGCTGCTGGCTGGAGACCTCTCTGTCCAGAACTGAGCCCAGTTCGCACGTATGTTCCTCCCTGTCTCCTTCACCCCCACACTGGACAGCTTGACAGCTGCAGCTTGAGCCATGGCCCAGCTGGGATGTATGCAGGGTTCCCAGCCAGTCCTATTAAATAGCCCAGCTGCACCTGCATCCCAGCTGCCAGGCCCTGTTTAATAATATACCTACCAGCCCAGCCAGGGTGGCAACCATTCAAATCCTCGCGTGCGAGTGGGTGGCTTGCTGTCCTCCTAGGCAGTCTGGTGCAATGCAGTGCTCTGTCTGAGACGTACCATGTTAACACTGCTCCTGGCTCTCTGCATGCAGGGTCAGGCCCAGTCCTCAGTCTTCAACCAGTGCCAACCCCTTGTCTTCACCCACCCGCCTCCTGTTACCCCTCCCCTGTTTCTCCACAAGGTCCCCCTGCCCTCCTCCTGAGCTGCACAGTGACTCACACCCTGCTCCACTGGCTCTGTCGGAAGCCGTGTGCAGTAGTTGGAGGGTAAAGAGGGGCCTCTAGGAAAGAGGCTTCCAGGTGAAGGTGGATAACTCTGCAATACGGACTGAGCATGTCTGGAAGCCAGGGTCTCCTGTGGCTCAGATACCATCATGATGGACATGGGAATAAGAAATGAATAGACCACTAAGTCTAACTCTGTGATCTTGGGTGCATCCCTTCTCCACTCAGTGGTAAGTGGAAGGACGTGAGGGAGGAATGAGGCACAAGCCCCCATTGGGACAGACCAGGGAGGTTCTTAGTGCTCCTCAGGGTGGAAGCTCTCCTGCAGGGCCTCCTGGATCCTGACAGCCCCCCAATGGACCTCCTGGATGGCAGCCTGCAGAAAGTGCAGCCAGGCTCACAGCAACGCATCCAAGAGAAGCATCAGAGTGCCCAGGGGCAGCTCTGGCTACATGTTGCAGAGTGCTGTGGTGTCCCAACTGAGGGCAATCAGAGCACACAGAGACAAAATGCTTTGCTGTTCCTCATCGATGTAGACAAGCAAGCAGGAAAACCTGAGAACTGGCTGTCCAGGGGGTCCCTTTAAGCACAGACCTTAGATAGCCTCAGGCAGCAGCCCCACACAGTAAGTCCTGACCTGGTGCTCTGCCGGAACTGGTTCCGACCAGCCTTAAATGCAATTCAGAGTCCACTCAGTGTGGATGCACTATTTTGAAATAGCAAAATGCTATTTCGAAATGCATTTTGTGTGTAGACGTGTTATTTTGAAATAAGCTATTTCGAAATAACTATTTCAAAATCAGATATTTTGAAATAACACTGTAGTGTAGACATACCCTTTGCGAGTTGTATGGAAAAAAATGACATGGTGAAGCTCTTGGATTTCCCAAAACTTAGTTTGCTCACACTGACACCCACCCTAGTCAAACAAAGCACCGCGAATAATAGCAGGGATTTACTCCAAGCAATTCTGGAGAACAGTGACCCATATGGATGGAATGAGAAATGACGTTTCTACCCCCCCACTCTGAGTTAACCGAGCTTCAGGAAGTGGGGAGTTGGGAATAGACCCTTTCATCTCTAGACCACACTGCTGGGCTTGGATGAATGTGTTGCTGATGCTGCTTTTCCAGCTTGATGGAATTCGTAATATTTGCTCTTTGAATTCTACAGTGCCCCAGAAGGGGCTGCACTAAACTAATGCCACAAGGGAACCTTTTTCCAGGGGGTGTCTATGGGGCTCATGGTTCTTTGGGGTCCCCAGGTCAGACTTGGCCAATCACCCTGAGATTGACTCCAGCTGCTGTGACATAGGCTCACTCGCTCATCGGCTGCTGCAGCAGCCCTGACGTTGCTTTCACTGGTGAGGCTGGGCTGAGTCAGGGCAGGAATGTCCAGAAACCTCCAGCCAGGCGATTTCAAACGGTATGTGTATAGTTCTCCTCAGAGCTCCTGGCGAGTCTGGGAAACCTCCGTCCAGCTCAACACGGAAAACAGCTGGCTGGCCACCTACCTGCTGCCTTCTGTGGCTGAATCACAGAGGTTGAGCCGTAGGGGAGAGTGGAGGCTGTGACTTCCTCTCTGCTCTGAGCAGCACCATGCGTCCCGGCACCTATTAATAGCCTGGCTCCCAAAGGTTGAGCGTGATTCCATGGGGTACATCTCCCACTAAGCAGGGGGCCTGGGAGCCCCTGGGATGGGAGGTGGGGAGATGGCAGCAGCCAGGGGAATTGTAAGGTATTTTTAATAATAAGCTTAAATGATCAGGGCCTTGATGCCGGCTCCCTTCCTCCACAAGCTCGCCTCTGGACAATACTGTAAACATATTTATAAGCTAATTGGTGGGGGGACCCACAGCATCTGGGTGCTGTTGTGAGCCAGTGGAGGTCCCCCTGTGCGTCTCCCAACATGGCTCTACCCCAGTATTTGTCTGCTTGGGCGAATGGGGGCCCAGTGGTCTGCTCTCCCTCTGTACCCTAAGTTGGTCTGTCCCCCAATCCCTCTCTAGCATCTAGAAGACAGCAGGTTTCTTTCCTTCTCTCATGATAATTTCAGGGGGCATCTCCCCCACTTTCTCTCTTCCCTTGGCAGGGTCCCTATCACGCTGGTCTGGATTCTACCTTGCTTACCCGCTTCTATCTACCCAGGAGATTCGGTCTGCCACACACATTCTGGAGGGACCAAGGGAGAGAAATAAACACACTCCCCCTTCATTCTGGGTGCTGCAGCTGCAAGAAGAGGAGGCAGCTGTTGCCTGCTGTGTGGAGACCAGCTGCTGAGGTACAGGGAGGAGGAAGCACCCCCCAGCTTATCTATCAGCACAACCGCCATTATAGAGGGAGGTCATCTTTGTAGGAACCTCCCTCTTTTGCAAATCTACAGTCCTCAGGTTACTGCTACTGCAGTCCCAGTGGCTGTGAGCTCCGGCATGGTGTGCAAAATCTGGGGCAGTCCCACACCAAATGGGGGAGTTGGCAGCTCTGCCATGATAATAATACCATTATTGGGAGACCCTGGCAAGTAACCCCCAGGGAGAGAAGGATTAAGGTACAGGCATAGAAGCCTTGAGCTCCGGCTCCTGGAGTCACGGGACTGAATCAGAATCTCAGCTTTCAGGAGCAGGAGCCCTTAGCCCTGGGTTATGAAGAACAGTTTGTAAATATGATGGCCTGGGGGATGCAGAGATGCTTGCCTGAGTGGGCAGAAAGCCTGGAGTATGAGCTAGCAGAGCGATGAACTACCCTGTGCATTGCAATGGGGCATTTAACCCCCAGAGCCCCCTGAGGGATGGGAAGGGGCTGCCAACACCTCTCCCACAGGGGACTCTGTGTGTGGCAGAGAGAGAAGAGTACAATCCTCGGCAGAGAGAAGAGTACCACTGTCACTGCTGCCTCTGGAGCTCAGCTGCTGCTCCTGGAGGGAGATGGGTAACTCATGCTGCCGTCCCTGCCTTTCTGGGCCTCTGTCAACTCTCCTCCAAATGGGGAGGGAGAGTGGAGTGAGAGGGGCCCTGTGTCATGGGGTGTCTAGGGACCCCGCTGGCCTAAATCCAGTTTTGGAAGAGAGAGACGGGGATAGGAGAGGAGGCTCGGGGATCCCCCCTTGATTTAATTTCCCCTCCTCAATACTTTCCTCTGAGACTATTAAATCTCAGCCCGACCTGCCAACCTATTGGCCAAGGATGGCTGAGCTGGATCCCTCTCCTCCTCACACGTCAATGTCTCTGTGCCAGTGAAATGGTCACACATGGAAAATCTGAGTCCTCCCCCGCTGCTGCTCCTCAGCAGGTGCCCAGCATTGCCCCCCACCCCCTCCCCAGATGGCCTGCCTTTGAGGGGAGTTGGTTTCCTGCCGCAGGGTTAAATTCATGCCCTAGAGGTGTGTGGCAACAGCAGGGAGCAAGGCGTCACCCTGCCTGCCACCAAGGCTATGCTCCTCTGGGAACTGCTCCAAACGTCTTGTCAGATTTCCACTCTGCTGGCTCAGCTCAGGTGGGGCCTCTAGGAGGTGAAGGGCTGGGGCTTGTCTGGGTTGGGTCTGTTGGAAGTGGAGCGGATTTCAGTTGCCTCCAGAAAAAAGCTGCTTGTCCCATAGGATTCTGCTGGAGTTCAGTCGCTTGGCACGTTGCTGGGCCCTAGAAATAATGGGCATGGGGAATCTGGCTCTGTAGTGAGACAGGGCCTGTTAGCGCACACCAGTGCCAATCCCCATGGGATGTGATCTGCCCCATACATCAGTCCTGGACATCGCAGCAACCAGCGCCGGGCAGGAGATGGGTACGCCATGCGCACGCGGTGTAGCCATGCAGAGGGATGGGTACTAATCCTGAGAGAGAGATAGACAGTGGGAAAGACATGGAGAGAGAGATCAGACAGAGGATGGTGCTTTGACTTCTGGGAAAGATCTTTCCATTTCCTGCTCTGCCAGCTGGGATGAGGCACTGACTTGAACCACTTCCCTTGAGTCCTCGCTCTGTGCTGGTTGAGATCAGACATGGTCTAGAACTTTCTAGTAATGAGGGGCTTATGAGGCAGGAAAAAAGCCCCTCTCCTCCAAAGGGACTGGTGGAAGCCCCATGCATGAGTCATTTCAAACTGGCCTGGGATCACTACTAGAGAGTGAACTACAGGCAACAAGTCGTCCTCTGGGCAGTGGGGAGGGAGCAGCTGCGACCTCCACGCTCTCACTTTTCTCTGCCTTTCTGTTCCTCTGTGTCGCTGAGCTCACTAGGCGCAGCAGCCAGCAGTGTGGGGTTCAGCTGGGTCCCTGCCAATGAATCACACCATGACCCAGCTGCCGGCTCATCCCTCTTGGGGACGGGGCGGGAGGGGATGTG
Source organism: Pelodiscus sinensis (assembly GCF_049634645.1). Taxonomy (NCBI): domain Eukaryota; kingdom Metazoa; phylum Chordata; order Testudines; family Trionychidae; genus Pelodiscus; species Pelodiscus sinensis. The sequence continues at coordinate 139,512,404 of NC_134713.1, forward strand.
ATTTCAATAGGAAGGTTTAATCAAAGTGCAGCGCAAAGCCATCTCAGTGTCGCATCCCTCCTGGAGGTTGTGCAGCTCACTCAGCCCTGCAGGCAGCGTCTCCACTGCCCGAATCGTGAAGGAATGGCAAGGCGTCTCCAGGAATTAAAGACTGCTCTTGAATGAAAGATTATGTCATGTGACAGACCCTCCAGGAATACGTCCAACCCAAATTAGCAACCTCAGCTCAGCTTCTCAGATGGTCTTGGGTTTCCTGGTTCCATAGGTGTTTGCTAGCTTCTGCTGGGGCCTGGTAGGGTGCTGAGGGGGCACTGCCCCCTGAAGGAGCTCATGGAGCTTTGTGCCCTGTTGCCGAGACAGCAGCAAGGGATGCAGGGAGCGACATCGAGAAAGTTACTCTCTGGGAGTGTTTGCCTCAGGCTCACAGGCCCAGAAGCTCTCTGACTTCCAGCATCCATGCCACAGACCTAGCCTAGGTGGTAAGTGAGAGGAGTGAGCTCCATTTCTCCCTCACAACACACCACCATGCTAGGAGGATGCTACTTAGGACCAGCCCTGGCTAGGAATGGGGTGAAGCAGGATGGGTGGGAGAAGCTTGCACAGCACATACACAGGCTGTGCTTGGTGCTAGCCAGCCTCAGTTTCCCTTTTGCTTGGTGCTGCAGATGACTGTGGAAGGGAAGCAGCTGGCTTTAGTGGTAGCTGTGGTAATGTGTTCCTGGACATCATCTACCCTCTGCGTATGATACAGGTTCATGGGTCCGCTTCTCAGCTCTGCAGTTCCTGACAGCCTCTGCTGCATCACCCACAGAGGGTGACAGCTGGCCTCCCCCTGCATGGATCCTGCCCAGCCCTGGACCACCTCCTGGAAATGCACAGAAAGAACTCATCCCTTTTGCAGTGTGTTCTGGCCTCTGCAGCTCCCAGTGTACAGGTGGCCTGGGTACTGCTTCTTCGTGCTGCCCAGACCTGGAGACTGTGAACATCTGCCTGAGCTCAGGTCCCAGTCCCATGAGGATGCCATGTCCTAGGTAAGCTGCTGACCTCAGTGAGCCTCACATGGGTTCCCTTCCCTCTGCAGGGACCAAACCCCATGGAAGGAGGGTGGAGGAAGGAGTACTTTGGCCGGAGCAACACATAGAAGGCCAATGTTTCCTGTGCCTGTGGCATGTCTGTTTACAAATGGCTCCACCCTGGGTTCAAGCAAACCAGAAAAGTAAGAATAAAATACCCTGGGCGAAGGGCTTTAGCAGAACACGTGTCTGTGTGAACGTGAGCCCCACTCCCGGGCCTGGCTGGGAGATCACTTGTCCCACAGCTCACATTATAACCCGGGCAAGGTACCAGTGACACTCTCCCTGAGCCCGTTCTCTGCGGGTCACGGACCTGACGGGAAAGCTGAGCGCTGTGACAAGTGCTAGAGCTGGTGTACCGGGAAGGCTGCTACCCATCTGTGTGAAATCTCAGGTGAGCATTATAATCCCTGGTCTCCTGGGCGCTCTGGCTGACTGATGGTAGCACCCGTCAGTGCTTCTCTGTCTCTTTACATGCGCTGCCTGAGGTGGTGTGATCTTGGAAGCCCCCTAGCACCCACTGGCAGCATTACTCACATGAAGCCTGACACACTCATTGCCCCAGCTCACTGCTTTCACAATCTGTATCTCAAAGGTGTTGGGTAAAATCTCCTGTGCAAACTGGTAACAGGCTGGTCCCGATAATCATCGCTTGGTGTCTGTACAGGGTGTGTCCAAACAGTTACAAATGTGGGCGGCAGGCAGAGCATCATGCACAGCCTGCCCTAGAAAGCGGTAAGCTTATTTACATGTCTGACCAGCTTACGGCAACAAGCACACTGATGGATAAGGGGAAACAAAGGCAACAGGCTAACAAGGAGAGGGAGATGACTGTTTAACGTCACATCAAGGGATGGAGTCTGTACCCTAGGATGCCTTCTTGGCTCCGGAAACAGAGACAATAAACTCTGTGTAATGGGGGGGAGAGACATTTGAAGCATCCATGCGCTAGAAGACAAAGGAGAGCAGCACCCTTTAAGGATGAAAGATGCATTCTCTTGACCTGGACACGGTAGCTCAGGGCTACTCAACACGCAGGAATTGTGTGTGTGTGTGTGAGGGGGAAGTTTGACATCTTCCTCTGATGTACCACCAGGAATTGGGTGCCAGACTAAATGGGTCAGTGGGGCAGCTGTTGGGATCTGGGACGAGGGAGGAGAAGGAATCAGAGAATGATTATTTGTCTGGAGCCCCCCAGGCCTCTCATCTGCCCTCATCATTTACTTCTGTATGAGCAAAGGTTGTTCCCATATGTTTGGGTTTGGCCCCCGGGGGGTCAAGATAAGCACAGGCTGAGGACAGAATGAACCATGGAGCCAGAACTCCTCTATATCAGCGCTGAGAAGCATCCCTGGTCTCGTGTAGCAAGCCATCGCTGTACTTCCTCTGAGGATAAATAATGGAGGCCAGTCTCCAGGGCTGCTTGTTCTCGCTCCTTAAATCCTCTTATTAATTCACTTCCCCCCACATGATTCCATCCCAATTTGCTGTGTTCTAGCAGGAAGAAAGTTGATCATTAACTCCTGCCCAGTAATTTTCTCCACAGCATCCTCAGCCATACACAGCCACTACCTGGCATTATCAGACGGTAGTGGGTAGGAGTGCTGACTGCCTAGCTGTAGACTGTGGGGGTAGGGAAAATCCCAGAGGGAAACGTCAATCAACGGTACTTTTTATTTTACAGCTTATTCTACACGGCCCTTTCAAGAATGAATAAACCTAGCAGAGCACAGCTGGCAAGGCTCTCGCCATTAACTCACTCCAGATGTGGAGTCACATGTTGCAGATTCTAATTAACGACATCGCTGAGGAAATCTCTAGGTACAGGGAAGGGGGAGGGTGATCTGGAAAGGGCAGTTGACATCCACTGCCCTGAGGCTGTTGGCAACCCAGCGAATGCTCAGATGGTGACAGGATCTCCATGTGTCCCCTGTAGCCCTTTTGAGGCCAGAGGCTGATCTTGGAGGGTCTGATCCTGACCCTCGCAGAGAGAGGGAGCAAGCATGAGTGAATGTGTAACCATCACAAATAAAAGGTCCTGAGCCTCCCCTCAGACACATTTGTCCAAATCTGACAGAAGCCCCAGGAAGGTCTGAACAAGTTCAAGTAAAATTTGTGTGCGCTGGACTGGAGATGGAAACCTACCCCAGAATTTCCCTGCAGAACTGTAAAGAGCAGGCTACAATTTGTACTTGGAATTTCAAGCTACTTTTTGGGACCAAAGAGGTTCAGATACAGCCCAGCACTTGACTGCTTATGATCTGAGTGGAACTGTTGGGGGATCTTCCTCTCCCTAAGTCTTCATCAATTCTCAAACCATCTGCATCTGCCCAATGCATCCCCCTGTACTTATCAATACTTATCTAGCTTCTATTGCTATAATATCTGACCATCTTGGACTCATCAAAGTATCTACTGTCACTACTTCCATGTGAGGAGGGGAGTGCTACTAGCCCAGTTTTTACAGATACGGAATTGATGCACAGAGAAAACAAGCGACTTTCCCAAGGTCACACAGGAAGTCTGTGGAAGGGCAAGGAATTGAATATTGGGGCTCTCACCTCCCAGGTTAGTGCCCTAGCTGCTGGACGATACCTGCTTTATGAAACATGGCCACCCTGGAGCTGTGCTTGCCTGGTAGAAGAGTGAGTAATTTGGGGTATTTCTGTAGTTGCCATCCTATCTGCTCCTTCCCACACACCTTTTGTATCAGCCTTCTGGAGCTGTTAACACTGAACTCTTTGCCTGTGACATGGCTAATCCTCGGATCAGACATTTCTCACCACCCCCTGTTCTATCCCAGAACCCCTGACAAACTCGTTGGAGAGTCTGGAAAGGCGTGTCCCACCAGATGAGGCAGGAGGTTTGTAGTGGATAGGGGATGGTTCAGCAGGAATCGGAGAGAGCCCCGGCTGGGTAGCAGTAACCAGACAAAGTGTGTCTTTGCCCATGAACGTTTATGCTCCAATAAATCTGTTAGTCTATACGGTGCCACAGGACTTCTTGTTGTTTTTGCAGATTCCGACTAACATGGCTATCCCTCTGATACTAGTAACCAGAGGGTTAATCCTGGAGTCCTATGTTCCTGATAATCATCTCCCAGAGCACAGAGAGAATAGCAGACCATCAGGCTGTCCCAGGGAGGCAGCCCTCATGGCCTCTTGTGCCCAGAGATACTCTGTCAGCCTCTGCCACTGTCCTCACATAGTGCATGGGCAAAATGAAAGTTTAACATGTGCCTTTTACAGAGCGGGGCGGGGGGGGGAGGGGGATGGCAACTTTGCTCACATGCTTACTGGCAGCTGCAAATCTCTGCTTAGCCTTCAGGTTAAGGCTGATGCTGATGCCTATAGTAGTGTTTCTCAGCCTTTTCCAGCATGCAGACCCTTTTCAATCTATTACAATTTTACAGACCGCCCAAACAATAGAGCTGTTTTCAAACATTGCATTACTTGATAATCATTTGAAATGTAGGATAGTTCATGTTATCTAAACAAATATAGTAGTATTGAGAGATAATACAGGGTGTCCACATTGAAGTATAGCAACTTTCAGGTGCCATATATTTTTATTGCATAAAATTTCATTGGATCCACCAATGCATTCTTGCTAGCGGCCCATCTAAACCCTTCCCACACTCCAATGGCTTTTGTACGGTTAGCGCGGGGGACATATTCATGTAACATGATCGTTTCAAAAAGGAGAAAAAATGGTAAAAAGTGACTGACCCGTTTGTAAGCCGACTCCAGAGCACAGTTGTAGCTTGTCAGTGTCAGTGCGGGCTGAGGGACGAACAGACTGCAGGGCACGGAGCTTCTCGGCTCCCATTCGCTGCTGTTCGCTGAGAGGCTCTGTGCCTGCAAGCAAACAAACTAAGACTCTGCAAGCAAAGGAATGTCTCAGTAGAGTACAGCAAAGTCTGCAGCACTTCCCAGGGTCACTTCCCAGCCCAGCAGGGCAAATCGCTGGTGCACTGGGACTTTTTATCCACGTGGAGTGTCTGCAGGCACAGAGCCTGTCAGCTCCCAGTCCCTGCCTTTTGCTGTTTTGGGTCAAGAGGAGCAGCGGGAAGAGGCAGCCAGCACAGCCCTTGGCCCATGCTGCTTTCTCAGCTCCCACCCTCTCTGTCCCCTGCCCATCCCCAGAGGATATGGCGAGGGGGATCTTGTGGCCAAAGGCAGTTCCTGCCCCAGCACTCTGTCCTTAACTGGGCATGGAGCCTTGGGGGAGAAAAAAACAAGAAAAGGAAAAGAAAAGTAAGGATTGGGCCCACCGTGGGATTGGGAGGGGGCTGGAGTGTAAACAGCAGCACAGCTGCTGGTGGTGGGAGGACAGATGGTCGCGAACAGCGAGCCCCATGCGAGAACTCCCTGGCGGAAAGTCTCAGTCCCACAGTGGGCCTGATCCTTACTTTTAAACTTTCCGCAGACCCCCTACAGTACCATCACGGACCACCAGGGAGCCATGGACCAGAGCTTGGGAACCACTGGCCTATAGGATTAACCTCTCCTTTATGACCTGACCCGCAGCAGAGCTGAGGCAAAGGGGGATGTAATCTCCATGTCTGCTCACTCCTGAGCATCCCCCACCTGCCGCAAGGTGACCCAGTCTGGAGGGGAGAGGGCATCAATCTCTCTGTTCCCCACATAAATCCTTATCTGGGCTCTCCTAGAGGGGCTGGAGCAACTCACACAGGCCCCTGTCATGGCATGAAAGTCACCCTGGAGACCCCTTTTCACCCAGGCCTACTTAGGGTTGCCAGATGGTCTCCCAAAAAATACTGGACACGCAGTATTTGATTGCGCAGAAGCCTTGTGGGGGCGGGAGGAGTGTCCGCCCACTCCAGGCTTCTGTCCGGTGTGCAGCCAGAAAAATCAGAGAATACCGGACATTGCACATGTCCGGTATTCTCTGATTTTTTTTACCGGACAAAGAGCACAAATACCGGACTGTCCGGTAGAATACCAGACACCTGGCAACCCTAGGCCTACTGCTGCAGGTGAGCCTCGCCTCACTTCCCTTTTCCTAGATTATAGACAAGTCCAGGAAGACCTTTTGATTGTAAATCAAGAATCACCTTGCCCCCCTTTTGGTGCCTCATTTATCAGTGAGAGCCATAGTCATGGGCAGAAGGCCATTCCGATACACCCAGAGATCTCTGTCAGGGCTAGTTCCCCTAGCACGCTCCAGCTCCTTCCTGCAGGAGACTCTCCTTTCCTGCCCCTGAAAACAGCATCTGATCTGGGAACTCTCCTCAGCACCATCTCAGAGTGAGCCCCTTTTTAGCCCTTCCTTTGCAGGAATCCCCCATGCTCCTCTTTGGGACTGGGCTGCAGGGGTGAGCGCCACACTCTCTCCATAGGCAGCTCTCTTCCCTGGTTCTGTCAGATGGGCCAGTCCTTCCTAAACAACAGACCAGTGGATTAGCCAGCTATAGGGCCTTTTCCAGCTTCTCCCCTAACTGGCCCCCTTTCCCTTACAGAGGCTTTTCAGTAGGCCAACCTTTCCCTGCTACTAGTATCTCTGCCATCTACTCTGCTATGAAAGGAATCAGTCTTTATGCGGGTCTCCTCCTCCCGGCTCATCCCCAATTGGTTGGGAAAGATGGGGAACCTTGCCCCACTCTCCCTCCACAACTCTTGGTCCGAGGTCCTTAAAGAAACAGTAATGGGATTTCCTCCCAAACACTTCTTATTCTGGGGACCACATCCTCTCCCCCATGTCTCTTCAGGCCTGGGTATATATAATCAGACCCTTTAACTTTTTAAAGGGCCATGCCACGTGAAGGGGTGGACTGACCCTTAGGAATCACTATCTTTAAGGAACAGACTCCCCTGTCATATCCCCAAAGACCCAAATTTAGAATTTTCCAGAAAAGCACCAAAGAACCAACATCAACTCATCTTTAACCCAATGGAGGTAGGAATTTATCAGTTCTTTGTCCCCTTACTATGAAACTTGGAGGCCTGATGAAGACTGTGACAATAGGGTCAATTTATCCACAGGAACCTTTAGCTCCCCATGTCTAGCTGGATAGCAGCTGATGTGGGAATAACAGAAATCATGACAGAGTCACACTGTGTTGGTAGAGTCAAAGGCGTTGGGGATTGGTACAGATAAAAAAAGAGACTGGACGAGTCTCCCGCTGAGGACCAAGGCACCTGGGCAGTGTGCATCCCAGTCAGAACAGGAAGAGATGCAGAGCAGCCTTGCAAAAAGAGACCCCCTGGGGGGGGGGGAGGGGTTTGAAATAGAAAGCAGACATTGATATGCAGGAATCTCTTCTGATTTAAATGCACTAAGACTCTGTCCCAGGGACTTTAGTGGAGTGGTGCTGAGTGACCCCAGTTGGGGATCCGACCCACACAGTAGAAAACTCCCATGTCCCATGAAATCCCTTAGCCTACCACAGAAGGCCTGATTTGCCACTCTCACCAGGGTGAGTCCATTGGCTTCCGTGGGGTCGCTCCTGATTTCCACCAACGTGTCAAAGAGCTGGTCCACATGATGCAGGCTAAGCAGATCAGAGGGGTGTGATTGGTAAAGCGCTCGACACGTGTCGCAGTGTGTGAAACAGGAAGACATTGGTGGGAATGAGGTACCTTGTAGGGTGCCAGCAGCAGGGTCTAGGTGGGAAAGTTAGAGTACAACGTGTGTGATTTCTACATGCCTCTGGCACGCTTTGCCACACCGCGTAGACTAGGCTTAAGAGGAGAATCAGGCCCAAAGACTAGAGTCACTTGAGCAACACGGTATATCCCGTCATGCCCAGAACTAGCTGGAAATGAGGGTCAGTGGCCCGTTTGTGCTTTCTCAACATGCCCTTACAGCGGGAGTGAGCATAGTGCTGGGTCTGCTCCACAGAGAGCACTACTTGACTCAGATTTATTTCAGCCCAGCCTGGTGGATCAGCCCTTTTCCTTGCCTTTACCATGCCCCAAGAAGAAGAGGGTGAAGCTAACTCTGTCCTTCCCAGCAGGCCAACAGCCACCACAGGCCTCAGAACAAGGTGTGTGTGTGTGGGGGGGGTCTTGTCTCTTTGCCCCTGGAAGGAAGGTGGAAGGGTCAGGGCTGGGGGCAGCGAGCCCTCAGTGCCGCCTGGCCCGCAGCACCACCCCCTACCAGCCCTCAGAGCTGTGTGGAGTGGTGTTCTGGGGGCAATTCAATGAGGTCCGGGGCTCTGGCCGCCATTGCTGCCTCTGTGGCAGCTGGAGCCCTGGCCCCTTTGAATCACTGGGACCTAAGGCAACAGCGCCCTTCTTCTCCCTTTGCCCCCTGCCCCCATCAGCAGGCCTGGTAAAGAATGATGCCTGGACAGGGGAAGAACAAACAGGCACATATAAAAAAAGAGGGCTGATGCAGCCACAACCAGGCCATGTGATGCACTATGTGTGTGCCGGATGTTTTGATTAGGGTCTATCAATCATGAGCACTGGGGATGTGACTGGAGGGAGTGGAAGAGGTGGGGAGCTGTGCTCCTTTGCCTGATAATCTCCCTTCCTTTCTCTATCAGACACATACAGGTGAAACCAGGCACACGTTGCATACTGCCTTCGGCTCAGCAGCTCTTGCGGCTGCTCTGTTGGTCTAGGTCTAGGGCATGACTCAGGCTGACACATCCCTGCTCAGAGCCCTGAGCCAGGAGCCTCCATCTAGGACGTGCCTTTCAGTTCCTAGCCCCAGATGCCCACCAGCCTGCCCATGCTGACTAACACAAAGGCATCATCATCACCTGTGTCTTCCAGCCAATCAGAGCCCTCGTGCTGGGATCACCAGTCAGTGGGATGGGCCCGGGGTTTCCCTTCTCCAACCTGTTTCCGAGCCACTAACTGCATTGATCTGCTTTTATGATATGATGAAACAGGCTGCAGCGGGCATGGGACTGTGCCAAGATCCCCGGTGAGGGGTGTGGAAACCCAGGTGAACAGGCAGGCGGATGGCTAGATGGAGAAAGAGACAGAAATAATTGGAGGTGAGAGCCAATTGGGAGAAAAATGCAACAAAGGGCGAGAGCGTCTGGGTGGCGCGGAGCAGCGATGCAGTGTCATGGACACAGATACATTGGGTCTAAAGCCAGCGCGAGGGCATGAGAGTAACACAGAGCAGCCCTGCCGTGTGCACACTGATTGGGCTCAGAAATCCCTGGAGTTCTTACAAGCAGCGCGAGTTGCTCTGGACTCTTCCTCTGGTGTTATCAACTGGCCAGGAATTCTGGGAAGCCGAAGCTTCCTGCACCCCTGGGACTGTTCATGCTGAGCTGGAGGAGAGAGCGTGAGAGAGAAGGAACGTGGCAGACAGAGCAGATTCACGTGGGCCAGCACGGTATCCACAAGCTCAGTCCTCTTCAGCTGAGTGGCCGGGAAAAGAGACCTGCAAACAAGCTCCTAACATGCACTGGGGCTGGGAACTCCCAGCCACTCCCCCCACCCCTGCCAGGCTTCCTGCCAGGCTCCTAGCGCCGATCGTGGCTTCCCAGAAGGAAAAGATTCCATTCTTTCCTAGGGATTGGGATCAGCCTTAGAGGCAGCCTGGCTCTGGGCCTGGTCAGGCTCTAATTCCTAGGGAGGTCTTTACACAAAGGATTCCCCACTACAGGTCCCACCTTTGCTGCCTTTGCTGAGTGCGAGTGGGCGGGGTTCCTGTTTTTAACATCTCAGATCAGGCTCACAGAATGCAGTGCCTAAAATCCTAGTAGTCAACCTACACTAGAGTTGCAACCCATACTACTAATGCTGGGAAATGTGGCACAAGCACATCTGGGGGAGACGAGGCCAAGTAATGTACACCTCCTCCAGCCAGGGAGAAGCCACACTGACAGGAGTGGGTCTCTGGCCCCATTCACAGCATTGGGGCACTAGAGGTTATGGTCACAGAGACGCCTGAAATTCCTGCCATCCATTGGGGGTTGTTTGGGCTTCCCTTTTGTAAGGTGTTTAGCTCAGTTTCCCAGGGTTACAGACGCTATGGTATCTCCACTCCCTGCAGCTGCATTCCTGACCCTACCCCATACCCTGCACACTTCAGTTCATAGTAAACTTTAAAAACACCCGAATAGTCTGGTAGCTCTTTGAAGACTAACAAAACAGGTAGATGGTATCATGAACTTTCGTGGGCACAAACCACTTCTGAAGTGGGCTATACCCACAAAAGCTCATGATACTAGCTACCTGTTTTGTTAGTCTTTAAAGTGCTACCAGACTATTTGGTTTTTTTTTTTTTAAAGTTTATCCTGTACAGACTAACTCGGCTACCCCCTGAAACTTCAGTTCATGTCGCTGTTGTGATACTTCTCAGATGTGTGGCAAAATCTCGACCCAGCAGGGATGGGGAACTTTGCTGGGAAAGAGCAAGCCAGGCCAATTCATCTCCTGAGGGGGAATCTTCCAGGCACTTGGGATGGGTGGGACTTGGCACCTCTCCCTTAGAATGCCTGAGATGAAGGGTGGACAGGTTGCATCTGGACTGGGGATGGCAGGTCTAGTTTGCAGACCGGAAACTCAAGGCACTGGCAGAGCAAACACCAGAATATGTTGAACCACCTCTTCCCTCGAGGCTACTTACTGCCCTGTGGGGGCCTGTAGTCCAAGTACCTAGCAGGAATGAGGTGGCCTGCTTAGCGGAGACAATGGGGCTCCTTAGTGAAAAGCAACAATGGGCCCCGAAGGGTGAGGAATGAAACATCAGATGGAAAGAGAGGACAGGATTTCATTGGAGAGCTCCATCTGGTATGGCCTGGGGCTGCTCTCACAAGGGTTTCCTGTCAGAACTGAGATGGATAGTCTGAGGGAATCCTCACTTACAGCAGGGCACTCCCACGTGGCTTCGTCTTCACCAGAAAGAGGGCAAGAAATGGCAGGGAGTTGAGAAAAAGGCAACCAGAGAGGCCAATGAGTTGGGTGGATAGGAATAAAAATCTGGACAAGTCTGGTTTAACCATGAGTAAGATGTAAATACTCGTATGCCAAGGATGTAAACCCCAGAGGGGCAGAAGAGGCATGTGAGTGAACTAAGGGAGGGGAGCTAGAAGAGAAAGGTGAAATTACACAATCATTTAGCCTGGCCATCAGGAAATGTTTCCTAACAGGTGAGGGATCTATGAGGCTCTGGGACTTTCCCTCAAGCAAGGAGTGGGAGCCACATAATCTGAGGTGTTGACAATTAGACTGTATAAACAAAGCACGGGAGAATAGATTAAATAGGGAACAATCCTGCCCTGACTTCCAGAAAGGGTAACGGACAAGCGGGGACCTTGTGAATTTCTCTGTCTCTAATATTATCCTGATGATGGTGTATTATACTGGAGGGAATTTTACTTCATGAAGCTTTTTTTTCATTGTGTCAGATGGTCACAGAGCTGGACCCATGGGGTGAGGAGAAAACTCCAGACGCAGAGCAGGGGAATCCTTTGAGCTGATGAAAACTGCTGGGGAAAGGCACAGTTGGCTTCCATGAAATGCTTAATTTATTGTGGCCCAAGAGGAAACTGGGAAGGAGAGAGGGAGAGAGCTTGCCATACCCAGCAGGGTGACGGGTGGGGCACTGGGAACTGGCGTTGTTCAGAAATTATCTGTCCCTGGATCTCAGTACTAACAATAACTAGAACCTGCTGCCTGAAGTGTCTCTGGGCCTGGAGGAGGCTTTCTCTCATTTGCGTTGGAAAGCGCCTCCTGTGACCACTGCACTCACAGTTGGAACAGCCTCCAAGTCTCCTTTTATCATCACAATTATTTTTTAATAAACGTTTCCCGATTAGCTCCAAGGCGTGTGGCTGAGAGGCCTGGGAATTCACTTCCTCCCCTCAGTCACTCAGTGAATTCCAGGCCAGCTCAGAGCTGCAGTAAGAAAGAAACTGAGATGAGAGCCAGATCTCTGAGGAGGGGATTAGGACATCAGCATTTCACCTCAAGAGAGGTTTGTCCCCATCAAAAAATCATGGAACTTTCTAGGATAGCTCAGAAGGGGCGAGGATTGAACTGGCAAGGCTGTGCTGAAAAGGAATAAGGGGAAATGGGAAGAATTATAGGTGGTCTGGGGGAGCCCAGGGCTGGGATAGCAGGGGGCTGCAGGGCAGGGGGAGGGGCAGTGGCAGAGCTGTATGTGGGGAGCCCTGGGCTGGGATAGCAGGGGGCTGCAGGGCAGGGGGAGGGGCAGTGGCAGAGCTGTGTGTGGGGAGCCCAGGGCTGGGATAGCAGGGGGCTGCAGGGCAGGGGGAGGGGCACTGGCACAGCTGTGTGTGGGGAGCCCAGGGCTGGGATAGCAGGGGGCTGCAGGGCAGGGGGAGGGGCACTGGCAGAGCTGTGTGTGGGGAGCCCAGGGCTGGGATAGCAGGGGGCTGCAGGGCAGGGGGAGGGGCACTGGCACAGCTGTGTGTGGGGAGTCCAGGGCTGGGATAGTAGGGGGCTGCAGGGCAGAGGGAGGAGCACTGGCAGAGCTGTGTGTGGGGAGCCCAGGGCTGGGATAGCAGGGGGCTGCAGGGCAGGGGGAGGGGCACTGGCACAGCTGTGTGTGGGGAGTCCAGGGCTGGGATAGTAGGGGGCTGCAGGGCAGAGGGAGGAGCACTGGCAGAGCTGTGTGTGGGGAGCCCAGGGCTGGGGTATTGGTGGGGGGACTGGTGCAGGTTAGGAATGAGAGGGGTTGGCAAATTTCTGCAATTGGCTCAGAACCAGCAAGAAATTAAATAAAGAGGAGGCAGAGAAGACAAAATGGTCTCGATCTGTAAAAATCAGAGGGAGAGCTTGCCATGGGGTGAGGTCTCCAGCTATTGGAATAGCAGGTTAGCACCTTTGCAGAGCTGAGGGTGCAGGAAGTCCAAGCCTGCAATAGCAAGGGATGTGGCTGGTTGGGACTGAGATACCTGATGGTGTCTCAGTCTTTCACTTCTGTGTGCATTACAAACGTCTCACTTTCACCCCATCCGGAAAAAAGGCATTTGATTGCCCTCCTCCGTGCATGGCAGCTGTTGGGTCTAGCGACATGGTGTGTGTGATGAAGGAGGGGTAGGTGCCCTAAAAGGCCAGGCAAGGTTGGAAAGGGGACAAGAGGCATGACACTACTGCTGTGATAACTCCAGTCACCTGAAGAAGTGGGCTGCGCCCGCAAAAGCTCATGATACCATCTACATGTTTTGTTAGTCTATAAAGTACGACCAGACTATTTGTTGTTTTTAACTAACCCAGGGTGTCCACAATGTGCGTGGCTAATGCCTGGTTTGTACGGGTGTGATGAGCAGAAAGCTTAGTGCCCCAGATCCCGAACCAAGTGGGGGAACAAAGGAGCAATTGACAAGAGCAGAGGTGCCAATGGAAATGAAAGGGAGAGGCCTGGGGACTTCCGAGCTTGCCCGGCTCCTGCAGGACTCCAGGAAAGCCTGGGGAAGGTGCTCCAGGAGAGGCGTTGAGTGACAGATGAGCCTTCACTCAGCCCTGTTGTTCCTTTAAGGCATGCGGAGTATGGGAGCTGGGACATGTCTGTGTTTCACACCATTCAGAGACATCATGCAGAGGTAGGGCGGTGATGAGATGCTACCTGGTGGAAGTGGAAATCACCCGTTCGGACCACCCTGCAATACACCCTGTGTGTAAGAGCAACAGGGCCCTCCTGAGAAGGGACTGGGGATGTGTTTGGAAATTGCCCTTGAAGCCTGTGTGAGATGATGAGCCCCGGGGAAAGTCTGTGGATAGCTAATCTCCACTCACATGGGCAAGGCTGGAGAAACACTCCTCAGTATTGCTTTGGGCCATTGGCTCATAACCTCCCCGATGCCTTTGCCACAGGATCTAAGGCTACCTGGAGATTCTGATTTGCTGGGGCTTTGAGGGGTGAGAGAGGCTGCTTGGAGCTTCCCCTTTGCCAGCCTTTCTTCCTCCTCTCTGCTCTTTCTGGATCTTCCCACTTTGGCTGTGTTGCTGGCTTTCCTGCTCCCACCTCCTCCTCCCCATGTCTGCCTTTGCGGTGTGCCAGAGGGAAGCATGTGGTGGTAAAAGGAGCATCTCGGATGCCTATGCCTGGGAGGATGTGTGGTGATCATCAGATCCCACCATGATGGGAAGGGTAGAGCCAATCCACACAAAGAAATCAGGGTCATCTGTGTATCCTGGGTCATTTGTGTTAGAGCCAGAGAACCACACCTCTTCTCCCTCCTCTGACACTCTCTTCTCTTACAGCTTTCAGTTGCCTTCAGTTTTCATTCTCCTTCTTGCCTCCAACTGATATGCTAAGGATATGACCTCGCCCCTGCCTGCTCCGCCTCTTTCCTCCTTTTCCTCCGCTCTGTACTGTTCTCTCTCTACCTCCGTGTGACTGAAACTTGGCAGGACTTTCACAGACATGTTCAGTCTTTACAATGACCAACCCAAGGAAAGGCCAGAGAACATCTTGAATGGAAGAGGGTGGGGATCTGCTATCCACTGATTCCTATGAGTTCCAAGTAGGCGGGGAGTGAGATTTCTTCTCTACTCATTAATATCTGGCCCCTTGCCAGGCCAAACTAGCTAGCTGGGGAAAAAGAAAGCATATCCAAGCAAGAGGTGAGTTCTCCATTGAGGCTGATGGATCAATCCCTCTGCCTTTGCTTCTGGGACTGGAGAACAGGCTGTAGATGGTGGGGCCTGGGCAACTGGTCTCATCGAGGTGCTGTCCAGATACCTCAGATTGTGATACTGCCCAAGGGTGGAGTCTGTGAAGGAATAAATGGGAAGCAGCAGGGGGGAGAGGAACGGGCCTTTGGGGAGATAATCTGCATTGCCCTCTGAAACTAGCAGGCCAGCACCTACAGTACATGCACTTGTGTATGAGTGTACAGGCATGCACTCATGTGCCGCTTGGGGTATGTGAGTGTACATGTTTGTGCACAAGGGTGTCTACTGCTTCTGGGTACATGTCTGCCTGTGTGCCCTTTTCTTGTGTTTTCTGAAGGGAGAATTCCTTCTAGAAATCCTGGGTTCCGGTTTGGCCATCTCTGCCCCAAAAGGAGAGAGCAGAAATAGAAAACATCCCCAAGAAAGGAAATGGAAAGACTGAGAAGGATGCAGGGCTTTAATTCAGGAGACATGGGGGAGATGAGGGCTGTGAAGTGTGGAGGGGAAGTAAGGGGAGACAACATGGCTAGATATAAAATAATTAATGATCTAGAGAGGATCCGTCAGGCAGAGATCGCTGTGTCCCACAATAGAAGGGGAACAGGGCATGGGATGAAATAAAAAGTCAACAAGTTGTAACCAGATAAAAGGAATTATCATGCAGCAGTGGAACTCTGCCAAACAATAAGGTTCAGTGAAGTTTCACTGGCTATATCTTTATAAAGCTGTTATATTTGCTGCTGTATCCAGCATCTGCAGTGAGATTGGCCCAGATAAAATTCCCATGCTTACTGGATGTATGCTTCAAAGTATACACAGAACAATCTCTTGGAAGCTGGGATGTGGAAGAATACATATTCTCCCTGGTCTCCATTGCACAGCTAGGTGTGTGACCGGAGTGTGGAGGACGGATTATGCTTCCACTGAAGCACGTGGCAATATGAACTGTCAGCTCTTTGGGGCAGGGACTGTTCTTTTGTTCTGTGTTTGTACAGTGCCTAGCACAACAGGCTCATAGGCTGTGATTAGCGCTCATGGACAGTACGGGAATACAAATAACACCACAGAAACTGGTCCCTGCTGGAGGGTTGTGTGCTCAACCAGACCAGCTAATTATCTACTCCTGTCTCATGGGGCCAGGCTACCAGACTAGAAGAACCAGTCGTTTGCTGTTTGGGAAGAGCCAGGGTTCTAGGCTCTGATCTGGTAGGGGGTGGTTGCTGCTGAATAGGCGGCCAATGCTTGTTAGATTTTCTCACTTGCTCTCCGTGCAGTGTTGGCTTCACTTCCCATAGTACTGAGCCAGTGGCTATGAGGGATTGCGGTGTTGTTCCTGCAGCTTCTAGGAGAAAGCTGTCTCTGGGTAGCCTTTCATCAGGCTTTACAGGCACTGGTCACCACTGGATCAGTAGCAGGAATGAGACAGAGCCAGCTGCTTCCAACTGTGATTGCCCCATTTCTGGTTTGAGCAGGGTGAGGGGAGGAGAGTGGCCTATTCTGAGCAGGTCATATGCTAAGGATATGACCTCGCCCCTGCCTGCTCCGCCTCTTTCCTCCTTTTCCTCCGCTCTGTACTGTTCTCTCTCTACCTCCGTGTGACTGAAACTTGGCAGGACTTTCACAGACATGTGAAACACAATGTGGGCAACACAATAGGATCCCCCCACCCCATAAGACTCCAGGGGACAGAGGAAGGGGCAGAAGAATAGCTTCCCCATCATCATAACCCCTCTCATTTCCTCAACATGCCAGATTTTTGGATGCTCTCCAGGCATGTGAGGTTGTCTCACCACTAGTTCTAGTGTCGAGTTGGGATGTAGGAAGAATTCGAGAGCTTCCTCTTTGTGGGATCTTGGGCAGCTTTGGCCTCTCCACCAAGTTCACTCTGTGACTTCATTCCTTCATCAGTTAACTGTAAAAGAAACCAAAGTGGAAAGAATAACCCTGACGGACCTTGGAGCCCCTCGTCCTCTAAGGGGAAAGAAGTTTCATGATTATTACTGGAATTTGCTGGAGCGGTTACTAGCAATAAGCTGCTTCTAGTCAGGGCCAAGCACTCCCACACCAACTGTCCTACCAGCTCAGATGCAGGCCTAGCTAGGTGGGCCTGCTTCCTGGCAGAGAGGTGTTCTGAAAACAATCCACTGGTGCCAAAGCCGGGGTGTGACAAGGACAGAAGTTAAGGTGGGAAGTATGCATATGGGCCTGGCTCCCTTCAGACAGCACCTGCATGGGCCCTCTACTCCTTTGGAAAAAAGATGCTTTTTCTGTTAACTCTTGAGTCCCAAGAGACAGTGACAAGTAGAAAGAGAAGCAGCAATTTGTGTTTGACAGGTACTAACAAGTCAGAGCTTGGAAGTCTTCAAAATGCCAGGGCATCTGTGCACAGCACATCATCAGGCCCTCCAAAGAGGCAGGCCTGCCCAAAGCTGCAACTTGGCACAATGTGGCTGCAGGTGAAGTGGCACTTTAGCCAGGTGCCCTTGTCAGTGTCCTGCTTGGCATTCAAAGTAAATAAATGACACGAGTCTCTCTAGATATTTCTGTCCCCTCCCCACCCTAGTACCATGTAGACCATAAGAGACTTGTCCTCACAACACCCCTGTGCACCATCCCCATTTCACAGAGGGGGAACTGAGGCACTTGCCCGAAGGTGCACAGTGAGTTTGAAACCAACTCTTCTGAGTCCAGTGCCTTACCCACAAAGCCACGCTTCCTCTCTGCAGTCTCTGAGTGATACCAGAGTCATGGGTGTTACATCTGTCATGCCTCCGTTCTCCAAGGGGCATCAAAGATTATAGGATTCATGAATCAGAGCTTTGGAAGGCTCTTAGAAGAGGAATCTGGCACTGGGAGCTCCTTGTTGAACATGGGTAGAGTATTCCCTATAGGTAGCACAGGTGTGGCTGGCAAAGGCAGACAGTGAAAACTCTGCGCTCATGTAATAACAGCATTATCCTCATTAGAGGCATCCACACACCCTTTTCTGTTGTGGTTAGGTACAGTTGGTCCCTAAGGGTATGTCTACACTGCCACCCTAGTTCGAACTAGGGTGGATAATGTAGGCATTCGAACTTGCAAATAAAGCCCGGGATTTGCATGTTCCCGGGCGCCGCCATTTTTAAATGCTCCGCCATTTTTAAATGCCCCGTAGTTCAAACTACCTGCCCGCGGCTACACGTGGCACGGACTACGCAGTTAGAATTAAAGCTCCTAATTCGAACTACCATTAAACCTCCTTGCAAGCAGGTAGTTCGAACTACGGGGCATTTAAAAATGGCCGCGCCTGGGAACATGCAAATTAAGCCCGGGATATTTGCAAGTTCGAATGCCTACATTAGCTACCCTAGTTCGAACTAGGGTGGGAGTGTAGACGTACCCTAAGAGAATGAGCAGACTGAGGTATCTGTCTTGGCCCCATCTGACGCTAGCTTAGTCTGCATCAGCTCACACGGTTCCCCTGGGACAAGCCTTGGCAGCCCTCTCCTCACCTGACCTGAAAATAGGCCCTGGTAGCAAATGCTGTCCCATCAGGGCCTGACCTCCTATCACACCTCCCTCACAGTGGGCTGTGGCTGTTCTCATTGGCTCTTCTCCCTCACCCTCCTATCCTTGGACATTCCACCTCCCAGCGTCTCTCTTTGGCTCCTCGCCAGACAGCGTGCCAAGACCTCATTTAGCTGAGGAAGAGGATAGGAGGATGAGCTCCTCAGGCAGCAGCAATGAGCTGTCGTGCAGAGATTAGGCCAAGACCATACTCCTGGTGGCAAGGACTGGGAGCTCCAGTTGTTCACTGAGTGCACAGTTGTCGTCTGAAGTGCTTTGGAATTCTCGGGTATCCAGGTCCTTGGTGAAAGCAGAGCAGAGAGAGGCTGAGAACCTGTCAACAGCATGCTATGGACTATGAACGCAGCCAGCTCAGCCAGCCTGCAGTGGACGGGTGTGCCGAGTCAGCCATCTTGGCCAAGAGCCTAACCCCAATCAACAGAGCCAGTTGTCAGGCAGAGCCCTCTGACTCCAGGATAAAAATCAGGCTCTGCCTGACAACTGGCTCTGTTATTTGGGGTTAGGCTCTTGGCCAAGATGGCTGACTCGGCACACCCGTCCACTGCAGGCTGGCTGAGCTGGCTGCGTTCAACAGGGCTAATGACATTCTGAGGTTCTGCTCCTTGTCCCCACTGAAACTCCGCCTGCCCCAGAGGCTGTGGGCAGCCCAGCAGTGTGGGGGCTTGCATTCTTCTTGTCTTTGTGTTAATGACCTCTTCTCCAAAGGGGCAGGAAGTCACTGGCTGGGCAATCCAAGGCAATAAATCTCAGACTCTTTAGCAGGTCTCCATCTGAGACACTGACTAGCCTGGGGTGAGGTGGGAGACCCAGAACCTTTGAGAGATAGATGAACATTAGGACAATGTGCCTTTCTCCACAGCCCCATTACTCATGCTGAACTTCACATTTGAAGGTTTTACTTGTGGGTGGCATGTGGCCCTCCATTGAGGGCAGGAGATCTCCGTCTCCGCCTGAGGGGTGATAGCAGAACAGTAACAACCTCTCCTCCAGGTAAGAGAGACATTGGGAACTCTTTGGGACCACTGCCCATTTAAACCTCATCTTTCTGTCTGACAGCTCTTCCCCTACCCCTGATCTGAGACGCTCCCAAGAATTCCAGAGATTAGACAAAAACCATTCACACTGTTTTTCCAGTTTGTTCCCTCTCTGTCTTTATCAGCACTTTGTATGTGGTTACCTTTCCTCTGTTGTTTATGTGGGTCTTTTATACACCATTAAGGGACAGCAAACCTTTAAAAAAAATATGAGACTGACCTAGAATCTCGAGTTAATATGTAAGACCTGGAATGACTTCCAGATGTCAGGGTTTGGTTGGTCACTGTCCTGAGTGTGCAGTGATTGCTGCTGTAACACTTATTTAGACATAAAATAATCATAATATACTCATTTTGGAAAATGACTTGAGTTCAAATTAATGGTTTCCCTTCAAAAAGCCACAGACCCTGAAAAAATTATAGCTGGTAGGAAACCGTCTGCTTAGCAACACATGACTCTTCATGATTATATCCTCCCCATTGCTCCATTTTCTTAATTGGCTCCCCATTGAATACAGAGTCCAGTTCAAGGTCTTGGTCTACTATTCAAAGCCCTCCATGAAATCTCCCCTAGCTACCTCACAGGTTGTGTCTCAATGCATGATCACGACCTGCGATGGCAGCAATGAATCAGCCAGCTGACAGGGAAGGCTGGTGAGTGTGGGGGAGCTTACATAGGAGCAGGGAACGTGCCATAGAAAAGCATGAAAGCATGAACCGCGTGTAACGGATGCTGTCATCCCTACCTGAGTCTGCACAGAGACTAGAGCAATACTCTTGAGAGGTATGAACTATCCCGTGCATCTTCACAGAGTGTTAACTCCAAGACCCATTGCTCTGCGGAGCCCAGACAACCCATCCCAGCAGAGAACTCTGTGTGTGTCAGAAGAGAAGTGCCGTGGGCTCAGCCCACCCATCAGTGTGGCAAGTACTTAGAGCCGCTTCAGCTTCCCTGCCTCTCCAGAAGGTGGGGGAAGAGTACTCCCTGCGGAGGGAATGGAGGGCTTCTATTGCCACTCCTGGATTGAACAGGGGATTGCATTCTGCTGCTGGCACCCCTGTTTCTTTGAGAGAGAAGTTGCCTCTCTGCCACTGCCATTCTAGGTGGAGAGTTGGGGTTGCAGTGAAAGGGGAGGGGGCGTGTTGTGGTGTTGCCTTAATCCAGCCCTGCTGGGCCCTGTCTCTTAGGCTATGTCTAGACTGCAAGCCTCTTTCGAAAGAGAGCGTCTAGACTGCACGTGGAACTTTCGAAAGAGCAAGCCGCTTTTTCGAAAGAAAGCACCCAGTGAGTCTGGATGCTCTCTTTCGAAGAAGCCCTATTTACATTCAAGAACGCCTTCTTTCGAAAGAAGCACTTTCGAAAGAAGGCGTTCTTCCTCGTGAAATGAGGTTTACCGCCGTCGAAAGAAAAGCCGCGTTCTTTCGATTTAATTTCGAAAGAACGCGGCTGCAGTCTAGACGCAGGAGAAGTTTTTTCGGAAAAAGGCTACTTTTCCCGAAAAAACCCCTGAGTCTGGACACAGCCTTAGGGTCATACACCTCAGGCAGGTGAAATCTGTGGAGAGCCAAATCTCGGCCCCCGTTACTCCAATGCCACCAACGGTGCAGCCGATGCAGGGATGTGAGTAACTGGTATCGCTTCTCATGGCTCTGGTGCCAGCTCTTTCAGCTGTACCTCACATTGGTTAAAATCCGTGGCAGACAGCTGGATCCTCTGGATCTCGGAAGTCCCTATGAAAGCTGCCGATGCTGGGAGGGAGCAGCTCTTGCAGGGAACAGCCAAACACCCTGTCCATCCAGGCACTGACTTTTAACACAGAAGTCCCACCCCAGGAAAGAACCTTGACACAAGCAAGGAGGGATGGGACCGTGCATAAGGTCAAAGGTGAAAGTTTAAATGAACCCACTTGCTATCTGGAGGAAGCTCAACACTTTATGATCTGGGCATCATAAAATGTAACAAATCCCAAGGGGAGGCCCAGGAGAGAAGGTGGTGCAGAGCTCACAGGGTGAGAGAAAGGGGAAATAGGTGCTCTTTTCACAGTGCTGGTGACCGATCTAGCGACTCTAAGGGAGTCCCTTGCCTTCCTTCCTGGGGTTGGAGGCTGGAGAGGAGTCTGCAGGATCAGTGACAGCCTCCAAAAATGAGTGGGACCATATTATGCTTTAAACCCTTCTGCAGAATCTGTTCCAAGCCCCACTGCTGAGGGCTGGGTTACTGGAACAGCCAAGATCTACATCCAGAGAGGGTGTGGCAGCCTTGTGCTTCAGAGAGTCTAGCATGGAATTTCCCATTGGCAGAAGCACTAGGTGCAAAGGATCTGGATCCTGCAGGGAGATTTATGGCTGAGTTAATATTGGGAACGGGTGTGTGTCATGAAAATGCTGATCGAACCCTCCCAACTGCTGGAATGGCTCTGGCTCCCATTCTAGAATGTGTGTTGGAGAGGCAGCGATTCCTTTTTGGGACTTGGGTCAAGGATCATGGAAAAAGTCATTTTCTTTTAAGACTTCCCGCAGAAGCTTCCATGGGCTGGAAATACCTTCTGCCCCGTGTTCTCCTTTGTCACATTTCTGCCAAAGGAGCTCAGTGCTCTTAAGGGGATTTTTTTTAATGGTGCTTCCCTTCTCCCACTGCAATTTTTGTCTTTGTTTCTCCAAGTACCTTGCTTTCACACTATATTCCAGCAGGTGACTTGCATTCTCACCCGTTAGTTGTGTTGCCTCTTCCCGAGTGAGCTCTTACACGAACTATAACTTTTCGGAAAGTGCTTTGTTTAAAATCTCAGCTGCTAGATAACGGAAAATCCCCTT
Organism: Pelodiscus sinensis; assembly: GCF_049634645.1. Lineage (NCBI taxonomy): Eukaryota > Metazoa > Chordata > Testudines > Trionychidae > Pelodiscus > Pelodiscus sinensis. The sequence goes on from NC_134713.1 coordinate 139,534,469, forward strand.
TGGATCCTTTTGGCAGGGGTTCTGTGGCTTTTGCATTTGTGTGCATGTGCTGGGAGAGATTAAATAGCTAAGAAATGAAGAGCAAGGGGAAGCTTCTGATGGGACTTCTTGGAATGGCTCTGGCTCCCATTCTAGAATGTGTGTTGGAGAGGCAGCAATTCCTTTTGGGACTTGGGTCAAGGATCATGGAAAGAGTCATTTTCTTTTAAGACTTCCCGCAGAAGCTTCCATGGGCTGGAAATACCTTCTGCCCTGTGTTCTCTTTTGTCACATTTCTGCCAAAGGAGCTCAGTGCTCTTTGCCCCTATATTGCCCCTATTCCCATAGTATCTGTGTGTCTCCATCATAGCTTAGGCACATAGGCTGGAACGACTATAACAAATGCAGGGAGGTTCATTGTAGTGACGCTGTTTCTCCTGCCACAATCAGGTCTGACTATTACAGTTTGTTTTCAAAGTCCTGTGCAAACTTTCATTAACGCTCACATCCCTGCCTCGGGCAGGAGGTCCATATCATCTCCATTTCACTGTTGGGCAACTGAGGTACTGAGCTGCAAAGCCCAAAAGCCACATAACAAGCCTGTGATGGAGCATATGGATGCTAGACCTCAGGAGCAATGCTCCTTCTAATCTAGTCCATCCATATGTGGAATAAATTGTTTTGTGCACTGAGGTATGTGTGAACATGCACCACTTTGATGTCCAGTCCCTGCTCAGTCCAGTAGCTCACACTTTCTGTGAGCCCTCCCTTTGTCCCTGCTTCAATGGAAGCAGGGACAGATGCGCTGGATGAATGTACTTATCCAAGTGGCTGTCAGTGCTGTGAGGTGAGCTCTGCCCCCACGGAGAATTCCTACAAACCACTGGCTTCTAAGCAGTGGTTAGAAGCAGTGGTAGGGATTGTGGCTGGCTGAGGTGTGTCCAGCATGCTGCAGCTTTGCCCCTGCGACTGCACAGCCTTCGTGCCATAGCTGCCAGGCAGTGCTCCTCTGAATCCCAGCTTCACCCATTTCCTTGCTGATGGTGATAGCCCAGGGGAAACATGGTCTGAGGATCACAGTCAGCCTATGACAGTGGGCAAGGCACGCGCCTTCAGCCCTGGAGCCTGCATGGTCCACTCCAAGAGCACAGTGAGGAATGCCACTCTTACTTGCGGATATAGAGAGTTGCTCTGTGAGAATGGCATGGTATAACTTGTCCATAAGGATAACTTTAGCAGACCTGATTCACCACTGCCTTGCACCCTACTAGTGAGGCGAGAGTGTAACATGCTGCCATTCTTGTCTGGAAACATTTTACCTCCACCTTGCACTCACTAGCCTAGATGTAAAGGGCTGCATGAAGTATAGGGCAATAACAAATTGGGCCGTATATAGCCCTGGACATTAGCATATTAGAATCATAGGCTTAGAAGGATCATCTAGTCTAACCCACTACCAAGATGCAGGGTTTGTTATGGCTAAATCATCCAACACAGATGGCTATCCAGGCTGCTTTTGAAAACCTCCAGTGAAGGTTTTCAAAAACAGAGTAGCCAACCTCCCAGGGCAGTCTGTTCCATTCTCCGACTTTTTGCACAGTTAAGAAGTTTTTCTTGAAATTTAATCTAAATCTACTATGCTGTAATTTGAACCATTGTCTCTTGTCCTACTCTGGATGGCAAGAGAGCACAACTTTTCTCCATCTTTTTTATCACAGCCTTTTTAGTATTTGAAGACCACTATCATATCCCCTCCCCCACCAATATCTCTTCCAAACTAAACATACCCAGTTCCTTTAGCCTTTGCACAGATGGTTTGCATTTAATCCCTTTGATCATCTTTGTCGCTCACCTCTGGATCCTTTCCAGTTTCTCCACATACTTTTTATACACTGGTGACCAAACTTGAAGACAGTTCTCCAAGTGAGGCCTAACCAGTGCTAAGTAGAACAGTTCTGTCACCTCCTGTGGCTGGCACGCTATGCCTCTGTTAATGTAATTTAAAATTGCATTTGGTTTTTTTGCAACAGCATTGCATTGCTGACACATGTCAAGGTTGTGATCCACTACAACTCCCAGATCCTTCTTAGCAGCCTGCTGCCAAGCCAGTTATCCCCCATTTTGTATTTGTGCATTTGATTTGGCTTCTCTAAGTGCAGCACCTTATATTTGTCTTTATTGAATTCATTTTGTTGTCTATAGCCTGGTTCTTCAATTTATCAAGATCTCTCTAAATTTTAGCTTTATCCTCCCTGGTGTTGGCACTCCCCAGGTTTGAGTCATCTGCAAATTTGATCACTATGCTCTCTATGGGTATGTCTAGACTACATGCCTCTGTCGCTAGTGGCATGTAAAGTAGACTACCTGACATAGTCAATGAAGCCGGGACTTAAATATCCCCGGCTTCATTAAAATAAAAATGGCCACTGCGCTGTGCCAGCTCAGCTGATCGTCAGCACAGCGCGGCAGTCAAGAAGCGCATCAGTCGACAGGGAATGCCTTTGTTGACTGCTCCCTTATGCATCATGAAATGAGGTTTACAGGAACGGTCGACAAAGGCATTCCCTGTCAACCAATCCGTGTCTTGACTGCCGCGCTGTGTCGATGATCAGATGAGCCGGCACAGCACAGCGGCCATTTTTATTTTAATGAAGCCGGGGATATTTAAAACCCAGCTTCATTGACTATGTTGGGTAGTCTAATTTACATGCTTCCGGCGACAGAGGCATGCAGTCTAGACATACCCTATTTCTACATCCAGCTCTTTAATACAGATGTTATACAACACCAGACCCAGAATGGATCCCTGTAGAACTCTACTTGAGACCTCGCTTCAATCTTACATCATTCCATTAATAGCTACTCTTTGTAATAGCTGTTTAACCAATTATGTAGCCACACAAAGGTTGTTCCACCAAGTCTAGTGTACCTATCGAAATATCATGTGTCAAAAGCCTTGCTGAATCCTAGGTATATTATGTCCACTGCATTCCCCTATGCACCAAACTAGTTACCCTGTCAAAGAAGGATATCAAGCAGGTGTGACATGATTTGTTCTTGGTGCATCCATGCTGGTTGCTCAAGATTATCTCTTCATCCTCCAGGTATTCGCAACTGAATGTTTTGTACATTGTGTTAGTAGCTTTCCAAGTATCAAAGTCAGGATGACTGGTCTGCAGTTCCCCAGCTCCCCCTCTTTTTAAAAAAAATATGGGCACCATATTAGCTCTTCTCCAGTCTTCCAAGACCTCTCCTCTGATCCATCAGTTTGCAAATAATATTGCAAGTGACTCAGATTTCTTCAGCTCCTTCCTTTTGTACCTTGGGGTAAATAGAATCAAGTCCCGCTGATTTGAATTCATTCAAATTGGTCAGAAGATCTTTAACATTCTTTACCTATCCTGATCTGCATCCTTTCTCCTTTATTATCTGAGGGTATGTCTACACTACCACCCTAGTTCAAACTAGGGTGGTAATGTAGGCAACCGGAGTTGCAAATGAAGCCCGGGATTTGAATTTCCCAGGCTTCATTTGCATAAATCCGGGCGCCGCCATTTTAAAATGTCCACTAGTGCGGACTCCGTGCCGCGCGGCTACACACGGCATGGACTCGGACTAGGCTTCCTAGTCCGAACTACCGTTACTCCTCGTTTCTCCTAGGAAGCCTAGTCCGAACTACCTAGTCCATGCCGTGTGTAGCCGCGCGGCACGGAGTCCGCACTAGTGGACATTTAAAAATGGCGGTGCCTGGCTTTATGCAAATGAAGCCCGGGAAATTCAAATCCTGGGCTTAATTTGCAACTCCGGTTGCCTACATTACCACCCTAGTTCAAACTAGGGTGATAGTGTAGACATACCCTATGATAGCTTTCCTAGTTATGTGGTCATGTGTTATTTTTGTCAGAAGACTGAAGCAAAGCAGACTTTGAACAGTCCTGCCTTCCTATCATCTTCTGTTGCCAGCTTACCTTTTCCATGGAGTGGCAGACCCAGGGTGTGTCTAGACCACAGGGTGTTTTTTTTTTTTAAAAAGTGGCCTTTTTTTGAAAAAGCTTCCCCTACATCTAGACTGCTGCCATGTTCTTTCAAAAGTAAATCAAAGGAACATGGCAGTTTTTTTGACCACGGAAAACCTTGTTTTATGAGGAATAACGCCTTTTTTTCGAAAGTGCTCTTTCAAAAAAAGGCTCTATGTAATGCAAACTGTGCTTTTTCGAAAGAGAGCGTCCAGACTGCCTGGGTGCTCTCTTTCAAAAAAGTGGCTTGTTTTTTCAAAAGTACTGGCCGTAGTCTAGATACTCTTTTTCAAAAGAGGCTTTTTTGAAAATATCTTTGGAAAAAGCCTCTTTCGAAAGAGGCTTGCAGTCTAGATGTAGCCCCAGACTGGCCTTGTTCTTTTTAGTCTGATATGTTTGTAGAACCTCTTCATGGGTGTCTAACATTCCGTGTCAGCTGTTAATCATTCTTTGCCTTGGCTTTCCTGATTTTGTCCCTACATGCTCATGCTAATCCCATGTATTCTTCTGCTCCTGAAGTCTGGGTCCACGACTTTACTGGGATATGTTCTCTCAATTTCCCACCTCCATGGAGCACACAAATGCTCTTTCTCTCTACGTGCATACACATATACAATGCTAAAATGCTGGCTTCTGGACTGCAGTGGAGGGGCACACCCGTTTTCAGAATCCTCGTCTCTCCATACTTTCCCTCCAGTCTCAGAGCTATCTGAACATTTTCTGTTTAAAAATAGGTTTTCTATTATTTGTAAAGACGAGGCCAATGATTGACAAAAGACTGGAGACAAGAGATGGGCTAGACAGGGACTGTATGTGGCTGTGTGAAACCTCATCACTCAAGGCTGTATTGTGAAAGATCCAAATCAGCAGTGATTCAGATCTTGGCCTCTTACATCCTAATCTTCAACAGGCTGCTGGCATGCTCCTGGCATGCTCATCAGAGTGTTCAATAATCATCTCATCATTTCCAGGGTCCCGCCTCCTCCTCTGTTTGTTATATCCAACAAACTGTCTCTCACCTAATACCTGCATTGGGAGCTCTTCAAGGCAGGGACTTAAAAAAAAAGATTTATATAGTACCTAGCACAACTGGGTCCCGATCCAAATAACAGCCCAGATAATGATTGTTAATTATGTTGGAGGGCAAGAAGAGAGACTTGGATAAATGGTTCCAATCTGGACCCACTGTTAATGCTGACTGAATTCTTCTCACTCCTAAGCATCAAGACCAGGCAATGATGGTAAAGAAAGGGGTGTATGGATAGAAAAATCTTGCCCTCCTGCTGCCTCCAGGCCTGAGGATACACAGGGCCCCTCAGTCTCCAGAACTATTAGTCCAGCACCAGAGCTACTCGATGAAAGTAGGAGCAGCAGATGGAGCTGTGGGGCTCTGACTAGCCAGCTCCATCCCTCAGGTTATTGTGCCCCCATTCCTCAGTGCTGTCAGCCCCTGGTCCTACGCAACCAGCCCAAGCCCTGAGACACAGCAAAGAAATGACCACCCCCACAGCCCCTGAACTGAGAGGGGTGACAGGGTTTGTCACACAACAGAGGGTCTGTGTGGCCCGCTCGCTCCCAACTGGGTTGCTATAGGAAAGAGTGGAGCCTGGGGAGAATGTACGGGACCTATTCACACCCCCGTCCTAATTCAAAGTGTCCCTGAGGTAATGTTTGCCTGGCTGGCTGTGACTGCTGCCCAAGAAAGGGCCCCGAGGAGGGGGGGACGCTCACAGGGTCTGGGGGAAATATTTGCCTTGCATGGAAGGGACTTTTAGAGATGGAGAAAATAAGAAAGAGAGGGAAATGGGGGAGTAACTGCAGGAGACGGTGCTGGAGGAGTCAGGCCACAATGCACCCCCTGTCGGAGTTTGGCTGCAAGAGCAGCCTCCCTCCATGGGAGTCCAGCTGGGCACATGTCTATATTAGCTTTCAAACCCAAAGAGCCTGTCCCAGCAGCTTGAACAGTCAATGGAGGCTGCACCCACTTGCACCAAGATTGAATTTGGCCCATTATCTTCTTGAGGTGTGGCCGGTACCTGTCAGAGTGGAACAAACCTCATGACCGGTGCACCTCCCCTTCCCCCATACAGATGGGAGCCACTTTCAATCCCTGGTGACCCGAGCTAGATTCAGAGGGGTGAACAACTCCATCTTGCATTCTTAATCCTTTTGAGCCAGCCTCTCTCCTTCCCAGTGACTGTGACCAAACTGGCCCTGAAAGTTTTGTGTCCTTCTCCATCCCTGCTCCATCTAGTGCTCTGTCTCCTTTTCTGTCTGGGGTTGAAATAAATAGCAGTTTGAAAGAAACAGTCCCCTCTTGGTCTGAGCCGTTCCCCCTTCCCTTCCCCTGTGGCTGTGAGTGACACTGAGACAGTGTCTGCCACCAAATTCAGAGGCCTGGTCAGTTGAATAACCCAACCTGTGAGTGACAGCAGCAAAGGATTGGAAATGCAACCCCATCCCCCTTTTCTACTTCTCCCGCAAGTGCCCCTTTTGGAGGCATGTGATGTACAAAAGGTCACAGAAGACAAGGGCCTGCAAAGGATGGGGGGGGCGGGGAAGGAAGGGTCGGGTCGTCTTTGGGAGTGTGGTAGGGTGGGGGATCTTGAGGCCCAGTGAGCGTCTGGCTGGCTGCTGCATTCTTCACACGCCAGTGGGAGCTGCTAAGCGCCTGGGTGTCTGTGAGTTAGTGAATGGGTTCAGACATTCAGGTGTCTGAGGCAGGTTGAATAGGTCACGTGCCGAGAACAGGGCTGCCTTGTTGAATGAACTTTGCCAGGATTCATTCTGGGGGCTATAAGGAAAATTCACTAGGGCCAAAAATGTCAAAAGTGGCTGCTGACTTTAGGCTTCTGCTGCTGGACATCCCAGATTTTGCCTGCCTCCATTTTTGGGTGCCCAACCCCCCAGATTGGAGGCCACTAAAATCAGGGGCTGCTTCTGAGAACTTTGGCCTAAATATTTACTATTTATTATTATTGGCATTGAGAGAGGCCTTACGAGGCCTGGTCACGGGCTAGGTCCCCATTGTGCTACATGCTGTGTACAAACTCTGAATAAACAGATGCTTTTGTGTTGCCATGGGAATGACCACTATAGCCACCAGTTTTCATAAGAACTCAGAGACTGCCAGAGTGGATCAGCCCAGGGGCCACGTAGCCAGAAATCCTGCCTCTGATAGTGGCTAGAATCAGCTGTGTCAGAGAATGGTACAGAAAGCCCTGGAGGAGGTAGAGAAGAGAACTTGGGAGTCCCTGGTCCTAGGGAAAATTTCCTCCTGACCCAATAGAGGCTAGCTTAAACAAGCCACTTTATTGCCTGTCCCTCAACTCTTCTTTGTGTCTTATTGCTTGAACCTCGGATGTTTCTGTTATCTCCACTGATTTTTCATTCTTCTCCCTTTCTCTAATGTGCTAGGATTTATAAGGACTCAGTGACTAGAACCAGGGTCTCTAGTGCCTGGTGGGGGAGGAGGCTGATAGTCCCTCAGTACCCCAGAAGGCCCTGCTTGGAGAATAGGTGCAGTAGGAAGACCCAGAGTGACAGTTCTTTCTGATTGGCCAAGTGCCCCTTCTTAACCCTGGGGGTTGCCCCAAGAAGTTGTCTGGACAACCGCACAGATCTTGACTTGTTACTATGCTGGACTTTGCCTAATCTTCTGATCTCTCACTTGGCTTATGATTCTAATCTGGCACTACCTCTTAGTTCCAGTCTCTGACTCCAGCCTGACTTTGACCCTGTCCCTTGTCATTTCTCTGACTTTGGCCTGGCAAATTCCATCCCTGGTAGGCAGTCCTCCAGCCTAGCTGCAACCACAAGGCAAGAGTGCCCACACCCCCTGTCCCATATAGGAATGCTCTGAAACAGTCACTGTTGATGAAATTTTCCACCCTCTGGCTTGGCCTGGGGATGGGTTTTGTTTTGGAAAATCCCTTTTGTGAGGTCTGGGAAAATGAAAAAAAATGTAATTGTATATTTAAAAAAACAATAACTCCAAGTATATTTTTCTGCAGACAACAGCACTGGTGGGACAAGAAGTTTGGCAAAGGAAAGGCACTGAGGGAGGGATGGCAGCAAAATTGAGCATGCTCACAAGCCACCTACTTGTCTATAGTCTGGCTAAAGGAAGACACAGCATCTTCCTGTCATCAACATTCTCCTTGCTGGGCTTGATCAAGGGGGCTAAGCAAGAAGATAGGCGGTTGCAGGGACAGTTTGCAAGAGGGAGAGTGCAACCAAGCATAGGAATCAACAGCCAATTTAATATATTTAAGGGCAAAGGGAGTACACCGAAAGGTGGCACCACTTGCAGATGACAGCAAATTATTTCAGTTAGTCAAGTCCAATAAAGACTTGGAAGAACTTAAGTGGGATCTAACCCCAGCTAGGTGAATAAGTAGGTGAAATTCAGTGTTACCAAATGCAGAGTAAAGTACATAAGAAGGAATAATCTGAATATTCATACACATTACTAGATTCTAAATGATCTGTGGCTGCTTCGAAAAAAGAAACCTCTGTGCAATGTGCAGCTGCGGTCCAAAGCAAAGAAAATCGTTGCATGCATAAGAAAGGGGATGGAGGCTCACATGGAAAACACGATAAGGCCATTATATAAAACAATTATGGGGCCTCATCTGAAATTTGGCATGCAATTCTGGTCATGCCATCCGAAAAAGGCATCGGAGAGGGTTTTGTACTGGCAATGAGAATGCTTAGGTGCATAGAAAAAGCTCTCATATAAAGATAGATGGAAAAGACTAGGGTTATTTATGATTAAAAATTTCTCCATTGACTTCATTTGGACCAGGCGTGAGTCCTATACTCATCTGTCCATTTAGATTTTCATACCATCCCTATTCCAGTAGAATCTGGGAGCCCTACAAAGAGAGCACCACTAACACAAGCTACAAATACAGTTTTAAACATTGCTGCTTGTTCCATGAAATGTATGTGCTAAAACAGTGTCTCACACCCTTTTCAGACTGGCCCTTTCAGCTCCTTCTTTGAAGTAAAAAATGTTCTTAACTCCATTCTAACTACCATAAAAGTAAGAGTGAAAAAAAGTATCCATGCTAACAGTCCTACACAGGAATAATTTATTTGTGGGTGTGTTCGAAAGAACACCAGACTTTGAAGGGTAGAAGGCAAATGGGATTTTCTTTGCTTTAGCTTGTACTGTAATAAAATTTTCAATGCCCAGCAATCATCTGGACTGCTTTTTGGGAACCTAGCCTGGCTCAAGGGCCATGAGTCATGAGCTGAAAAACGCTGAGTTAAAACATACAGCATGTGCAATGCAGCGGAGTTAGCACTGCACTTAGGGCCTTTGCCTTACAACAACCTGAACGTTGCGCTGCCATAGGATCTATTCTGGACAGTATTTAGCAAATGGCTCTCCAAAGCACTGTTTGGAGTTCCCTTGCAGAAGGTTTAGCTGGATGGGGCAGGCTGGGTCACAGGGGCTATTGCTCCCATTTGTGGACAGGGGGTCACGCAAAGTTTGTTGTCATTTCAGCTGTATTATTTTTTCACATTGATTGGTTAATTTAATAATGGCCAAAAATATTTTCCCTAGTAGAAAAGCACCTCTTTAAAGCTCTGTTTTAGGTGACCCAGCAAGGATCTGCGCTGACTCCAAGCCCTTTGAGAGCTGCAGTGGTTAGTGCGGATTAACGAACTAGGTCATATTTCTAAACTATAACACAAATGCTGTTCCAGCTGGAATATCTGTAAAAGCTGGAAAAGCAATTCAGAGCCCTGGAAAAGGATTCCACTGGATATGCTCTTCCCAGAACTGCACACACACACACACACAAATCAATCCAGCTGTGCAGGCGGTAGGGGAGGGACTTCAAAAAGCCTTCGGTAAATCAACAGGGCAGGCTAAGATCCAGTGGGAAAGGGAGAGCTTTGCGAGATAAATCAATAAATAATGCTAGTCATTAGTCTGCACAGCATCATTCCCAGCTTCATACATCATACCCTAGAACACAAATAACACATTAAAATTCTTCTTCATCCCAAAATACTGCTAGGTGAACTTCACCCGCCTCTGAAATGCAGCCACTTCTGGGGTGGGACATGGCAGCTGACCAGTAGCGCACAGCAACACTGAACAATAGTTTAGGATTGGAAGTGGGAAAGAATCTTGTAATGATTTGAAACTGCCTTAGGGATTTGGGGAGAGGGAATGTGCATGTACTGCAATATTACATTTCCTATACAAGAAGCAATCCAGCTTTGGGCAAGGAGATGGACCGGATTATTTGACAAGACCTTTTCACCCCTGTTCTCTTTGATACTATACTAGCTACTCAAATACAACTCGCATCTGGTCAGGGTACCAAGAGAACAATCTGACTCTTGTGAGAAGTGCCAGAAGATTGGACAGCAAGTCCCTAGACCCTGGGCTTTACACAGCACCGTCACCATCCTGGTGCCCCTCTTCCCTAACCTGGAGTAGCAGTTTATCACATGCTCCAAGGAAAGAAAATGAGCATTTTCTACACCATCTTTGAATTCTCCCATTCAAGCAATGAAGAGACCCCGGCTCATTGATATACTGTTCTACCCTCCTCTTTTAGGGGTCCAAAGACAGCATAGGTGTGTATAGTGCCTTCCCTGCTATGTGTGCTCCAAGCCAGTGTGTGTTTGGATGTAGGAGGCACAGCAGACTCCCTAGTGTGGGAAATTTCAAAGAAGCAGTTTTCTGTAAACCACATTTTCATGTCACTAGTCTAAATATATTCCAATTTGAAAAACACATACTTAAAAATAATCCACAGAAATAGATAGCTCTACTCCCACGGGAACTTGCCTGCTCAGGTCACAGGCAGCTGCTTTGGGCATCGAACGTACAGTCCTTGGTAAAGGCCAGAGCTGTTTGGCTGCTCTGTCACTATTATGCAAAAGCTTCAGAGGGGTCGCCGAGTTAGTCTGTAATTGGAAAAACTTCAAAACCAACGAACAGTCCAGCAGCACCTTAAAGACTAACAAAACATGTAGATGGGATCATGAGCATCATCTGAAGAAGTGGGTTGTGCCCATGAAAGCTCATGATACTATCCACATGTTTTTTTAGTCTTTAAGGTGCTGCTAGACTATTAAGCAAGTCAGTAACTCTCCTGTTTCCAGGGTGTCATTGATCATCTCTATTCTAAAGTCATCTCCTCCCCTCTGAACCTCACCCCACTCTTAAGATTTCTCATTGGAGATAGCAAGTCATCAGTTATCTCTCAGAATTACAGGGTCTCGCTCTTTCATTTCAGTCTAATTGCCTACTATCAAAACCTCTTCATTGGTTCTATTTGGCCTCTGTCTATGTGCCTGTCTATCCTGGTCTGGCCCACGAAAGCTCATCACCTAATAAACCATCTTGTTAATCTTTAAAGTGCTACATAGTCCTGTTTTTTATCCTGGGATAGTGAGCTCTATGGGGCAGATCCATCTTTTCATTATATGTGTGAACGGTGCCTGCCCTGCCACAAGACGGATTGAGCCTGATAGAGATGGGGGCCTCTAGGTTCTCTTGCAATACAAGTAATAATCCACCCTATCTTGTCTCATGGGTTTCACCTTCTTTTTCCCGGTTATTGTCAACACTTTCTCTCTTATCGCCTCATTAACAGGCACCTGATAGCTTGTGGATGGTAGGTGCATGTGGTCACTACTTCTTGTGCACACCTCGGTATCCTCAGAAAAGTAAGGCACATTTTGGGTTCTAGTATTACATCAATATCAGGCCAGGTGAGTGCTTCTTGCTTATGTAAAATGTCCTAGTTTTTTCATTTCATTGGCCAGAATGTTTGTTCTTTAAATACTGCAGAATGCTTAATCGGGATGTAATGCTGCACTGAGGAATTTGCCCCGAGTCTAGCCCATTGGAAGGTTTGTTCAGTGGGATGAACAGTATTTGGACTAAAAGAGAAATCAGATATGGTAGGATGCCATCCAAGATGTGTTAGCATTCAGTGTTGTTTACTCTTTCACGTGCAATGTGCTTCAAATGAAACCTTACTGGAAAAAAAAAAAAAAACCTGGCTGCGTCTAGACTGGCATGATTTTGGGCAAATACTTTTAACGGAAAAGTTTTTCTGTTAAAAGTATTTGCGCAAGAGAGGGTCTATACTGGCATATGCCTTTGCGCAAAAGATTTGCTTTTGCGCAAAAGCATCCGTGCCAGTGTAGATGCTCTCTTGCGCAAGAAAGCTCTGATGGCCATTTTAGCCATCGGGCTTTCTTGCACAAGAAATTAACTTGGCTGTCCACACTGGCCCTCTTGCACAAGAATACTTGAGCAAGAGGGCTTATCCCTGAGCGGAAGCATCCCTGAGCGGGAGCATCCCTGCGCAAAATCTTGCCAGTCTAGACGCACCCCCTCTGTCCTAGGTACACTCATTTCTTGCCATGTGGAGTTGGAAGCTGGTGATAGTGACATTAAAAAATTGCCACTAGTCTTTTATAGAGCACTCAAACGTATCACCACAAATGAATCTGGTTTTGATTTTGAAAATTTGGTGAGTCTGATGTTATGCCAATGATTTAGGGTTGACACTTTTGAATTGCACAAAACTGAATGCTCTTGCCCTGCTCCCGGTTACATATCCCTCCCCCTGCAGCTCCACCCCTGGCCTGCCCCTTCTCTGTGGCCCTGTCCCCTGCTTGCTCCATCACCTTCCTTCTGTTGCTCACTCTCTCCCACCCTCACTCATTTACATCAAGTTGGGATAGAGCATTGGGGTGTAAGAGGTAGTGTGGACTCTGACTGGAGGTGCAGGCTTTGAGGTGGGGCTGGGGATGAGTGGTTTGGGTGCAGGAGGAGGTTCTGGGCTGGGGCAGGGGGTTGGGGTGTAGGCTCCAGCTGGGGGCACAGGTTCCAGCTGGGGCCAAAAATGACGGGTTCAAGGGGTGGGAGAGGGCTCCTAGCTGGGGCAGGAGGTTAGGGTGTGTGTGTGGGGTGAGGGTTCTGGTTGGGGGCGTGAGCTCCAAGTGTGGGAAGAAATTAGGGGTGGGAGAGGGCTTTGAGCTGAGGCAGAGGGCAGGGGTGCAGCAGGGGTGGTGGCTCTAGCTGAGGGTGCAGGCTGTAGGGTGCAGCCGGAGATGAGGGGCTTGGGTTGCAGGAGGGGGCTTAGGGCTAAGGCAGGAGGTTGGGGTGTGGGAAGGCGAGGGGTGCAGGCTTTGGGAGGAAGTGTGTGTGGGAGGGGACTCTGGGCTGGTACAGGGGGGTGGAGCATGAGAGGCAATCGGAAGTACAGGGCCTCGGCAGTGCTTACTGCGTCTCCTAGAGAGCAGCCATCAGGCACAGGGAGGCTCTGTATGCGCACTGTTCTCACACCCACAAGTGCTGTCCCTGGAGCTCCCATTGGTTGCTGTTCCTGCAGTGTCACCAGCCAGACTTTTCAATCATGTGTTCCAGTCAAAAACTGGATGCCTGACTACCCTACAGTGATGTTGCCTTTCACCCAAATGCATCCTACAGCATTATACAAAGCAACGGAAACAAACATTTGCCCCTCACTGAAATGCGACTACCTTCGGAACAAAACACAGCAGTTCTTTGAAACTGTGCACAACCAGGATCAGATAAAGGTATAGGAACTACAGACCCATGCTTAGGGCCTGGGTTGCTGGAGTCATGAGATTAGATTAGAATCTCAGCTTTCATTTTTTTTTAAAGTAAGTCTCTAGCTCTTTCAGTTGTGAAGAAACGCTTGAGAGCCTGAACCAATTGTATGCAATATGATAGTATTGGTCATTCATCTCAATGTGGTGTTAACTCCAATATTCAATGCTCTGGAGAGCCCAGATGACAAAGGCCTAGCAGTGTGAATACATGGGAGAAGAGTGCAGTAGGCCTGGATTACCCACCCAAGCAGATATGTACCCCAGAAACTAAGATTGCTCACTCTCCCATGGCTCTGCTGTTCCCCAAAGGTCTATGCTTATCTGGATGGAGAGGTGTGTTGGAATGGTGGTCAGGGGATCTCCACCTGTGATACATATAGGACCATGGGCTACCTTAAAATGGCCCCTGTGCACAACAGTGCTATACAGCTGTTTAGGATACCCAGGCTGACAAATGGAATGTAGCCAGGACACTAGTCCTGACAGCCCAAGTCTTCTGAAAACTGCCTTTAACAATCACACACAGTCAGGAAACTTTGTTGTACACCGCAGTTAAGGAGCAGTACCTCCACAACAGAGGCCCCCTAGGATCCATTCCAGCTGTTGGTTCAGTTCAGATTATAGGGATGTGACTCTTAATCTCCAGCACATCTTGCTGCAGAACTTTAGTGGCCCATGCAAGTCACCCATCCAAGCACTAGGCACCTCCAGATGCTGCCCAGCTGTCTAGGGTCTGAGCTGAGACTTGGCATTGCTGCAGAACACACAAGTATGCACGCTGGAGGGGTACAAACCATTTTTTCTGCCCCAATTAGTAGATGAGCTCTTGGGGACTTGCATTACCATGGCATGTGGACTGACAATGAGGCCTGCTTTGAGACAGTAATCCCCACCCACCCTAACATGCAAGTTCTCAGGACTCATTTAGCAGTTGAACGCACTTCTCCCACATTCACTGCATGGCAGTGAGCAGTGGCTGAGAACCAGCACACTAATTTCAGACAAAACCAGTAGGGGTCACAGTCGGTCTAACAAATTCCCACACCATCATTATAATCCACCCTGCCTTCCCATCCAAAGCAATTCCCTACTGATTGACTGGTTTTAAAACCTCTTCCTACTGAACAGTTCAGCAAGTCAAAGAAACCCAGCTTTCTGGCTGCTACTTTGTCTTGCATACTTTCCTGGAAGGAAAAACTAGCTGTGAATATGCTGGTGAGCCTTGCCTGGAAGTTAATAGAGTGGTTACCTCTTCCTCCCCCAGAGAGTGTGCTTCTTCTAGATGGCGTATTAGAAAGGGCTAATCTTCAGGATGCAGACACATTTTCTTAGTGTTGTCCCAGAGGACTAGCAATAGATCTTCCAGGGTAAAGGGTTTTCACACACCCTTATCATTCTTAGATACCCCCCCCCCTTATATTTCTCTCCCACAGACCCTTGCCAAAGACAAAGAAGATTCCATTCACCCTAAAATGACAGAGTCTTGAGGCAGATTACTTGGTTTCTGCCCCTCCTGTGTTATACAAGGGTGGGAAGATTGTCTCTTTGAATGTGGGTGGATCTGCATCATCCTAGTGCACCGAGGGGGTTGTGCACTACACTGTACTGACTGGGGCTTTCCATAGCCGTGGGAAAGGTGTTGAAAAGTGCAGTAAAACCGACCAGCCAATGTCTATTCAGCATAGTCTGTACTATACTAGGGATTCCTATTGTTGTACAGTATATGCAAGTCTTTGTTGCATATTCTGTTGGTCTTTATATGACTCTTGATAGACACTCCTAGAAATCTCTTCAAGTGACAACAACAGTCCTTGGCATGCAAAGAAAATGGGACTGGGGAGCCCTATTTCCCCAAATTTGTAAATGTTCCCAACCTACCTTTTCAACTGCTTTAAGGGCCAGGTCCCTGTAGGAGGGATATTTACATGGGGCACCAGGTGCTTATCAAATGGTGGTTGGAAGATTGGGCTTCATCTTGTGTACGAGCTCTCTGTGGAACTGTGTTTTGTCACAGCAGGGGATTTCTGATGTCTCACTTGGTGCTTGTTTACACAGGGGGGTTAATTGACAGCTCTTTGATGTGCATCAGATAACTCAGAATATGCAAGCTGGTGTGTGATGTCATGGGAAAGGTACTATCCCTCTAAATTATAAAGTTTGGCCATGCTTGGGAGATTATTACTAACTTTGAATGCATGGCATTCCCAAACTGTATTGGGGCAATTCATGTCCTCTCCACCCACCACAGGGCACAGACTTTATAAACAGAAAATGTTATTTCTCCCTGGTGTTCCACAGGCTGATTGACCCCCATGGCAGGTTTACAGAAGTAAAATTAGGGTGGTCTGGAAGAGTCCCTGATGCTAGGGTCTTTCAGAATTCAGCACTCTTTAAATTAACGGAGAAAGGATTGTTTGTCCCCTGGAACACTCGGGACATTAATGGTGTGGAGATTGCTTCTATTACCCTGGGAAACCTGGTTTATCTGATGATACCCTGGTTAAGGAAGCCATTCACAGCCCTTGCACAGAAGGAACTCTAACTCCCAATCCAGTTGCTGCAGAATGTGGAGGTGGGTGCATTTGGCTGTTTGAACCAGCAGTGATCTTGTTTGGGAGGTAGGCTGGAAGCTGCAGAAAACGGTGTGCCAATGATGATAGCTGTATACTGTGTTTTGCACAACATTCGTGAGAGTAAGGGAGAAAGCCTTAACAATGGGTGGGAGGTTGAGGTACCAAGGCTTGCTTCGTGGTTTGAACAGCAGTCTTATTTATGGGTTGCGGAAATGGGATGCTGTGGCAAACCCTTGGTTTACCTTGTGTCTTTGCCTAGATGCCTTTGTGAAACCCTTTGAATTATTCCTGTTTCTTGGCTTGTCTTTGTTAAATTTGTTGATGACTCATTAGGAATGAATGTGTAGTGATTTTTTATTATGAAACAACATCAATTATGCAACAAACAAAAATAAAGCTTTATTTGAGCTACTAACTGCAGGGGGAAGAGGGGTAGCTCAAATAAAGCTTTATTTTTGTTTGTTGCATAACTGATGTTGTTCAAACAATAGTGAAGTGAAAACTCAAAGAATAGCAGTGTAATGTGGGGCAGAACAAATCAGACATGCTGGAGGGCAGGAGGGACTATATGTCACAGGAGAGTGTACGTCTTTTTGTTCATGGGCCTTGTTGTTGAGTGGTGAGGCTCAAATCTATCGGAGGCATTGCAAAACTCTCATCCTTCAGTGAGTCTTGCTGGTCATCCTCCTGGGTGGGTGGGTGGGCAGACAGAAAGCAGCATGTTCCACAACCTTCCTGGGTGGGGTGGGCATGCCATTGTGCAAAATTCTGCCCAGATCTTCAAAAAATGAAAAGGTTGCACGGCCCTTGCTGGATTTTTTCCTGTCATCCCTAGTTTTAAAGTACATTGTACTGAGCTGTTGGCTCTTTATCCAGAACTGGCCAGCATCCCGGTCATGGCCTTTTTTGGACACCTGCTTAGTAGTGTCCACAAAAAGATCTTCATTAGTCAGAATGGGCAGGGATGGTGTCCCAAGCTTCTGTTTGTCAGACGCTAAGAATGGACGATGGGGAATGGATCTCTTGGTGGGTCACCTGTTCTGTTAATTCTCTCTGGAACCTCTGGCATTGGCCACTGTCAGAAGACAGGCTACTGGACTTTTGGTCTGACCTAGTATGGTGATTTTTGTGTTCTTACTAGCCAATTAGCCCTCATAAGACGGGATTTTCAGGTCTCTCCTCCACGTCGGTCTTCTCTCCTGAGTCTCCAGTTTCTCACTCCGTCTCTCTCGCTCTCTCCTCCTCCTCCTACTGCCTCGCCCTCTCTCTTTCTCAGCTCTCGTCCGCCTCCTGCCTCTCTCTCTGCCTCTCTCTATTTCTTTTCTCCCCCTCCCGCCTTTCACTCTGTTTCTTTTCTCCTCCTCCTGCTGCGTCTCTCTCACTCTCTCTCTTGCTGTCCTCCGCCCCCTCCATTCTCCTCTCTGTCTCCTCTGCGTCCTCTGTGTATGCTCCGCTTTCTTCCTTTTGAATCTGGTGCCCTTTCCTAACGTCAGAGACGCACCCTTGTCCAGGCCCCGCCCCCTGGCTGTTCCCTCTGGGCAGCGCTGTTGCCTCCCGCAGTGGCGCTCGGCTGACTTCTGCGCTGCTCAGCTGAGCTGCCATGCGGGAGCAAGTGGGGCAAGCGGCCGTTTGGGCACCACGCTCCCCATGCAGCACCCCTGTGCTGCATGGGGAGTGCAGACCCCAAACGGGTGCTTGCGCCGCTTGCTCCTGAATGGCGCAGAAGTCAGCCGAGCGCCACGGCGGGAGGCAACAGCGTCGCCCAGAGGGAACAGCCAGCGTTTCAGCGTTACAGAGTCACTGATATTGGGCTACTTACTATATATGGGTATGTCTACACTACCACTTTAGTTCGAACTAGGGTGGTAATGTAGGCAACTGGAGTTGCAAATGAAGCCCGGGATTTGAATTTCCCGGGCTTCATTTGCATAAAGCCGGGCGCCGCCATTTTTAAATGTCCGCTAGTGCGGACTCCGTGCCGCGCAGCTACACGCGGCACGGAGTCCGCACTAGTGGACATTTAAAAAATGGCGGCGCCCGGCTTTATGCAAATGAAGCCCGGGAAATTCAAATCCCGGGCTTCCTTTGCAACTCCGGTTGCCTACATGACCACCCTAGTTCGAACTAGGGTGGTAGTGTAGACATACCCTATATGATTCTAGTGGCTGGTCATAAGAGCTTCCTGATTGTGATCTCCCTGTATGAGGAATGTTTGGTGGGCTTCTGGAGTAATGCCACAGCAGTGCTGATACACTTGAATCAAGTGTACAGCAGTATTATATGAACACAAACAATAGAATAAAATAAACCGGTTTGCAGCAAACTTACTTCACTTTGAAAGAGGAGTTCCGCGACTGGGATAAAAGCAGAGTTAGTGCGTTGTAATGATGAGGAGGCCTGTGGCACTTTCAAGACTAACAAATTTATTTGGGCATAAGCTTTCAGGGACTAAAACCTGACAAACTGGGGTTTTACCCCCCCAAACCTTATGCCCAAATAAATTTATTAGTTTTTAAGGTACCACAGGACTCCTTGCTGCTTTTGCGAATACAGATGAAAATGGCTGCCCTGCTGCTGCACTGTAATGAGTTACATCATAGGTACGCGGGCATTTTCAAACCATATTCACCTGACTTATTTTGATTTAAAACCCTGTCAAGGCAAACCCTTTGCTGTAAGCCTCAAGGTGCACAGAAGAAGGCTGTTCCCTTTCACTAGCCTTTCCTTTCTCTACTTCCTCTTTTCTTTAACGCTTGCTCCTAGAAACCTTTCTGATCAACTCAGTATTGTGATGTAATGTTGTGCGCAAGGAAAGTCATGGGCTGGAGGGACCGAACTTGTGGTCTCTGAAGATAAACATGAGGGCTACGTCTAGACTGGCCACAAATTCCGGAAAAGGGATGTAAATCAGGTAAGTCAGCATAGGGAAATCCGCGGGGGATTTAAATATCCCCTGCGGATTTAAATAAACATGTCCGCCGCTTTTTTTCCAGCTTGGGGAAAAGCCGGAAAAAAAGCGTCTAGACTGGCGCGATCCTCCGGAATAAAGCCCTTTTCCGGAGGATCTCTTATTCTTATACTTTCAAGTATGCTGACTTACCTGATTTGCATCCCTTTTCCGGAATTTGTGGCCAGTCTAGACGTAGCCAAGCTGCTCACAGCTCACACTAAAAGTTTTATCTGAAGAAGTGGGTTGTGCCCCCGAAAGCTCATGCTACCATCTACATGTTTTGAAAGTCTCTAAGGTGCTGCAGGACTATCTGTTGTTTTTTACTCTTTTTCCAGTTACAGACTAACTCAGCCACCCTTCTGAAGCACTAAAGGCCCCAGTTGAGCTAGCAAAGGCTCATCAGCCTCAACATCTTATTCTCACACCACTAGAGGGTGACAGAGTACCTCACTGGTGGCTCACACACTCCCCCGGGCTTGAGAAACTTGACCCTTGCCTGAGAGATTCACACAGTTAAATAGTAAATAATTAAATAATAAATATAATTAATACAACACGTCATACTACTAGGTGGTGGCGGTGAAGAAGCAGGAAGGTCCATATGAAGTCGATTGGCCTGTACCAGGGGTGAGGTCTGTGTTCTGGGATCTATCATCTTCGCAGGTGGCACCTCCTCAGGCTGGCTGAGATCAGTTCTGTTTTATGTGAACTGGGTGCAGCCCATATGAATGTGTCAGCCCCCTCATCTGGACATCCCCGAAGTGGCTCTTTTCAGAGGGGTTCGCTAGCATATCTTCATCCAGAAATGTGCAGGAATCCCCAGGGGTTATTATAGAATCATAGAAGAGTAGGACTGGAAGAGACCTCAGGAGGTCATGTAGTCCAACCCCCTACCCAAAGCAGGACCAATCCCTAAACCATCCCAGCCAGGGCTTTGTCAAGCGGGACTTAAAAACCTCTGAGAATGGAAATTCTACCCTCTCCCTAGGTAACCCATTCCAGTGCTTCACCACCCTCCTAGGGAAATAGTTCTTCCTAATATCCAACCTAGACCTCCCCCACTGCAACTTGAGACCCATTGTGTCTTGTTTTGTCATCTGGCACCACTGAGAATAGCCTGGCTCTATCCTCTTTGGAACCCCCTTTCAGGGAGTTGAAGGCTGCTATTAATGCCCTCCACCGTTCTTCTCTTCTGAAGATAAAATAAGTTAATTTCCGTCAGTCTCTTCTTGTAAGTCCTGTGCCCCCAGGTGAGCCGACAGATTCACTGGGCCCCTGAGCAAGGTAGGAGGCTCCTGGCTCCATGCTCCCAGAAGGGGTAGGGCTTTGGACGGAAGGAGTGTGGCCAGGGCAGCTGACCCTCAGCGCCGTCCGGGTTTTGCAGTGTGCTGAGTGGGGCTCTGGTGGTGATTTTAAGGGCCCAGGGCTCTGTGTGCTGCCACTGCCACAGTAGCAGCAGTGGCAGTCAGGTGCCCTGGACCCCTTTGCATTGCTGGGCCCTCAGGCAGTTACCCGCTTTGGCCCCCTGTGGGTGCCTCAGCCCCCTAATAATTTTCACTGCCATTTGCTGGACTCTGTCCAATTTGTCCACATCCTTTCTGTGGTGTAGGCCCCAAAACTTTGGGCGCAATACTCCAGATGTGGCCTCACCAGTGCTGAAAGAGGGGAATAATTGCTTCCCTAGATCTGCTGGCAATGCTCCTCCAGGTTTCCACAACCTGGTAGTCTTTCCCAGGGAGGTATGTGGTTGCGTGAATTCCTCTGTTCTCAGGTGCAGACAGAACGGGAGGTGGGAGGAGCAGCTCACACCTCCTCCTTCTCTCAGTCCTCAAGATCCACAGCTGCTATTGTGTGGCTGCCAGTGGCAGGGGGGGACGGAGAGTGGAGCTATTGTCCCCTGAATGGAAAGGGAGATCCTAGCTGGCTAGGGAAAGCACTTCCCACCTCAGGCTGAGCTTCCTATGCCATGGTCAGGCTGCGGCTATAGAGCCCCGATTAGCAAACGCAGCCCATATTTAGCATTGCATCAGCTTGCTAGCTGAGTTGTGTAATGCTCTGAAGAACATGATGCAACTGAACTTTACATAACCTGATGCAACATGCATGGCAGTTGAATAGGTAGGTTGCACATCCTGGGTCCATAGACTGCATATACTATATGCATGTAGACACATGAAGGCAGGCAGTGGGGTTTGACAGTAACACTGTTCCAGGGAACTCCAGGTGCCTTCCCATTATTCTTGAGTTTAAAATGGCTGGAGACATTTGCTGCTCATGCAGGTGAAAGGCGAAGAGCACAGGCAAGACCCAGGCATAGAGCAAACCGGGACTCTGCAAACTCCCCCCCTACAGCTCAGTCAAAGCCCCTCACTCCTCATTGCAACCCCCCAACTATTCCACTCCTTGGTCTCTCCCCCCGCCTTCTGGCTCTGCCAATGCCCCTCACTCCTGGTGCCCAGCCCACTCTATGCTATTCCAGTCTTGCCCCCCCCCCACCACAGAGCTATGCTAAAACGTCTCAATCCTGCCCTGCAGCCCCCACTGCTCTTCCTGTCCTGGCCTGTCCCCAGCACTGCAGATGCCTTTCAGCCCAGATCTGCTGCCCCCTGCTATTCCAGTCCTGGGAATGGGCTGAAGTAACTTCCTAAATCAGGCTGTTGTGATAAAGTCAAATCATGGTCTGTCCCGTACTGTCTGGGGCACCATAAATACCATAGCTGTAGGGCAGAGGTCTCCAACTATTTTAAGCATGAGATCACATTTTGAATTTAAGTGCTATCCAAGATCTACCTGACACCCAAATACCCTAGTCCCACCTCCTTTGTGCCCCTTCTCCAAGGCCCTGCCCCTGCTCACTCCTCCTCTCTCCCTCCTCCATTCTCCCTCCCTTTCACTAAGCTGGGGCAGGGGCGCAGGCTCTGGTCTTGGATTAAGGGATTTGGAGTGCAAGAGGGGCTCTGAGCTGAGCTTGGGGCAGGCAGTTGGGGTGCCAAAGGGGTTTCTAGGTGCAGGCTCTGGGAGGACATTTGGATACAGGGATGCACGGGGCTAGGGCAGGGGCTTAGGGTACAGAGGGGTTCATGCCTGGGGTAGGGTTTCAGGATGTGGGCTCCAGCTGGGCCCTGCTGACCTCAGGTGGCTCCTGGGTGGTGGTGCAGTGGGGCTAAGACAGGCTCACCCCTGCCCTGGCCCTGCACCACTCCCTAAAGCAGCCAGAAAACTCCATCCCGAGCCCTGTTGTGCCCCCCACTCTGCTCTGTGGAGCTAGGATACAGGGAGGGAGAGGGGGGCACCTTGACATCAGCACCCTCCTCTCCCTTCCCTGCCCTGCCCTGCCCAGCCAGCAGGAGGCTCTGGGAGTGGGGGGAAGGGCAGCTCCAAGGCAAAGGGCAGGCGATGCACAGCAGTGGGGATAGGGGCAACTGAAGTGCCAGCGCTTGATGGCTTCTTGGCCAAACCAGTCAGGATCACCTGTCAGAGGCTCCAAGATCTACCAGTAGAACCCGAGCTCCTGTTTGGTGACCACTACTGTAGAGAGAGATTATTGTGCGACTCGACAGGGCTGAAAACAAATGCTGCAAAGCACTATTTCTTAGGGAAGCTATTTCTTAGGGTTACTATTTCTGTAACCTCAGCTCTCCAATGACATGATGAGGAGGTTCTTGGCCATGGCAGGTTGCAATATAACAGACCTTAAAACTATCCCTGGGCCAGGATTGGCCATTGCCCATTCTGGGCTCAAGCTA
The DNA here is from genome assembly GCF_049634645.1 of Pelodiscus sinensis. Lineage (NCBI taxonomy): Eukaryota > Metazoa > Chordata > Testudines > Trionychidae > Pelodiscus > Pelodiscus sinensis. The sequence goes on from NC_134713.1 coordinate 139,557,357, forward strand.
GGCTAATTCCTCATCTTTGCTTTTACCTTAACCATATTGGAGTAAAAGGGGAAAATCCGGGCTTACGGTAGAGTCTTTTTTGTTCTTTTAAGTGACGGCTGTTCATTGTTGCTGTTTATGCATATCTCTGTCATGCTTAGGAGCCTTAGTCAGGGGCCAGGACCCCCTTGTGCTAGGCACTGTACAAACACTGACCCAGAAGAGGGTTCCTACCTTGACGAGTTGCTCCAAGGTGTGGTGTGTGATACGTAGTCTCTGTAGAGCTGAGTGGCATGGAACAGGTGAGAAAGCCCCCCGTGAGGGATACATGCCACGTACTCCAGAACGTCAGCCGGAAAAGCACTTGACGTATCTCTCGTAGGGCTTTGGACCGCCACCCACTGCAATGTCCGAACATTTCACACATTTACTAGACAGGCAACAGCAGAGTTGCTGGGGGATTGATGGAGTCTTCTGTTTCTTCTCCCTAACCATGTGCCTTTGCAGGTGGCCTTATCTATTTACTATAAAGAAGGAGAGACAATGGACGGATTTTCTCTCTCATAAATCTACAGCAGTCGTATAAGCATTACTTCAAGTATAATTCCCCTTTCCCTTCCACCTCCAGGAGAAGCTGTTTTGGGGTATCTTCTTCAGGACTGCCAAGATGCCAATAGCAAGCCCAAAGTCAACTACTTCTGAAGCTGACATGGGTGGAGAGGATGATGAAAGTTCACATCCCCTTTCCTAAGTGCTTCTGCACCTGTGACTCACCGTGTTGCAGCTTTCAAAGGAAAATGTGACCACAGCGGGTGGTTTGATGCCTGGCCTTACGTGTGAAAGAATTTCCCTTTAATGCTCCCTCAGCCAGGCCATAATGATGCAATGCTGCAGGTGAATTTCCACACCCCTGCAGACTGGTGTATGTCAGATACCTGTGGGGAAGCACAGAAGGTATCCTCTCCACATGGTAGGTGGAGTGTATCTTCCCCTTCCCCTTTGCACTGCCTAGAGAGCGCTTTCCTTCCTAAGCTGCATGGCGACCATTTCTCCCCCATCTCTTTATGACATCCAGCGATGGTGCCCAGAAGTCAGTTCCTAACCTATGTGCGGTCTGGAGAACACCCCCGGGCAGTGCATGGGTGGCTCTTCCCTTCTGGTATCATGCATGGATTGTCACCCCCCTCCACACTGAATGGAAGTTAGGCCCCTGTGCCTCCGCCTGTGGTGTAACAAGAGAATGCCAGGAAGCAATCTTGTCTAGGGTTTGGATCCAGGAGAGCAAGGTGTCTCCTGGCTCTGCCACAGGATCACCAAGTGACCTTGGGCAAATTACTTAACCTCTTTCTCTCTCCACTTCCCATTCTGTGGAGCAGGGATAAAGTGCAGGGTATTATGAATATTACCCCTCCTGTAGAGTGCACTGAGCTGCGAATATCCCATATACACAGCACTGTCTACCATAGGAGTATGGAGGAGCCCTGCTGTCTCCCATACTATACATAAAAAGTGCTCACCCCCCTTATATAGCTCACAGAAAACACATGGTTCTCAGAGAATATTTGCCACTCGAAGCCCTTCAAGCTGGGGCCAATTTTCCTGAGGGGATTGACTGTCCAGAGAAAAGTCACACTTTGTGAGGTTAACTTGCTGGCTAGGTGCACAAACTTGTCAAAGAAGAGCGCATGGAAATGCAAACCTGGAGACCTGGCTATGTGAAGCAAGGGCTGTTGTGTGGGGAGTGCAGGGTGGGTCTGCTCAAGAGGCTGACAGAGAAGTATGAGGTTGTGTCACAGAGAGGAACAGAGGTGGGTGGGGCATAGGCAAGAGCAGGGAGCCCTGAGCTCAGGGCCACCTATGTGGTTTCAAGAGCCATGAGTGCTTTATGGGGGGTAATGAGGAAGTGACACAGGAGTGCCAGCACTGGGTCTAGGGAAACCTATAATGGTAATGTTTAAGGTGGCTCCAAGCACCCGATGAAGAACAGTCCTTCATAGGAGCTCTCACTGGAGATGGGGACAAGAGGTGAAATGTTTTGGCCTTGCAGATAAACATCCAGTACAGATGCCAGTGGCACTGGATGTGCAGTACTTTGACCAGGCGCGCTGAACTTCCAGTACCCAATTACATGACATTGCCCCCAATCTGAGGTAGGCTGTTATTGGTGCAGCTGTCCCAAGACTTGGAAGCTGTAGGCCAGGCCTGGGTAAATCAGGGACCTCGACCCAGAGAGAGAAGACCACTTACATTGATTCTTGTGGAGAAAAAAGGTGGCGGTATGCCCATGGGACCTAGCCCAGTGGACAATGGCCAGCCCAGAGGTTGGAGTAAGCTGGAGTGCTTCTGAGTAGGTGTTGCCTCTGTTCTTTCCAGCAAGGCCCTGACACCTCAAATCAGATACATACGGTGTTGTGTCTACAGGGACTTTCACCCAAGAGAGGAGGATACATCACGCCTAGAGGCTCTAGGCACTGCTGCCATTTAGATCTCAGGGTGTCCGAGGTCAGTTTAAGAATCTGCTGGGAGGATCAATAATAAATCTGGCTCTTTGTGCCCTCGTGTTTGCCAATCTCCATGGAGTGAGTAAATGGTTAATGTGTCTAGCTGAAGTCCTGAAGCAGAATATATTGTTTCCCCCACCACTTGGAATTAGTTGTTACCTGAGAAGATTTGTAAGTGTCTGGCAGGTAGCCCAGATTAGAGACAATTCTTAATACATTTGAGTTCTGTCCTACAAACATCTATGGCACCCATCACAGGAGTATCTGAGTGCCTCGGAATCCTTAATCTATCGATTCTCACAGCAATCCTGTGAGGTAGGGAAGTGCTATTCTCCGCTGTTACAGGTGTGTAGGCAGGCTGGCTGACAGGGGACAAAGGAGGCAACTGCCCTGGGGCCTGGAGCTCCAGCAGCCAGAGCCCTGGGCCCTTTCAATTGCTGCCGGAGCACCACATGGTATGCTCCAGGCAGCACTGAGGGCTGCCTAGCCCCAGCACCATTCCTTCCAGGAGTGCAGAGAAGGGCCCATCCTGCCTTGTCTAGGGACCTAGTGAGGCTGTGAGCTCCACTGTGTGGAGGGGGGCACTAGGCCCAGCAAGACATACCCAAGAGCAGACAGGAAGTGTATGGCAGAGCAGGGAGTTAACGTAAGTTTTCTGAGTGCCAGCTGCATTCCCAAACCACTAGGCCAACCTTCCTCTCCATGTACCTGACTCAGGTCATTGCAGGGAGAGCCTTGCACAGAGAAAGCAAGTGACGAATGGCAGGGAATGTCTAGGATGGGTTGCTAGGGTTGCCAGGTGTCCGATATTGACCCGGTCTCTGACAGTTAAAAAATCCAGAAAATACCTGACATGTAAAATGTCTGGTATTTTCTGTTTGTCTCGGACAGAAGGCCCCTTGGGACATTCCTCCCTTGCTGCATCTGGCAGGGGGAGTGAGGAATGTGGTGCGCTGGGATTTAAAAGTGAAGTGACCCTTTTTTTGTGCGGTTTTTGTTTTTTTTGCTCAACCAATTATTCCTCCGCCATGTTCGGTATTTTGGGGGAAAGTATCTGGCAACCCTATGGGTTGCTGGTCATGAGGAAAAACATATTGGACCAAGTTTACTGTGCCTACAGAAGGTGTAAAAAATACACAGCCTGAATCCATGGGAGGGCAACAGGTGCTGCACCAAAGGCTCTAAAAGGAGACAGTATGTGACACCTGTCTGCAACAACCAGAGATGTCTGTGGAGCACAGTGGAAGAGAAACCAAGGGTAGGATAAAAGTTCAGGTGGCTACAGGTGGATGATATTGTGATGTTTCCACTCTTAAATACATGTTGTGTACGCATAGGTGTGTATGTGTGTACATCTATCTAGCTGCAGTACATGGGAAAAGAGTAGTATCCCTTTAAATAGGCTGTGAGTGTTCTAATGGTACTCACTTAATTCTATGATTTAGAAGCCTCCTTTACACAAGCAGAGCAGCAATGTTTATATGTAACTAGACCTTGCATGTGGTGTGTATTCTACAAACACATTCACTCAGATCCCTGCATGTCCATGTGGTTCCCTCACGTTATTTTTGATGTGTAAAGAGCAAACCACACAGTATTTGATGAGTGTAACCCAGGGACACTGTGAAAATAAAGTGACTGCCGAGGCTTAGTAAAACTGAAGAGGAAACTGCAGCCTAACAGCTCCCATTAAACCAGATGACAAAGCATTTGCTGAGATTGTAAAAATTTTACATAATTACCTCTTGGCGATTGCACAGCACTTAGGCTTTTCTAAATGGCATTAATGAGAAAATGAAACAAAATTTAACTGTGTGGTTGTATTGCAGAAACTAACAGCATTGCCAGTTTGGAGAGAGTTTACACGATGCATTAAGAGTGTGAGTTATGCAAAATGAAGGAATGCAAAAATGATTATTGACTGAAGCTGATTTGACCTAAAATTGTGCTCCAGAAATTGCTGTGTCAGAGACAGCCACTAAAGATGCCGGAGCATTGCAACACCATCAAACGGCCCAAACTGAAAATTAGCAGAACTTCTGGGCTAGGAAGTTGATGTCCTTCGTGAGGGCACTGGAAACTTAAAACACATTAAAGTAAAAATGGTGCTTGAAGAGCAACCAATTCCTGAATTTTGCAATGCTTGCCTAGCACCTTTAGCAGTATTGCCACAGGGACACAACTTCAGCACTGACAAGACTCTGGAATGACATTGAAGGTTAGCTGTGACAAATGGAACCCCCAGTATGCCAGTAATGAAACAGAGTAGGGCTTTCTGTATCTGTGGGGATTCAAGCTTACCATTAATTTGCCAAGTATGGCTTGCAGATAGATCAGTGTTCTTTGTCTAGATAGATTTGCCTCCTTAGCCGAAGATAAGGATTTCTACAGGATAGACAGATCCAAGCCCAACTGCAAATAGCGATTGAAGGCAGTGACAAGAAGTACCTCACAACACACACAAGGGATTATTATAGTTTTATAGGCTAGTGCTTGGAACAACATCTGCACCTGGCAAGGACTTTCAGTTTTACAATTCCCAAATGGTCTTCTTGTAATTCTTGGAGTACATGTGACCTGAGCTTTATATGAATAGCTGTTCTGATGTAGTACATTACATTTCTCGATATACCCTTATCTCTTCTTGTCTTGCAAAAAGCAAAAGCTGGAAATGGTTGTTTGCGTCAGTCTATCCATTCAGCATAATGCTATACACTTTAGCCAGCTCTGGCTCGTTCTTAGTTCCATGCTGTATCCTGGCATTTATAACTGGCAAGAGTTCAACCTGAGCCGTATAGAGCTTATCTACTGTCTTTGGTTCCCCATTACAGTCTCCAGGGGCAGGCCTGACAAACAGTCTGAATTTTTGTGTTGGCTGGTGCATTTAAACTCAATATTGTGACCGTGAGCACCCAAGAATATCACCTATCCTCCCAACCATGCTTCCAACACCACCAGTACACCTGCCTGTGGGTTAAAAAATGAATCCAAAGGCGATCAGTAACCAGAATAAATCATTTTCCATACAGATCGTGGTGAAACTTTTCAACTCTGCAGATTAAATTCAGAACTTGTTTTTCACTTGCACATAGTTCCTGTCTGCCATGCAGAGAGCTCCAGAAGCAAAGGCAACAGGGCCTTTCAGGATAATCTCCCATCGCACATGAAATTACTGCTTCTATTCCACAGGGGGAAATGTTATATGTGGTGTACCATGGCTTAGGACTGATAGACAAATATGGGGAATTGCTAAACAATGTCAGGCTCTTCAGTATTGCTGGTTGGAAATTTTCTGTTGCAATGACTTTCTGATGGGAAAAGCCTGCATTGTAAAAATAATCCCCCCACCATGGGATAATTGAAACAGCAGCTCCCTGGATGCTCACCAGGAGGGGTCATATCAGTTGACAAGCACCTTGCAGGCAGGGAGCTGACATGGTGAAAAATTCTATTAGGTTCTGACTGTCCTGCTTTGGGATGACTTTTTTCCCCCAAATTGTTAAATTTTCCACAGGAGTGGATTTTCATTTTCTGGCTGGCTCTGGTTATCAGCAAACACCAGACATGCCTAAACACATTCCTTTGCATTGTAGGAAGAGACCAGCTTCTCCATAGCAACAAATCCACATGGTCTGCACTGGACCATGAATGGGCCATATGTTTTTGATTGTGGTAGATGCCCATTCAAGATGGCCTTCAGTAAGCTGTATGAATTCAACTAATTCAGTGCAGATGTTGGCATCATGGAGGCTATTCTTTTCACAGGTGGAAGTCCCTGAAAAGATTTTTTTAAGTTACCATGGAACTCAGTTCACATCTGAAGAGTTTCAATTTTTTGTCAAAAAAAAAAAATATATATATATATAAAAAATGTCACATCAGCACTTCACCATCCAGCCACAAATGGGTTACTGCAAAGGCTTATCCAGGCATTCAAGCAAGAAGTTTATGCTGTGGCTCTGAGTGAAGATGGTTTACAACATAATATGGTGAATTGTTACTTGCCTGTTGGCATGCTGCATGTGCTACTGCAAATGGGTCACCAGCAATGGTGGGGGTCTCCTAGGACATTCTGCTTTGGCTTAAGAGAGAAGGCTGGGGTCAGCTGTTAATGTATCTGAACGGGATTGCTGTATCTGTGCCCTTTGGGAGCTCATGAACCAAGGCCATGTAGCCTGCACTGGGACTCCTGCTCCCTCTGGACTTGCTGCAATAGGGATTTCCTATGGGGCAGGCAGAATGGCCCCCTTCCATCACACTTGGCAAACTCCTGTGCAGACCCTGACTATGGGAACAAGGCTTCCTGCCTCACTGGGAGCCCGTGGCCAGACTGGAACAGATAAGTCCCTACTGGGGTCAGAATTTAAATATTTAGAAGTCTCCGAAATACACACAACAGCTGCCCTCTGTTTCCCTGTCTCCAAAACCTGGCTGCTCCTTGGTGGCTGCAGAGTGGATTCCAGGCTGTATACAGCACAGCCCCGCCATATACTGAACTCTGGGTGATCATTTGACTGCAGCTGCAAAGCACAAAGGGAAGGGGGACCCTGGTTCTTTGCCTTTCCCTGTAACCTGTGTCAATCTTTCTTCCTCTGTTCTCCTTCTTCCCTTGCAAAGTCATTCCTCCCCCTCCTTTCCACTGCTCCTCTCCCTCTGCCCTTCCCCTCCCCGGGCTGCATGCTAGGCTCTTCCCTCCTCTGCTGGAGGTTCCTGCTGGCAAGGAGGTTAAAAGGCAGAAGGGGAGCTGTTGAGGGAGGCAGTGCAGGCTAGTTGCTGACCTCCCAGCAGGGAGTGACACAGGAAACCCTAATTACATGCTTGTGACAGCAACGCTGTATCATCTTAATCACGCTGCTGCCATGTCGGAGATGCTACTTGGTGGCGGTGGGGATTATGCAAAACAAACACACGCAGATGAGCTCCACCAGGGAACTACCCCGAAGGACTGGAACTGCAGCTGGTTCTGGACATGGGGAGAGTCTGATACAAACCACTTTGAGCGCCCACACGGCCTGCATTCTAGACAAAGCAGCTCCTCCCACTGAATCATGCTGGCTTCTTTTCTTGTCGTAGTCACACTTCTCCCTCCCCTTTCATCAGAGGCTCTCAAAGCTCATTACAGACATTAATTACACTCCAGCGCACCCAGCAAAGTAGGTCAGCTTCATTCTCCCCATTTTATAGAGGGGTACACTGAGGCATTGAGTGGGGAAGGTGCCCAAAACCACACACTGCTTCAGTGGCGAAACGGGGATTAGAACTCAGAAATTCTCCTTTCTTCTCCACCTCCAGCCCAGACTCTCTCCCAGAAACAGACACCGAACCGTGGAGCCCTGACTCAGTTTCCTGTGTTACCCAGCCTTCACCACATGCCCACACCGGACCCCACTCTCTTGTCTTCAGCCTTGGCATAGAACCTAGCAGCCCTGACTCCCAGTCTCCCTATCAGAGGTCAAAGTAAGGGGGTGCACCCTGGTGTGCAGCTCTGGCAAGAGCTGGGGCAAAAATCAGCGGGGAGCTATTGAAAGAGCTGGCAGGGACCTGGGTTGCAATAGGACAGTGCCTGTAACAAAATACATGACTATGTAGCACTTTAAAGACTAACACGGCTACATTTCTATCACTATTCTACATGCAAGTGCCTGTAAGACATTGTAAATTACTTTCACTGCTGTGCCCTATTACATCACACTCACTACCATTTCTAGAGGGCATTAAACACATCTCCATTTCTTCACAACTGTTGATCTGCTGGATCTGTTTCCTGAAAGTCTTCACCTCCCTAATGAAGTGACCCCGCCTTTCTCCGCCCAGCCCCACCTGATGAAACCCTCCTCTGCATGGCAGAAATCTAGATGTACTTTCCCCAAGACAGATTTGACACCAGGCTGACCCATCCTCCTGGCCAAATGAAAGCCCGTGGCTTCCCTGTGGACAGCTCCAGTGCCTTGCAAGGTCAGCTGGTGGGCAGCACTCATAAGAAAAACAGTTCAGCCCTAGAAGGATGTGAGGTCTGTGGGACTGGCAAACTTGGCTAAGGGTTAAACTACTGCAACCGTCTAGTTAAACATGATATTATAGGGGCTAACTCACCCATGCCCCCTCTGGCAGGGCTTGTAGATCTGTCAGGAGAGTCCACAAGTTTGGGGAGCAGGGAACACATCAGCCCACACTGTGTAAACTTGGCTTCATCCCTGCGAGGTGGAGTTTTGGGCTGGAGCTGTTCTGTGGGATGCTGCTAGAGACACGTACGAAGTGGGGAGTACCTGCATGTCTGAGGTTCAGTAACGCCAAAAGGAGTTTGGTATTACAGCCTTCCAGGAGTGGGAGAGGTTCCTCTCCTTTTCCGTTGCGCCCCTCTATGCCACTGGCAGGCCAGCGAGTGAGATAATGGTTCAGATTGGGATCCGACTGCAAAGGCCGCAATTAGTGTCATGGGGGATGTGTAGCTCATGGCAGTTCCAGGAGCTGTGGCTCACTGAGAGCAATTCTTACTGTGGTAGAAAGCTGGCCAGGCCAGTACGTTGCATAGCAGCGGGTCTCCCATCCCACAGGACAGAACATTGGATGTATTTAATAAATTCAAGTGCAGAGTACTTCACTTAGGAAGGGCAAGGCAAACACACAACCAATGGGGAATAACTGGCTTGGTGCTGGTATTACTGAAAAGGATCTGGGGAGGGTGGTGGATCATCAACTGAAAATGAGCCAACAATCTATGCAGTTGCAAAATGGGCTTAAACAGGAGTGTCATGTGTTAGACACGGGAGCCAGCTGTCCTGCTCTAGTCAGCACTGGCGAGGCCTCATCTGGAGTGTTGTGTCCTGTTCTGGGTGAAGGAAGATGTGGACAAACTGGAGAGAGGCCAGAGGAGAGCAACAAGTGATAAAGGTTTTCGAAAACCTGATCTCTGAGGAAAGATTGTAAAAAACCCTGGGCATGTTTAGTTTTGAAAAAAAGACTGGTGTGGGACCTGATAGTCTTCAAATACATGAAGGGCTGTTACGATGGAGGTCAGTGGTTCATTATTCTCTACTTCCACTGATGGTAGAACGGGAAGTAATGGGCTTAATATGCAGCCTGGAAGATTTAGGTTAAATACTAGGAAAAAACCTTCTAAATCTAAGGGAAATTAAGCTCTGGAATAGGCTTCTAAGGGAGGCTGTGGAATCCCCATTTAAGAGCAGGTTAGACACACGCCTGTCAGGGGCAGTCTAGGTTTCCTTGGTCCTGCCTCAGGGCAGGAGACTAGAATAGATGACTTCACACAGTCCCTTCCAGACCTACATTTCTATGATTCTGCATAGGATGGACGAGGCAATTTGGCTAGAAGAGCCAAACCCAGCCCTTAATGGATAGCGCTCGCCTGTTTCAGATTTCTTGATAATCACGAAGACCTGACCGTGTTCCCTGTAAGCTGAGTACTCGGGCAGACACCCAGGAGAGATTCTGATGCTGACTAGTTGATTAGCAGAGTGTCCACAGCCAGCATCATGTGTTTCTATTGGTGGTGCGCTTGCCTTATACATGCCTTGGTGCACAGAACAAAATGTATTAAGCCCATTACTTACAGATGGAAAAAATTAGAGGGAGCATTGGTCCCAGCCAAGGACATATGTGGAAGGCCCCAAAGGCCATGAGGAAAGCGATCGCACTGGGATATCCTGCCTAGCTAGAAACAAAAGACTTTGGGATAGCCTGTCCTCATTCCCAACCTGGTTAGCTGCTCCAAGAGGGAGGTATGGGTAAATATGGGATAAGGAGGACTGGAGGGTATTTGTCAGAGCTGGTTGCCCCACTGCTCATAACGCCATACAGTGAATCTAAGGTATTAGAGGCTCAGAGTACTGAGACTCTGCTAGGGTATGTCTACACTACAAAGTTAGTTCGAACTAACGGACGTTAGTTCGAACTAACTTTCATAGGCGCTACACTAGCACTCCGTTAGTTCGAATTTAATTCAAACTAACGGAGCGCTTAGTTCGAACTAGGTAATCCTCATTCCACGAGGATTAAGCCTAGTTCGAAATTACTAGTTCGAATTAAGGGCCCTGTAGCCCCTTAATTCGAACTAGTGGGAGGCTAGCCCTCCCCAGGTTTCCCTGGTGGCCACTCTGGCCAACACCAGGGAAACTCGTCTGCCCCCCTCCCGGCCCCGGACCTCTTAAAGGGGCACGGGCTGGCTACGGTGCCCGTGCCAGGTGCAAGCCTGCCAGCACCCAGCCAGCAGACCCTGCACCTGGCACGGATCGAGCCACCCACCCGATGCCCCCCAGCCCTCCCCCTCTTCCCGGGACCAGGCTGGCGGCTCCCGGGAGCTTGCCCGGGACCTCAAGAGACGGGCACCCGCCTGGGCTAGTGCAGACATCGTGGACCTCGTCCACGATCTCCGCACTAGGCACAGGAAGGTGGCCGGCTAGGGTAGGAGAGCTGCCAGCCTGGCCACCCAGGAGCAGGAGTGCATGAAAATCAAGGTGGTCCACTGAGACCCCCGACCCTGAGCCCTGAGCTTACAATGGCCGTCCTGGGTCAGACCAAAGGTCCATCTAGCCCAGTAGCCTGTCTGCCGACAGCGGCCAACCCTAGGGACCATGGAGGGGATGGACAGAAGACAGTGACCAAGCCATTTATCTCGTGCCATCCCTCTTCAGCCTTCCACAAACCTTGGACAGGGACACCACTCCTACCCCCTGGCTAATAGCACTCCATGGACCCAACCTCCATGACTTGATCTCACTTCCCTTTCAACTCTGTTCTAGTTGTAGCCTTCACAGCCTCCTGCAGCAAGGAGTTCCACAGGTTGACTCTTTGCTTTGTGAAGAACAACTTTCTGTTACTAGTTTGAAGCCTGCTACCCATTCCTTTCCTTTGGTGTCCTCTAGTCCTTCTTTATGAGAACTAACGAAGAACTTATCTGTATGCACCCTCTCCACCCAACTCCTGCTTTTAGAGACCTCTATCCTGTCCCCCCTCCGTCTCCTCTTTTCTAAGCTGAAAAGTCCCAGTCTCTTTAGCCTCTCTTCATATGGGACCTGTTCCCAACCCCTGATCATTGTAGTTGCCCTCCCCTCTCCCAGCCTCTCTCTTCCCCCTCCCACCTCTTTTTCCCAGTCTCCCCCAGTTTTGTTCAATAAAGACAGATTCCATTTTTGAACACAATTGTCCTTTATTTTGTACATCAAGAAAAGGGAATAGGGAAGGGTAAGTGGAAGGAGGTGAGGGAGGAATGGGGTATGCGCCCCCGATGGGGAGGACTGGGCTGGCTCTGTGGGCTTTTGGGGTGGAAGCTCTCCTGCAGCCCCCCAATTGCCCCCTCTGCCCAGATGGCAGCCTGTGGCAAGTGCAGCCGGTCTGATGGCCGAGTGCTGTGATGTGCCCAGTGTGGGCACTCCGGGCACTCCAAGCCAGGACTGCTTTGCAAGCTGGGCACCCCTGAGAACTGTCTGTCCGGGGTGGGGGTCGGGACCCTTTAAGCTCAGCCCTCGGCTAGCCTGAGACAGCATCTCCACGCTCTAAGTCCTCCTCTGATGCCCTGCCGGCACTGCTTCTGGCCATCCTTAACCCCGGTTCAGGGTCCACTTAATGTGGACATGCTAGTTTGAATTAGCAAAACACTAATTCGAACTAGTTTTTTAGTCTAGATCCGTTAGTTCGAATTAGCTTAGTTCGAATTAACTAATTCGAACTAAGTTAGTTCGAATTAACGTTGTAGTGTAGACGTACCCCTAGTGTTTAATCCAATGTATGACTGGCAGGATCAAAAGATAGAAAGGTTGCCTGATGTGAAGTATGTTCCAGCTTTTGATTGCTGGACATTCAATAGCCCATGTGCTAGAGGCAGTGCTAAGCACGGTTCCACGAGGAGAGAGGCAGGAAGAGGCAAGAAGGGGGTTTTAGAAAGGATGAGCATTTGGAGCTGTGGTGTGCAAAGTCACATGTTTTCATAGGGACAGGGGCAACATGATTGGCTCAGGGAAGGTACACAAGCAAAGGTCAGCCTGCAAAAACTCTGTGGAGAATTGGAGTGAAGTCTTAAGGAGAAGAGAAACTTCTTTAGACAGATACAGGTGAGCAGAGTGGGAGACTGCCGGAGCAGCAGGGAAAGGGCAGAGGGTGACTCAGATTCCTCAGGAATCTCTGTCTTTATGGAGAAACCAAGGCCTGGCCTTGCTCTGCCCATAACGAACTCCTCCTTTCCTGGCAATTGTTTCTGGCCCATGGCTGACTCCGTGGTTTTCCTTGCCAGCCACGAGGCAGACATTGCCTGAAATGGCTTCTCTCTGCATCTTCCAGGTGACAGACACCTGCAACGCTCCCTTCCTCTCTAGACTGGCTCAGACTTGCTCTTAGGAGGCAGTATTACAGACCAACCAATCCACATGCCAGTCATTGTGTCCTGTAGTCTCTGTGCCAGGGGAGAGAGAACAAGACCTTGGCAGAACTTACTTTTCCTTCTGGGTACTGCTGCTCCGATAAAATTGTTCATTAATAGACAACGCTCACAGTGCCCAAATTAAATTAATACCAGTGCTGTAGATAAAAGGGCCAACGCTACCCAAAGGAACAAAGGAGGTGAGAAGTATCCGGAGTGCCAGACTGTTGCTGGTGCTTGTGGTTTCTGAACTCACTGCTGGGCCAAACAGGGTTGTGCTAAGGTTGCCAGTTTTGGTTGGAGATATTCCTAGAGGTTTCAACACATGACATAATCTTTAATTAAAGAGTAATCTTTAATTACTGGAGACCACAGGCCAATCCTGGACAGCTGGCAACTGCTGCTGTGCACATCATGGACTGGGAAACAGGGAAAGTGGACTTCCCAACTCAGCGACTCTTCACATCACGGCATGCTTAGCTTTGGAAGGAAATGAAAGGTCTTAACATCACCCAAATACAGGACTATGTAGCACTTTAAAGACTAACAAGATGGTTTATTAGATGATGAGCTTTCGTGGGCCAGACCCACTTCCTCAGTTCTGAGGAAGTGGGTCTGGCCCACGAAAGCTCATCATCTAATAAACCATCTTGTTAGTCTTTAAAGTGCTACATAGTCCTGTATTTTGTTTCAGCTGCACCAGACTAACACGGCTACATTTCTATCACTATTTAACATCACCCAGTCACTGTCCACCATTAAACAGTGCTAGCCCAGGTTTAGTATAGAGAGACCTCAGCCAGCTTAGTACCCTGGCAAACGTTAAACCATTAAAATCCTTTTAACCTTTTATTAAAGATAAAGAAGGAAAAACAGTGAAAGCATTTTCAATGCCAAGTATTAAGTAAGGTTTTCATTTTAACAATATCCCTTATTCCCTTCCCCTTTAGGCCTAGGATGAAAGTCTTTTAGGCTAGGTCTACACTAGTAAAATACATAGCTGGAGTTGGCATTCCTTAAGCTGAGCTTGGTGCCGTCTTCCTTATTCCGCGCATCTGCCAGGAGTATCAGCACCGGCTGGAGCTGCCCTCAGCATTCAATTTAGTGGGTCTTAACTAGACTCACTAAATCAAATGCCAGAAGATCAATTGATCTCCCGCACGGTAAGTATAGATGTAGCCTTAGTAAGCATTAGCGATGGCAGCAACTGATCCTTTTGGGGAAAAGAGAAGTTAGTTGAGATAGGCTGGAGCAGTGGTTTTTGCTCAAGTCTGATCCTGTTTCATCCCAGCTGATGTTTGGGGAACTGTCAGGGTAACAATGTCATCCGAGTCTCCTTCTTCCCCTCAAGCTGCTCACAGGGCCGGCCCACAACATTTTGGCACCTGAGGCGGAGAGCTCAAATGATGCCCCCATGTCCCCTCGCTTGGGCCAAAACTTTGAAAGGTCTCAATTTTGCCTTCTTCCTGTTCTACTCCTCTCATGGCACTGCTCTGCTACCTATACATGCACCAGCAGGAGACACAATTTTCTACACTCTGGGTCCTAGTGGCATCCTCTCACAGTCTGGCACCTGAGGTGGCCGCCTCAGTTCGCCTCATGGTAGGGCCAGCCATGGCTGCTCAGGACATCCCTCAGCAAAATAAAATAGGTCTAGGGGTCCTAGGACATGGCGATGTTCATTCTGGTCTCCATCATCTGTTTTTTCTTCTTTCCCTCCCCACAGTCTCTCTTTAAGGACCCAGAAAGGGAGTGATGGATCCCCTCTTTATTTTGTCCTCCAGTTAGGCCTGCTTTCTGACACACCAGTTTTGGCTCATTAATGTTCAGTTCTACATGTTATGTTTTTACCAAGCATAATTTCAACACCGCCCTTGAGTTGTATCAGTAGGACTTAGCTGTTTAGACTCATTTGGTCTTTGGCTCCCCTTCCTCTCTATTCCCAACATCATTTGTTATTACAGGTCATTGTAACAGATGACTTTTCATTGACTTTTCCCCCCAATTGCTCTTATAATTTAGGATACATGAGGCCCAGTTATCACTGCAGAGGTGCTGTCATGCTTTTAAATGCAGACTGGGGCCAGGATGGCAAATCCTGAGTTTGTAAAACTCTTGAGCTTAGGTTTAAAAAAACCCACCTCACTGTTTTTAAAGGGTTATTTTTCTTTGCCTCTTTGCTTAAGTTACATTCAGGCCACATTTTCAAACTTTTCTTTGCACCCTCTGGGGATAAAAAAAAAATCCTTTTTTGTTTACAATAAAAGCTGAGTCTCTCCTCCAGTTGCATGAACCCAGGAGCTGGCTCTTGAAGATAAGCACCCCATAACCTAGGACTCCTGTTAAAATCACAAGGGCTAGCAGTCCTGGGTCCTGCTATGCTGCTGGGGCAGCAGCCATTTTGTACTGCAGTTAAGATACAAACGGTTGCCAAGGAGTCCACTGCCTGCCTCTCTGATGGAACAGCTAGCTATCTGTTCTCTCCACCCTCTGAAGTAAGAGTGCCTTAGTACATGAATACCTGTTTTGCCCTGAAACAGAGCACTGAACTGAAGCTTGGCTGCATTGGGAACTTTATCTATGCTCTAAGGACGGCGCCAAATTTTTTGCTTTTTAAGGACTTGAAAAAGAGATGGGTGCACTCTAAATGGCTCAGTTAAGAAAGGTGCCTTGGCAATACATAAAATACATCAATAATAAGTGGTCATCTAAGTAAAGGCCCGATTCAGCAACCATAAAAGTTGGCGGTAAATGTCGTATTAACTTCATCAGCCCTAGATACCTCATTTGTGGTCCCAACACATCCAGATGCTCCTTCGAGTTCTCTTGCTGCCCCAGTTTTCTATAAAGGCCCCAAGTGAGTGCAAGGGAACTGCCATAAAGAACACACTCTCATCAAATCTCCTCCAGTTTACATCTCATGTTAGGGCCCAAGCAGTTCCACTTTGCTCTCCAAACCTCGTTGCCTATCCCCTTGCCTCCTGTCGTCACATCAGGCTCTCTCTCAAACCTTCCTCTGTTGAGACCAAGCTTCTTTCTGACGTCTTCCTGCGTGATACTGTCCATAAATCCCAGCTAGGCTCCAGCCTGTCTGAACTGCAGCAGCGCAGCCCCCTCCACCCTGGGCCAAGAAACAAGAGCACACTGCTTCAAAATGTGCCCTGGGCTTCTGGACTGGTTTCAAAACCCAGGAATAAACACTCCCACCCCCACCCCCTACACACACAGTTTCTAACAAGCCTCCTTGAACACCCCTCCCCACAGCTCCTCCTATTCTCCAGTGCCCACACCTCTCCTTGTAAATCTGCCCCTCTGGAACCCATATCTGCAGGCTCTTGACCTCCAGGCTAGTGCTCCCGAGTTGCCCACCACCGATGCTTTCCTCGTACTTGTAGACCCCCTCTCCACCCGGATTAATTTCTCTGGCGCTCTCAGCTTGACTTCATGGCTAAAATCCCATTTCCTTTTCCTGGACCTTGACTTTGAGCCCCCTTTCTAATGCCTCCCCGATTCTATGAGGTCCCTGATCCTCCCATGCTCATTGTCAGCCATTGCCACCTCCTTCCCTATCTCACTGTGAATGGGAGCTACCCCAGCCCATGCCATTGTGACCTGACATGACTCTGCAGCCCCTCTGCCCTCAGCACTCCAAGTGGTTGCCTATGTAACCTGCCCCTAAATCCGGCCCTCTTGGGTTCTTCACAATGACTGACTAAAATCAGAACCCCCTACAATAAGAATCTCTTTTGTGGGGTCTTGTTTATTCAGTCTTTAATTAACAATAGATTCTTTGGCCCCACAGTCTCAGCTCTTTGTCTGTCCTTGACAAAGGTGTCCCACCACCATCCTTCCTAGGGCCTAGCAGCTTTCTGCCCTTCGTGGGCTTTTTTCAGTTGCCTCTTCTGCTCAGCCTTTCCTGAACTCCTTTTAGGCTGTTCCCTACTCTCTAGCCAGCTCACTCTCAGGGCTGGCCACCTTCTCTCCTCCATCTCTCCCCCTCATCTGTCCCAGTGGTCCAGTGAGGTCATTGACCCATTTCCCCACTTGGGGAAGTGAGTTATCTGTGTCAAAAGGTGGGGTTGAGAATCATATTCTCTTAAAGGGCCAGCCACTGTGTGATACTCATAACCAGCTGTTTCCTGCAGGCTACGCAGGCTAAGCCACAGAGCCAATGAGTGTGGCCTATAAATGATTCAGATCCTTCTGTATGAATGAGCACGGCTAGTCATAACTAAATAATTCTGTACGAAATTGAGTGGTCTGAGATGGGAGTGGAAAGGGGTAACCAAGAGCACTAGGAGTGAGAAAGAGGAGTTTTTCTGACCTCCTGATCACACCAAACTCTTTATATAAACAGAAAGTGAAGAGTTTGAATAAGTCCATGAAGGGACAATAGGAACCAATGAGTAAAACTTTCCCCTCGGAGCTCTCATTAGGCACAGACAATGGGGCCACACCTGTGGTTTCGTTAAGAGTCTCACCTGATCTGGTGCTGGTGGTTAGTCTGACGTTTTCACATGCCAGCCCCATAAATCCTATAAGGAATTACGGCCTGTGTACCGCATAAGTGCACTTTGAGCTGGCTGGGACTAGAGAAGCTGGGAGCACCCAGCAAGTCAATGCGTCTGCCCCCTTCTTGGCCGCACCTCCTGCTGAAAGTTGTGAGCTACCGTAGAGTCTTCCCCGTGCTCCACAGTGCTGCCTGCTGGGATAGGCTGGGTTTGGATTGCTGGGAGCGTTGTTAGAGCCATTCTCTGAAGAGCCTTCTGCTGTGAGCTGACCTCGCCTCATTTATTTTGAGTTGTGCAACATTTTTGCCTCTTTGTCAGCGATGTGGCACCTATCTAGACCAATGTATTTTGTGATAAATGTGGTAATTGACTCAGGAAAAGGGAGTGGAATGCTGTCTTGGGCCTTGTTGGGGATAGGAAGCAGCTGGAGGGCTCAGAGCAGGGTCATTCCTCATCTGACACAAATTTCCCTGTCTTGCTGGTAGTGGGAGATGTCCAGTTTTCAGCTGAGTTCAGCAGCCTGAGCTCTGGGCCTCTTTCCACACAAGGGATAAAGAAAGTGCAAGTGTCCTCGCATTTAATGAATCAGTAGGTTCTCTCTCAGCCAGAATGCACAGGGCAGGAGAGGAGGGGATAAGTCAGAGATCTGGTTCCTCTGCCTCAAGGGATTAGAGGTCAAGCTGGGAAGTCCCAGCAGTGCCTTAGGAAACATCATTTTCTACTCAGAGAGCTTTGGTTGGAATTTCTGTCCCTCCAGCTGAAGGAGGGACTCACAGGAGTCAGGATTCAAACTTGGGACACCCTTGGAGGCCTGAATTTGTGAGGATGCTGGGAGCCTGAACTCAGTGACCTGCATTTGGGGTGGATTTCATACCTGAATTGGAGACAGCTGACAGGGCCTGCATGCAGGTGGCCACCGAATTCACGGCAGCACTCAAGATGGCCTTTGGAGCCTGCTGCTGGCTTGCCCATTCGGTGGCCTATGGAGACGGTGCAATCTTTCTGACTTTGGTTTGTTTCGTAATGCTGGCTTGCACAGACAGCTTCCTGGCCCGCCTTCCCTGCTTAAATAGTGCACCTGAACCAATCAGAGATCTTGGGGGGTGCTGCTGTGGGTGATATTTTCTGTGGTGATTAGTCTTCCAGGATCTATAATGTGTTGATCTCAGCTCTGCTTTATCCGGTGAGTAGTGGCATGGAAGCATCACTCACTTGGAGCCCACCAGGCCTGGGTACTGCACCCGCACATCCTCACATGTTCATAAAAATACTCTACATTATTGCCCTGGCAGGGCAGTTTCCTGCTGATACAGAATTCAGTGGTACAGTGTCTGGCATGGTATTTTTCTGTGTAAGTGTGCACAAGTCCTGTTTACCTTGAACAGAAGTGGTCAAAACTGTACCCAGACAACGCCTGTCTGCAGAAACCTCACCTGAGATGCCCCTGCTATCCTAACAAACACAACTGCTTCAGTGTCTCTTCCTCTTGGTCTTCAGCTCCTTTAAGACACTCCATCACCTTCTCCAGCCCCTCATCTCCCTACCTGGGAGACCCCTAGTTATGCATTCCAAGAACACTCCGGTCATACAGTATTGTCAGCACCAGAAATATCTGGGAAACTCCTCAGAGTTAACTTGCCTGGATGTTGAGGAGAGGCTAATGTCATATGTGCTGTAGAGGTTTGTTCCACAATTCCCTAACACAGCTCCATCCTTTCTCCGCAGGGAGCACCAAATTGTGTTATAACACTTGGGCTATAGCTGTGTTATGTGGGCAGCAGGTAGAAGAGGCAAGGGGAGGTGATGCCTTTCCTGGGTCTTAGTGCTCTACCTGTCCCCTCTTCTTAGCTCTAGTCTGACTATTCCAGAAGGCTCCCACGGCAGCTCTTGCTGCTTTCAGACTGGTGACTCTTCCCCTGAAGTGGATCTGTTAACTTAAAAGTAAAAAGCCTTCTAGCTTGCCACATCTATTAACATAACACTGGGCCTGTGAAAGATCCATTAATTGGTAAGTAAACCATTTAACAGGCAGGTGCCAACCCTGAATTGACTGACACAAATAACTGTGCATTACTATGTCCACAGGACCTTAATTTTAAATTTGCTTTAAATATTTCACTAGTTTGTTGCTGAAGATTATAAATTCACATCTCAAAAAAGTCTTTGAATAGACATTTAGATGCACAATCTGAGTATTCAGCTTTAGCTTTAAGTGCTCGGCTCTACCGACATAGTTATTTTTATAAATTCTTCAAAAGAAAATATCTATCTAAAACACACTTCTTAATTAAAGCTGGATAAATGAGGTTCTGTTTTACTTCTGACTATCTGAACCAGTTTGAAGAGAACCCTCCACCAAAATCAGTACCTTACTAAAATATAACAGCCTTTGTTATCCCTAACATTTTTTGAAAACATGTTTTTAACATAAACAAATAGTGAAATTTCATAAACATGTTTTGTTATGAAAATCACACAAAATAAATTGTGTTCCCCTTTTCTAAAAGCAATGAACTTTGTTATGAACACACTAAACCACTCTGACTGATTAATTAAAATAATGTCTTTGTGTCAACGAGTTTAAATACGTAGTAATCTGGAATGACTACTTTATAATGATTTAAGAGTATATTTAAAATATAAAATCAGCTTAGATATACTGATGAAGAAAATGTAAACTAGAGAAGGGCTGCATTATATATTCCACAGTATTTAAAGTTGTATTTAGCAGGACAACTGACTTGCCCTCACTACAAACTTTTTGCGAATAAATCTCTGACAAACTTCTGCAAAAAACCTATGACTGACATTTATTCCCAGATTAGTTACCTTCTGAATGTCCAGTCTTCACAATCTGGCATGCAATGGAAAACATGCTCCATTTTCTTTAGAAAGACATTTTAGAAGAGTGTTTTTTCTAAATATCATTTGTTACATTTGGGTTCAGGGATTTGGCTGGAATGGGTGAGCAGAGAAAAGGGAGACAATGAGGAGGGGAAAGGAGAAGGGGAAGGACCTGAGAAGGGCAGGGTGGAGCAATAGGCTGGACCTTGCCTCCCCAAGTAGCAGCTTTACCCATAACCCTCACTCTCTAATGAGTATCCTCCAGTGGTGAGGCTACTCAGGTGGGTTGTAGGAGAGCCTGGTTCAAATCCCCCTGCTGTCTGTTCAGCTGGGATTTCCTGCCCCCTAGGTGATTGTCCTTTGTGGTGGGCTGTCCTTGCCTAAGTCTCTTTCTAGAGAGGCCATTGACTTCTTGGGATGGGAGGGGATTATTAGGACAGGGATTGCTCACCACTGACTCTCCCAGGAGGTGGGAGCTCAAAGGAGCGGGGAAGTGCCCTGAGGTCTGCCACAACCTGGACTTGTGTGCTGATCAGTGAGGAGGGGGAGGTTTTACTGCCCAGCAGCAATTCCTCTTTCATTAAAAAAAGCAAGAGGGGGCTGCAATGGTCTCTTGATCAGCTACAAAGGCTCTGTTTACACACACCAGAGACTCTCCTGTCTGGCAGAGCAGGGATTTGATAGGGGCACTCACACCGCAGGTGAGCAGCCTAACACCCTCTACGACAGAAAGTTTTGGAAGCTTATTGTGCCCTGGTTAATATATAGTTAAAGTGGAACATTTCACAGTAACAGCTCACTCTCATTTCTCAACAAGCGGAAAGAGAATTTGAACCAGCACCTGTTTGCCTCTGAGGCAGGCACCCAAAGCGCTGGAATACAGAAGGAGTCACAAGGCTCAGGTGGCCCAATTCTCATTTCCTATTTACTGAACATGGGCAGCAGTACACAGAAGAGGCCGAAGGAGCCCCCACCTCCCAGGCTAACACTCAGGCCATTTGAGAAATAAGGGATCAACGTGGAAATACCTTCTCAGGGAGCATAAAGGGGATTTGAACCCACACATGTTCTGGTCAATAACTAACCACCCAGACCCCTGGACTACATGGAGACTTATGGCCACTTGTGGTTCAATAGATGGAGTATGGATGGGGACCACAGGGTGGGGACCTTGCCTCCCCAAGTAGCAGCTTCCCCCACCATCCATGGTCTTCCATTACAGTTTGTGAAGATGGGCCTTCAGTGATGTTGGCTCTCTGAACCTTCCCATGACACCAGACAAGCCATTGTCACAGTGAATTTGGTACTGTCTACAATCTGGCTGCAGGTCAACAATGAGAAATGGCTGGTGGTCTGTGTGAAATTACTTGCACCTCTACTCTTGCTCTAATTAGATAATTGATGCAATGGACCCACTGTTACAGAAGGAAAGTCACTGGTGCCTTTATAGGCATGGAGATAAGCTGCCTCCTAGAAGGATACCTGATAGAGCAAGATGGGGTCCCTGTATTGGCAGCAAGGTGTATAGGCGGCTCATGTTGACATGGCCTTTTTGTACAAACATTGAGGTCTTTGCAGAGGTGAAAATAAGGAGGTGAGCCTGGGGTGCAGCTCCAGCAAGAGCTGGCTGAGTTGCAGCAAAAGCCAGCAGGGAGCTATTGAAAGACCTGGCAGGGATCTGGGTTGCAGGAGGACAGTACCCATGTATGTATGTCTGTATGACAAAACTTGTGCTGTGCTTCTCAGTGACACCCACAGACCGTGTGGTAATGCACTGCCCAGCTTGCTTGATGGTCCATCAAGGACTATCAGCTATTCAATTGACCCACGGAGAGAAAGCCTTATGACTCAGCAAGGTATGTAGGGGCATGCCTATGCAAAGAACTCCAGCTTCCAGGCCAGGTGCTTGTGTTTGAAACAAAGGAAGCACAGACCTCATGGTAAGAGACTATAAAAGGCAGCTGCACTTTCTTCATTTTGTCTCATTCCTACTTCTTGCCTTTGGAGTCATTTTTCTACAAACAAAGTGCTGAACAAAGGACCGAATGACCCTCCATGCTGTGGATGTGTTCCAGAGGGGCTTTCAAGCCAGCCATTTCACCTGTACTGCTAGGAACCTGATATATGGACTTTGAAGTTTTTGTATGTATATAGCTGCTTTACCGCTTACCATCTCTCTCCTTATTCTTTCTTTAGCACAAACCCTTAATTTTAGATGCCAAAGGATTGGCTGGCCGGATGTAATTTTGGGGAAGATCCAAAACAGCGTGGGTTGTGGGGCCCAGGACAACAGCTCCCGCCTGCTCCAGGCCCCACCCTGCACCGCCTCTTCCCACCTGTGTTCTGCCCCCATTCTCCCCTTTCCTCTAAACCCCAGCCCCTGCTTTGCCCTGCCTCTTTCTGGCCTCATCCCACCTACCCTCTGTGCCTTTCCCCCAAGCTCTCTCCCCTGAATGAAGTGCCCCGAGATTAGCTACAGGCACCTGCCCTGCCTCCCTTCTATGAACTACCAGTCTTGGGAGTACCTGCTCTCCCTGTTATTGCCTAGGGTTGCCAGATGGTTTCAACAAAAATACCAGACACACTTGACATTACTTCACAATCTACATTACATCTTATTTAGAAAATACCAGATGTTTATATTTTCTCATTTATATTTTCTCAATTTGTTTCCTGAACAGAAAGCTCAAATACTGGACTGTCTGGTTCAAAACTGGATACCTGGCATACCTGGATTCCTGACTTCTCTGGCCTTGGCCTTTCCAGTGAGGGCTGTCCAGTCATGGATTTTACCCATAAAGATCTAAATTAAAAAGAAACTTCCTCCCATTGTTCAAAGCCTTTTTTTGCTTTCTAGTCATAACGGCACAAAGAGCAGAGGGAAAAAAGTTGTTGAGCAAAAAACAAACCACAGTTTGCCCTTTCACGAGCAGAGCAGGCATTGCCCTTTTCAGGCAGCTATTTTGAAGTCTGCCTGGTACACTGCGATTCCGTCTCCCTCTCTTTCAGAGGGGAAAGGAGAGTGTCAGCTTTCGCTCCACCATGCTGCCCCTTTAAGCGCCGCGAGCCGCGGGTGCAGGAGCCACAAGTTTTTCTTTGGAGAGCCACATGCGGCTCGCGAGCCACGGGTTGGCCACCCCTGGGCTAGTGTGAGGGCGCTGAACTATGCCCCCCCCCTTACTTCTGTTTGCCTCATTGTCCCCAGATGGAGTCACACTTAGCTGGCAGTGGGAGCCCGAGTGGAACCTCCAGGGTCAGCGTCCTGGACCCCAGGAATAGTGGGCTGCTGGGCCCATAGGTTACACATGGGCGCCATTCTAGGAGAGCAAGAGGGGCTGCAGCTGCTACCGAGACACTGCTTGCCCTTCTTCCTGTTCCCCTCGTGATCAGAGAATGAGAGGAAAGTACAATTGCTCCTCTGCCCCTTCCTTATGCCAGCTGACACAAGCTACGAACTTTCCTCTCACTCCCTGAAAGTCAGGGGAATGGGAAAAAGATCAAACAGCATCCCAGTAAGCACGGCTACAGCCCCCCTGCTCTCCCAAAATGGTGCCCTTGATGCAGATGGTGGGCAGAGGGGCCCCTAGGAGGTGGTGGGGCCGGCAGGACATGTGACTGGCAGATCCAGCAGATGGGCTGGCACGTGGGCACAGGGAAGCTGGTGTAGTACTCCCTCTGTACCCTTACTTCCTGCGCCAATTCATTGGACAACGTTCTGTCTAAGCAAGTATGGTCTCTACCTTGCTCTGACTATAATATACACACACGGTATAAGGTCCAAAGCCTCCCCTTTCCTGAAGCCCCATAAAGTTTGTTTACAGCCACCAGTCCTGGCTCTGTGTTCTGGGCTGTTATTTAGCTCTAATTCACCCCTCAATGTCCTCTAAGAGCCCAGTAAGCAGTGGAAGTGTTGGTAATGCTGCTAGACAATGTTGCCTTCCCATGGTCCTACAAATTTTCTGGATCGGCTCCAGTCAGGTCCCAAGGGTGCTGGACAAGGGAGGTTCAATCTGTAATAAAATCACATCATATAGCTTGATTGGAGATATGTGAAATCTACCTATTGGCATGACTCAGTAGTAATTCCATGGTGTCTTTGATTCACAGATGTTAAATAAAAAAGGACAATTAAATCATCTAATCTGAATTGCTATACAATCCAGGCCATTAAATCTCATCTAGCTACCCCGAATGAAGCCCAGAAACGTAATTATGTTTAGCTAAAGCATCTCTCCCAGAAAGGCATCCAGTTTTTATTTGAATACAACAAAAGATGAACTCACCACTTACCTTGGTAGTTTGTTCTGGAGATTAATAACCTCCACTGTTAAAAATTGTGCCTTATGTTTAATTTGAATTTGTCTGGCTTTGTCTTCCAGCCAATGGTTCTTATTATACCTTTCTCTGCTAGATGAAAGAGCCGTTTGGCACCAGATATTCTCTTCCTGTGAAGGTATTTATACCATAATCATGTCACTTCTTGATTTTCTTTTTGATAAATGTAACAGATTGAATTTCTTATGCCTCTTGCTAGAACATAGTTTCTCAGGCCTTGAGTCGCTCTTTCCTGTACTGTCTCCAATATTTTCAACATCTTGAAATTGTGCCGGGTTCAAGCACCTGATAATCAGCTGAATCAACAGAGAAGCCTTTCAACTTTCTGCAGAGTCCTTGCATCTTATGTGCTTGCCATGTCCTTAATCCCCAAACAGTTACAAGGCTTGGTTGTCCTTTTCCTGTGTGTACTGATTGAGTCTGTCGCTTCCTCAGCCTTGCTGCACAGTAACCTCGGGCCCAGTGTCTCAACAAACCACTTGACTGAATTTTCACTGAGTTTTCCTCAGCCAGCAGGCAGGTTTGTTCTGGTTCCTGTGCAAATGTACACAGCTTTCCTACCATTGCAGCCCTTCCTCAGAGTGTCTCGTCAAGGAAACCTTTATTAGCCACTGTTGCAAGACTGGCTCCTGAGGCAGCGAGCTGTTCCTTAAGGCTTCTCTCAGCGGCCTCTTCCACAAGACTTTCTTGTGCCTTTGGGGGCTCCTGTGTGAAAATCGGGGAGCATAATAAATCCTAAGGGGATGCCACAGCCTCTCAGCATCTTCCCTATCAGTGGGTGTGACTAGGCCTGCTGAGGAGAGGTGGGGGGAGGGAAGGGGGCAACTGCCAATGGGTCTGGGAGATTTAAAATGCCTGAGGCCCTGGCTGCTACTGCTATAATGGCAGCTGGGAGCCTCACCAGGCCCTTTAAAATTGCTGGGGCACTCTGCAGGCATGGACATGTGGGTGAGGGGAGGCTAGCCTTTAGCTCCTCTCCTTTCACCTGTACCCTCCCACCATGGCTGAGCCACGAGACCACCTGCTCCCTCCATCAGCTGGAACCACAACCACCCCTCCACCAAGAAATGCCCTGACTGACATCCCCCCAAGACAGAGGAGACTCCTGGGCTGGCCACAGAGCCCCCCTCCACCTGGAGGAGCTCTGGGCCAGCTGCAGCCGCACCTGCCCTTCCCTCCATTCCTCAGCCCTAGCCTTTGGGCCTTCTTTCTGTGCCAGCAAACAAAAAATACCTTCCATCCTAGAGTGCAAACCCTTGAGAAAGGGTTAGAAAGACTGATGTATTAGGACACCATAAAACAGGGGTGGGGAACCTACAGCCCATGGGCTGGATCCAGTCTCCGGCTTACTTTGATCCTGCCTGCGGCAAGGCTTGGGACTCTTCCCCTCCCTAACTCCCTGCAGCAGGGTGAGCCAGCTGCCACCTTGCCCTGCTGCAGGAGAGTGACCTCGCTGCTGTGGGAAGCCGTGAACCTCATCTTTCCCCCTCTCCCCACCGTGTGGAGCTGGAGTGTGAATGGAGTTCTGCCGCCCTGAGTTGAGTGTGAGTGAGGTCTCTCTCTCTCTTTTTTAGGAGGAGTGCTGGCCAGCACCCAGTGACTAAAGGGTTAAACTCAGGTAGCTAGCAGGGGATACTGGCGGAAAGCCAATGGGGAAGACTGTTGAAATGTGAATTGTAAATAGATGTCTTGCCTGCTCTTCCTTTGTGGGCCTTCTAAGTGAAGGGCTGGAGGGAGCAACATGCAGTAATCAAAATTACCATGCCTACAAGGGATTCTGGGCATGGAAGTGGATTGAACCAGGAAGAGATTGTGCGTACATAAAGGGATAATGTGTATTTAGTCACCATCAGGGCATTTTTCTTTGTTTTGGTTGTTTGGTTAAACTTTTCAGTACGAATCTATGCCTTTCCTCCCCCATTCTCTATCTAAAGGTATGTCTACACTTGCACCTTAGTTCAAACTAGGGATGCAAATGTAGGCATTCGAAATAGTCAATGAAGCGGGGATTTAAATATCCCACACTTCATTAGCATGATCTCATTTTTTGAGGAGTAATGTTAGTTCGAACCAAGGGGTTTGGTTCGAACTAACGAGTCCCGGCATGCACTTTCACTTTCGAAACAGCTGTTGATCGGAGTAACACGCCGGTGAGATCATGCTAATGAAACGTGGGATATTTAAATCCCCGCTTCATTGACTATTTTGAATGCCTGCATTTGCATCCCTAGTTCAAACTAGGGTGCAAGTGTAGACATACCCTAGGAGTGTACCCATACCCTAGGAGTGTACCCAGAGATCGTCTCTGTGTTTTAATTTGTTTTACTCAGTTGCTCTGTAACACCTACCAACCAAGTATGCTTTATCAAGTACATCTTTTGTTTTATTAATAAAATCACCTTTTTTAAGGCAATGATTTGATTCTTGTGTCCTGGAAAGAAACAGGAGGTCTGTCTGAGAGTGTGTCTACATAGCCTAAGAGGTCAGCAATCAAACACACCATTTGTTCTTTCATTTCTTTTTTCATGTTCTCTTGTGGCAGAGGAGCTTGGAGTACCCTGGGGGAAGGAACTCCAAGTGCTTTCTTCCTTGGTTCAAGAAAAAAGGGGTTTATTTTACTTGGTGGTGGCAGCTACCCCCCAAAGTCAGTAAATCTGTGACTCGGGGGAGTTTTTGTGAGCAGAGGCTACAGATGCAAGATATTTAAGGTCTCTTTCGGGCCCCAAGCTACTGCACTCAGCGTGGCAGAGTGGGGAACAGCCCTGACAGCATCTGACTGATTTTTCTGTGGATCAGTGGCCCTCAACTGAAAAAAGGTTTCCAACCTCTGCCATAAAACATAAGGGCGATGTTGTAATAATTGGGCCTTCAAATTCACCCTAATTGTGAGTCTAATTGTAAGAAGTGAGAAAAAGTTCAGAAAGTCTCACAAGAACCTATAACAACAAATGCAGATGCGAAAAGGTGCAAAAGTGAGTCCTTTCGATACAACTAAAGGATTATGTTGACCTCATGCCTGACAGACATTGAAAGTATGATCCAAAAGTTGCTACATTGACAAAATAATGAGGGGATGAGCTATTCTGCCCACTAGACCCTTTTTTGGGTCCTTAAAGAAAGTTTCAAGAGAATAATTAGTTGCTGGAGCAAACTTTTCCATCATTGTTGCCACCTCCAGCATCTCCTGAGATTCCAAGCCCTCTTCATCCTGATCCTTAGGGATGACCAGTCCAAACCAGGCCTCAGAGAGAGAGAGAGATCCACTCAGAGGATGTTGGAAGGTTAGTGTCTCCAGCTGAATCCTGAGTGCCCCTGGATATGGGATGTGAGACTTTGCCCCGTCTCTCCTCCACAAAGTCTTTTTTTCTTCCCCATATTATTTCTTCTCTTTCCTACCTCTCTCCTTCTGTCTACTATGAGTCTGTCTTAGCCATCTAAGGCCATGCCTACACTAGGAAATTATTTCGAAATTACTAAATTTAACCTAATAACTCCTGATTTAACAAAATCCAACTAGTGTGCCCACACTATGGGGAAGCCTTGAAATTAGTCCAAGGCAAGCTCTGTTAATGTGGTTGTGCTACCTCAACTTTGCCCCACAAAGCACTGGGGAGTAATTAGTTCAAATTACTCTAGGGAGTAGTTATTTCGAAATAGTGACAACAGAGAGTCCACACTACCGCCATTTCAAAATAATTATTTTGACACTAGCTTATTCTCTGAGAAAAGCAGGAGTACAGATTTCAAAATAATTGGCCCGTTATTTCGAAATAACGGGCTTGGTAGTGTGGATGCTCCGCTTAGATATTCAATCTAAGGGGGGTTATTTTGAAATAAAGCTCTAGTGTGGACCAGGGCTAAGAGTGCATATTGTAACATTTCTGTAGGCTAGTGACCAGAAAGAAGCAGCTAAAAATAATGCCCTAAAGAGCCCAATGCTGATACGAGTTTGCTGGCTCTCAGAGTTGCTGATAAGACTGTATGCTTTTCTAGCAGTGAAACTGCAAAGGAGAATCAACACCAGAGACAGGAGCTGCAATTTCTTTGCTGTTCTTTACTTTCCCCTCCTGCATGTGTTTGTCTTGCTTTGTCTTCCAGAAAATGGGATCAGCCAGTAATAACAGCAGGGATGACAACTCCTGTCCAACTCAACTAACTTACCATCTTTCATACTATCTAACAGAGTGTCAAACAAACAGTTTTTTTTCCTTCTGAAAGCTGTCTCCAGCTAATGGGAAAGGGAACAAGAGATATTATTAAAATGAAAGCCTTATTTAATACTTTATATTTCAAATGCTTTACCTGGTTTTCCTTTTTTCCCTGTATCTTTAATGAAAGGTTAAAAGGATTTTTAATGATGTGTTTGCCATGGTACTAAGCAGGTTGAGGTACTAAGCCCTAGATCCTGTTTAATGTTGAAGAATGACTGGGTTATGTTAACACTTTTGTTCCATATATTCCCTCTAAATTTAGCTTGTGAATAGGAACATTCTTTTTTAAAAAAATGTTTTCTCTGCAATGTTTTCGCCTCAAAAATACATGTGTTTGCTTAGAAGGGGCTGTGTGGTAACTTACAATTGCTAGCAGCAGACTGTTCATTGCTTGTGGAAAGAATGCAGTGTCCAGATACTGGCCATTAGGCAGACTGACTTGCTGTGGATATCATAGTGTCAGGCAGAGAACTGTTGAGCCTTTAAACACTACACTACGGGGGTTTTCCAGGATACTGGAGGTATCCTGGAAAAACTCCACCATGTCCAGGGAACGCGTCTGGTCTTCCGCTTTTTTGTGTGGAAGAGCAGACATGCTCTTTTAGAAGCCCTATCTTCCTCCTCCCATAAGGAAAAAGGGCTCTTCCGAAAGAGTAGGCTTTTCTGAAATTTGGCTCAGTGGAGACAGGAGTGAATTTTGCATACCTTTTTCCAATAGATCCCTGTAGTCTAGACATAGCCTCTGGTCAGAAGGGAGGGAGAAAAGGGTTTCTGCCAAGAAAAAGTGATAGCAGGAGACCTGAGACTTGACTGGGATCTCCTGGAGATGACCAAGAAGGGGAGGAATGCAGATGCAGTTACTCTGAAACGATGACATCGTATATTGTTCTTTTGCTAAGGAAACATGTTTCTGTTCTTAGCTTTGGATATAAGGCTGTTATCACAGTAGGATATATTTTGTTGTATGTTTTGGCATCAGAGGTGGGACACTATTATTGCAGCATTACATATGTTTTCTTGAATATTATTTATACCCAGAGTGAAAAGATATTGTTGTTACCTGATACACACCTTATTTTGTTAGCACACCAAGGGTACCTGAGTTGAAACTCTGAGGGTATGTCTACACTGCAAAGTTAATTCGAAATAACAGCCGTTATTTCGAATTAACTTTAATAGAGTCTATACATGCAAACCACTATTTCAAAATTAATTCGAAATAGCGGAGAGCTTAATTCAAATTTGATAAACCTACGAGGAGTAACGCCAAATTCGAAATAGCTATTTCGAATTAAGTGCTGTATAGACACAATTCAAAATAGGGGGCCTCCAGCCCTTCCCAGGGAGCCCTAGTGGCCACTCTGGGCACAACCAGGAAAACGTCCTCTCCTCTCCCCCAGCCCCGGAGCCCTTAAAGGGGTAGACTCTGGCCACAGTGCCTGTGCCAGCTCAAAGCCTGCCAGCCCAGAGCCAGCAGTGGCCACAAGGGCCCCTGACTGAGTGGCCCCAAAACATGAGCCAGCAAGCCACTAGCAGCCAGCTCCCCCTGCTCCTCAGGAGTAGTCTGCCAGCTACCAGGAGCCTGACAGGGGCTGGAGAAGGCGGGCGCCTTCCTGGTCCAGGGTGGAGATCATGGACCTTATGCATGTTGGGGGGGATGCCCCCAATGTCCATTATCTCTGCACTAGACGGAGGAATGCGGCCGTCTATCGCAGGATAGCTGCCAGCCTGGCCACCAAAGGCCACATGAGAACCCAGGAGTAGGTCTGCATGAAAATCAAGTTGGTTCGGTGAGACCCCCCAACCCTGAGCTTCCCCTCCTCCTTCTTCCCCTTGCTTCCCCCTTCCAGCTCCCTCTTCCCAGGTTCCCCCTCTCCTCTCCCACCCTCTCTCTTCCCCTCTCCCACCTTCTTTTCCCAGTCTCCCCAGAGGTTCATCCCCCCCCCCCCCCCAGTTTTGTTCAATAAACCCAGTTTCTATTTTTGAACATATGTGTCTTTTATTTGACATCAGGAAGAGGGGCTAGGGAGGGGTAAGTGGAAGGACGTGAGGGAGGAATGGGGCACGAGACCCCAGTGTGGAGGACTGGAGAGGTTCTGAGGGCTCCTCGGGGTGGACGCTCTCCTGCAGGGCCTCCTGGATCCTGACAGCCCCCCGATGAACCCCCCCGGATGGCAGCCTGCGGCAAGTGCAGCCGGCCTGATGGCAACAACCCCATGAGACACACTGGCGTGCCCAGGGGCAGCTCTGGCCAGGGCCAGCCCGAGCCATTCATGTGCCCCGGGCCTCGGGAGCGTGGCACCGCCCCCCGGGAGTGCAACGCACGTGCAGCTCCGCCCCTGGGCACCCGGCGCATGTGCGGCCCCACCCCCGGGGGCGTGGCGCATGTGCAGCCCCACCTCTACCCAGCCTGGCAGCCCCACGTGGCTTTCCCTATAATGGGGCGCCGCGGGTGGTAGCCCGGTTGGCCCATACTTTGGACCGGCTCTGGTTCTTGGTCTATGTGGCCGAGTGCTATGGTGTCCCGCGTGTGGGCACTCAGGGCACTCCAAGACAGGGATGCTTTGCTGTCCCTCATCGAGGTAGACAAGCAAGCGGGGAACCCTGAGAACTGTCTGTCCAGGGTGGGCGTAGGGTCCCTTTAAGCACGGAGCTCAGTTAGCCTCAGGCAGCAGCCCCACACAATAAGTCCTAACCTGATGCCCTACTGGCATTGGTTCTGGCCAGCCTTAACTTCGGTTTAGGATCCACTCAGTGTGGACATGCTATTTCGAAATAGCAAAACGCTATTTCGAAATAGTTTTTGTGTAGATGCATTAGTTCGAATTAGCTTAATTCAATGTAACTATTTCGAATTAAGATAATTCAAATTAATGCTCTAGTGTAGACGTACCCTGAGTGTTTCCGTTTAATTAATGTACACCCTGTTGTATGCTACAGCACTCTAGGCATAAAGCGTTTACGGCATTATAACACTCTCTGTGGCTGGTTATCACATCACACACCACAAGCTGTTATAAAGGCATGATATCATGCAAACTGACCTGCACATTGCTGTACTTGGGGCATGTGGCTGTTATAAAGGTGTAACCAATACAGACTGTTCTGTATTGTACCTATGGCTGCTATAGAGGTGTAAGGCACAATGCGGTGTGTGTTACCACACCTGGCGGTGGGTGGGCACAGAGCTATTGCAGTAGAACACACATGTTGCGGTGTGTCCCATGTTAGTTGCTCTGCTCTGCCAGTGTAGGCGAGTGGGAGATTATTAATGTCTTCAGTGTCTGTCAAGTTCCTTACGGCTTAATTCCTTCTTAGAATTTTCCACTTCTTATATAAGGAAGTTAAATCAGAAATGAACTGTGGAAAGCGTGATTCAGCTCCGTGTGTGAGAGAAAGAAACTTGGATCCAAAGCCAGATGCTATGGCCCTGAGTGCAGGGCAGTGGAGAGACACGCTGTGGGGGTAAGAATCCAACCAGAGGGGATTTTTCTCATTGCTGCTTGGTTTGGAGGTTTCCCTTGTGCTCCATAAAGGTGAGCTACAGCCAAGGGGGACTCTGGCAAAGTTTGAGACAGCTTTCATCACAAATCAGTCAGTGTGTATTGCATAAAGAACTAGACAGAGCGAAAAGGCTTGGGAGCTGGCACAGTAGGTTCCCTAACTGAAGGGGAGATCTTGGCTGAGTTCCCAGCCACCACATGGACCTAAAAAGCCTTGAGTAAAGTAGAACCAAACAAATCACTTATAGCCACTGACATGTCCTGTGAATTCAATTTAGCCTCTTTTAATGATTGCAAATTGTCCATATGCTTATGATTTTTTGAATGTATTGATTTTTTTAAACTATTTCCCATGCAATTTCTGCTGACACTTCTTGAGCTTTTAGTTATTTTGGGAGACATTTGTTGTGAGTATCTGATGTTCAAAATTCAAGCTGGGATGGTAAATATTGATCGGATACCTAACTCAAATGGTGCTCCCTTCATCTGAAGAAGTGGGTTGTGCCTATGAAAGCTCATGATACTATCTACATGTTTTGTTAGTCTTTAAAGGTGCTGCAGGACTATTCATTGTTTTTCCAGTTACAGACTAACTCAGCTACCCCTCAAATGTTACAGTTTCTGCTCCCTGATTGAATGGACATCATTTTTAGAACGCTACAAAGATTTGTTTTCCAGCAATGGCCACCAATATTCATATACAGTTTTCTCTTACAAACATTCCTATCCACAAACACATTGGCTAAGACAGTTTTGGGGACTGACCATGCTTGGGGTGTGAACTCAGCTGACAGGAATTCCGTTTTTTATTCAAGTCAAAAGTTTTCAAGGAATTCAGGCAGCTCCAACCAGGAGCATGTCAGCCCTCCTCCTTGAATTGGTGATCCAAGATACACTTTTGTACATTTCTTGTAAGAGGATCCAGCTTGTTACTCACCTGTTGTTTGAGCCTATATCAATGATCAGGGTTCGATAAATTATACAATCTACTCACCCATGGCGAGTAGATTGTAACCCGGAAAAGCCGGGTTCGGGCGATCTTCCGACAGAGGGATGTAGATTAGGCACTTCGAAAGTGCAAATGAGCCCGGTATTTAAATATCCCGGGCTTAATTTGCATACTCATGTCCAGGCGCTGTGCCAATCAGGCGCCCTTTCGAAAGTGAAAGTAAAGTCTAGCCACGGCTCTGCCGACAGCGGGGAGCTTTTTTGGCAGATCCTGTAGTCCTCAGAGAAAAAGCTCCCCGTTGTTGGCAGAGTTGTGGCTAGACTTTACTTTCACTTTCGAAAGGGCGCGTGATCGGCACAGCGCCTGAACGTGAGTATGCAAATTAAGCCCGGGATATTTAAATACCGGGCTCATTTGCACTTTTGAAGTGCCTAATCTACATCCCTCTGTCGGCAGAGGGGTGTAGTTTAGACACACCCATGGTAGGACCAAACACCATCTAGACCATACCTGAGAGATGTTTGTCCTACCTGCTCTTAAATATCTCCAGTGATGCCAATGATGGAAAGTCTACAACCTCCCTATGCAATTCATTCCAGGACTTAACCACTCTGAGACTTAGGAAGTTTTCCTAATGTCCAACCTAAACCTTCCTTGCTGCAGTTTAAGTCCATTGCTGCTTGTCCTCTCCTCAGAGGTCAAGGATAATAATTTTTCTCCCCACTCTGTGCAACAACTTTTTAGGTATTTGAGAGCTGCTATCATGTCCCCTCTCCTTTTTTTCAGACTAAACAAATCCAATTCTTTCAGTCTTCCCTCATAGGTCATGTTTTCTAGACTGTTAATCATTTTTAGCTGTTCTTCTCTGGACTTTTTCCAATTTATCCACTTCTTTCCTAAATGTGGCGCCCAGAACTGAACACAGTATTCAAGTATTCCTAATCAGCACAGAGTAGAGAGGAAGAATGACTTATTGTGTCTTGCTTACAACACTCCTGTTAATACATCCCAGAATGATGTTTGCTTGTTTTGCAATAGTGTCACACTGTTGATTCATATTTAGCTTGTGGTCCACAATGATGCCTAGATCCCTTTCTGCAGTACTCCTTCCTAGGCTGTAATTTTCCATTTTGTATGTACACAACTGATCATTCCTTTCTAAATGGAGCACTTTGCATTTCTCCTTATTGAATTTCATCCTGTTTATCTCAGACTATTTCTCCATTTTGTCCAGATCATTTTAAAGTATAATCCTATCCACCACTTGAAATCTCTTCCAGCTTGGTATCATCCACAAACTTTATAAGTATTCTCTGTGACATTATCTAAATAATTGATAAAGATATTGAATAGAATCCATCCCCAAAACTGATCCCTGTGAAATGCCATTCATTATGCTTTTCCAGCATGACTGAACCATTGGTAACTACTCTCTGGGAATGGTTATCCAACACGTTATGCACCCACCTTATTAGTTGTTCCATCTAGGTTTTTATTTCCCTAGTTCAGTGGTGTCCAATCTTTTTACACCCAAGATCACTTTTTAAATGTCAGGACAAGCCATCTACCCCATCCCTTCCCCAAGACCCCACCCCTTCCTTGAGGCCCCGCCCTCTCTTTTCCCCTTCTCTCCATCACTTGCTATCCCTGGCACTGATACACTCTCAGGGTACAGCTACACTGCTACTTTTATTCAATCCTTCTGTTGGAAGAAATTTTTCCAACATTTGGCCCATCTAAACTGAACCAAATGTTGGAAAACCCCCTGCTTTTGGAAGCCCCTCTCATTCCTTGTGGAACCAGGAATACAGAGGATGCCAAAAGAGCGTGTTTGCTGGAAAAACTCCTGCAGTCTAGCCTCACTGTGTTGAGACAGAAGGTGCGGGCTCTGAGGTGGGAATGAGGGATTTAGGTGTGGGAAAGCGGGAGAGGTGAAAGCTCTGGGAGGGAATTTGGATGCAGGAGGAGGTGGCTGGCTCATGGAGGGGGCTCCAGGCTGGGGAGTACTGGGCTCAGGTGGATGGTTGGAGTGCTGAGCAAGCTGCAGGCTTGTGGCTGTGAGGGTGCAGAAGTTTGGGTTGGGATGTGTGAGGGGCTCAGGGCAGGGAGGCTGGGAGCATGATGGGCTCAGGATACAGATCTGTAGTGTGTGAATGGTGCAAGTGTGTTGTGGCAGAAGACTGAGGATGTGGGGGTGTAGGAGTTTGGGGATGTGAGAGGCTCAGAACAGCAGGTTCCAGTATATGGTAGGCTCAGATTTGGGGTTGGGGTGGGGGGGTACAGGAATGTTATGATGCTGTGGCCAGATGAGGACTTGGCCCCTATTGGGGGCTTGTTGGCCAGGCTTCATTTTTAAATAAAATATTATGTCAAATACAAAATGTTTCAGCATTGTCTTTATTTATGAGAGGGGCAGGGAACCTGTTTTGAGTCAGGGGTCACTGACCCACAGAAAAGTCACAACCCCTCCAAATCCTTCAAGCCTCACTAATGTGGCCCCAACTGTGCTTGTGGGGGCAGAGGACAGGGTGCTATGGCAGGGGACAGAGTGCTTGTGCGTGCAGTGACCTAGGGCAGGAGACGGTGCCAGTGGGTGCCGGGGCAGGGGACAGCTGGCCTGCTGGAGACTTTATTCCCCTGCTGCCTTCCTGCGTGGGGAAGAGGGGGAGTCCCGGACCACGCCAGCCCCAACCACTCGGGCAGCACACGCCTTGCTCCTCCACTCCCCATGGCAGTGTGCGCCGCCCAAGCAACTGGAGCCGGTGCAATCCCAGACCCTCACCCCCTTTCCCGTACGCAGGAAGACAGCTGGGGAACAAAGTCCCCAGCATGCAACGGACCAGCGTTTTAGGTACCGCGCCGGCTGTTGCAGGGGGGAAGCAAGAGCAGCCAGGACCTGGGGCGCAGCTGCAGAACTCCTCCTAACCCGCCAGAAGCCCACGTTACCTCCGTTGTCCCCGGAGTTAGCATCAGCACGGCATGCATCTTGGGGGTGGAGAGCGGCGAGGAGGGGCCCCCGAAAGCCTCGCGATCTACTGGTTGGACCCCCAGGATTGACCAGTTGATCACAATCAAAGGGTTGGTGACCATGGCCTTAGTTGGTTAATGAGAAGGTCATATAAGACTGTATAAAATGCCTTACTAAAGTCAAGGTATAATATATCTACCCCTTCTCTCCTATCCACAAGGCTTGTTACACAGTCAAAGAAAGCTAGCAGGTTGGTTTGACATGGTTTGTTCTTTACAAATCCATGCTGTTACTTATCACTTTATTACCTTCTAGATGTTTGCAAATGGATTCCTTAATTATTTACTCCATTATCTTTTCTGGTATAGAAGTTAAGCTGACTGGTCTGTATTTCCCTAGGTTGTCCTTATTTCCCTTTTTATAGATGGGATTATATTTGCTTTTTCCAGTCTTCTGGAATCTCTCTCATATTCTATAACTTTTTAAAGATAATAGCTAATGGCTCAAATATCTCCGAAGTCAGCTCCTTGAGTATTCTAGTACACATTTCATCAGGTGACTTGAAGACATCTAACTTGTCTAAGTAATTTTTAATTTGTTCTTTTCCTAATTTGGCTTCTGATTTAGCTACCTGATTTCCTAATTTAGCTATCTCATTTTCACTGGCATTCACTATGTTAGGCATCCAACCAACAACAACCTTCGTGGTGAAAACCAAAACAAAGAAGTCATTAATCACCTCTGTCATTTCCACATTTTCTGTTATTGTTGTTCCCTCTTCATTGTGTAATGGGCCTACCCTGCCCTTGGTCTTTCTCTTGCATCTAATATAATTAAATGTTTTCTTGTTACCCTTTATGTCTCTAGCTAGTTTTAGCTCATTTTGTGCCTTGACCTTTCTAGTTGTGTCTCCATATACTTAAGGGCTGTGTCTAGACTGCATCCCTTTTCCGTAAAAGGGATGCAAATTAGACACATCGCAATTGCAAATGAAGTGGGGATTTAAATCCCTCCCGCTTTATTTGCATAAAAATAGCTGCCGCTTTTTTCCGGCTGGGAGCTTTGCCGGAAAAAAGCGCCAGTCTAGATGCGGATCTTTTGGAAAATAAAGCCTTTTCCGAAAGATCCCTTATTCCTCTTAAAATAAAGAATAAGGGCAAAGCTCAGAGCCGGAAAAAAGTGGTAGCCATTTTTATGCAAATGAAGTGGGGGGGGTTTAAATCCCCGCTTCATTTGCAATTGCGATGTGTCTAATCTGCATCCCTTTTACGGAAAAGGGATGCAGTCTAGACACAGCCAAGTTGACCATGTGAGCTGGGGGGCTAGTCACACTGACATTTTTAGTCAGCTTTGGTGGCATTCTGAATCCTCAGTAAATTTCACAAAAGCCAAGTATATTCATACTTAATATCACAAATCACAGATGTGTTTTGAACTCCAATAAATATGTGCTGCAAATCAGTGAAAGCTTCCCACGCACAATATACATATCCCAAATACCACAGAAATGGCTGAATTCTTCCAAATGTTTCCCTAGATTATTTCTTCATATTTTTAAACAGATTCACTCCCTCCTTGTTTATGTTTCTCCTGCATTCATTTTCCATGGCTATTTATGACATATGTATTTATTCAGATAGGGTTGAGCATCCAGAGATATTTGTTCATGTCCAGAGCCCCAATTCCATACATGAAAACAAACAGCATCAGCTAAAGGACTGCTCGTAATTCTAATATTTGTATTGTAGTAGTTCCCAAGGGGCGTCAAGCAAGATTGGGGCCTTCTTGTGCTACTCATACATCTGCTGAGAGACAATCCCTGCCCAGAGATCCTATAGTCTATCTTCAGCTGTTCTTAAATTGTGGGTCGCTATCCCAAAGAGGGTCACTAGTTCATTTTAATGGGGTTAAACTCGCGGGAGCCTTGTGCAGAATGCTAAAGCCTGAGCCTCTCTGCCTATGCAGGACTGGACCCAGAGCCCGAGCAACCTAACTTCACATGACCCCCAGCAATT
Organism: Pelodiscus sinensis; assembly: GCF_049634645.1. Lineage (NCBI taxonomy): Eukaryota > Metazoa > Chordata > Testudines > Trionychidae > Pelodiscus > Pelodiscus sinensis. Next base: position 139,595,545 of record NC_134713.1, read on the forward strand.
GCCCTGCTTGTCACCCCATAATGCTGGCCCTGTGTGCCGCTTTCTCTCTCAGGCCAGTGTCTGTTGGAATGGTCTGAAATGGTTTCCTAGCAATGGACTGAGCACATTGTGGCTGAAGCCAGTTTGAAAAGTTTCCACAGAAATAATTTTGGCAATGAACCATTTTCTGAAGCAAAGGGTGAGGGGAGGAGAATGATGAAGGGGAGTCATTTGCTACTCGCAGCAAAAGAAGAGCTGACAATGAGGATCCAAACAGAAGTAAAAACCCAAGAAACCACAAATATGATCTGTAACATTTGGAATAGGGATTTTCATGGACCCATAGCCGCAGCGTGGGTTGTGTGAGGAAGTTCTGGCAAAGAGCTTAAAACTGTCTAAAATGCTGCGGCACTTGCAGACATGGCACAGGGTTTTTTTTTCAAACAAAACCACATGACCTATTTCTGTAAAAGCTAAGAGGGCTGTAGGGCCAGACAACAGTAGAGGATGGCCAATGCAACAAATGAGAGAGCCCATTGGAGTCATCTTTCACTGCCATGTTAGATAGCTTAAACTGGGAAACGCATACCGTCAGGGAAACTTTTTTTTCTACCATGTGCCAAGAAAATGGTTCTGGTTATGTTGGAGCAGGTACAATGACTCAACTTGATTGAATTCTCCTGTCAAACAATGCTCTTGTCAGAAGAATCACGGTATGGCAAATGACGTAACTGACCAAGGGGGTGTCAAAACCAAGTGGAGTCCTTTTCTTCCCCTATGCATCTTGATGAAAGGACAGATGTGCCAGCTGCTGCTCACAGGCTGATGTATGTACAATTTGAAAATGACAAAAACCTACAAGAGGATTTTCTCTGTTTGGCGTCATTACTACAGCGCACTACCGGGGAACAGCTCTGCCTTTTTGGATGCTTTTGTCTCTGATTCCAGTTTGGAATGGCAGCACACTGCAGGGATGTTCAGAGATGATGATTGTCAATGACTAGAAGAAACAGCGGGTTTGTCACCCAAGCGCAAGCTGTTATACCGCACTCAGTTTGGACTCACTTATGCACAGGTAAGCCCTCGCTGTAATCAATCAATCTGTCAATCAATCTATCAATCAGTCACCCATTCTAAAACAAGTCCTCAACGAGAGTTGCTCCGCATCTGGGGGGTTTTGTGAGATGAGATGGCAGCTGAGCCCTGTGAGTTCCTTTACCACACAGAATTGCAGTGATTATCTCCAGGAAAGGGCCTCAATCATTTGTCTGATCTCAGCAAGGAAGTGAGTATTTTTCTTTCAGGCCTCTGGCCAACACATTTGCAGATATCTACCTGCGGGAAGCCTACCTGGCAGACGTTTTTCAATGCCTGCCTGGGTTAAATACCTCACTTCAAGGGCAATCAAAAGCTGGCTCCAGAAACTTTTCTTGTGATATGCTTGTGCGGACAGAGGTGGTTTTGAAGAATTTTAAAAAGTGGATTACTCTTTCGATCACAATGCTTCGCCAAAGCATGACTTACCGCCCATTATCAACAGCAATCTGGAAAGCCGTAAATTGTAGTTTCCAGACTACTTCTCTGAAAAGCAGCGGAAAACAGAGGCCTGGATTAGAAATTCCAATAATGCAGAAATGACTGGAAATGCTGCTATGTCACTTACAGTAAGTAGCATGAATGGACCTTTCCTCAGATGAGACATTGTTGCTGAGATTTTCTGAACAGCCTCTTGCTAACTTCTGGGTTTCTGTGTGAGAAGCCTATCCAAGACATCTGAAGCATTGAAAGTGCTCATGCCATTTTCATCCACCTACCTGTGTGAGGCTGGCTTTTAGTACTGACCTGACCAGGCCCGTCAACATGAGGGTAAGGGGGACAGTTACCCGGGGCCTGGTGATTCACATGGGTCTGGGGCTCCCGGCCGCTGCTCCTGTGGCAGCGGCAGCAGTCAGAGCCTCAGGATTTTAAATCACCTCCAGAGCACTATGCCACACGCTCTGTGAAGCACTATGGGCTGGTGGGGAGATGTGATGCTCTCTGGGCAGCGTGGAGGCTACCTGCCTCTGGCCCTGCCCCTTCTGTCCGAGTCCCCACCCCTTCCGGGAGCATGGAGCCAGCTCCCCCTTTGCCCAGGGGCCCATACAGGCTGTCGGCTCCCCTGGACCGGACTAAAAAACAAACACAAGGCCTGTCTGAGTGTTGAAGATGATCTCCATCTTTACCCCAGTGACACTAAGGCTGTATCAAGACTGCAGAGTGACAGAATTGGAGATCTAACCCAAGTCTCCCAAACCAGTGAATTAGCCACTAGACCACACTGTGCCTCATCTATAACCCTCACACACTCCTCAGCCAACCTTCATGTCTCATCCTGTCCTTGAAAACCCATAAAAATCCTCTCTTCACATGACTATTCAGCAAATAATTCTGAGTAATTTAATCAGGAACATCACAACCTTGTCATCGCAGGCTACTTGTGAGGGAAAGAGGTGGTAGTTTTCAATTGCCTTACTGCTTGTAGCTTTAGTGACAAAGGGTCCAAGTGTGCAACTCTTCCTCATACTGGGGCTACTGACATGAGCATCTTGTTCACGGCTGGGCAAAATCACACTTGGGCAGAGGGCCAGCACAAGGGGAAAGAGGCTCATAATGCAGGACCATTTCAACCATTCACATATTAATTGGCTGAATGAAATACATCACCAGCCAAATAGTGAGGCTGACCCTGGGGCAGTTGCTCTCTTTAGCCCCCACCATCAGCAGGCTTGGTGACATCAGGACATAATGAGGTGGAATGAGTCCTTGGTGTTTCAACATATTGCTCATTCAGGAGCGCACAGGGGGAGTGGCCGTTCTTGACCTACTCCTGAGTTACACAGACAAGTTGGTTCAGAAAACAAGTGTAGTGGCGCTACTAAGTAACGAATACGTAAACCCTTGCACGTTCCAAGTGCGAGTTACTTGGCTGAGTAACTGAGCGGATGGGATATGCCGTCGTTGCAAGGCTACAAATACAAGTGAGGCAAGGGGAGTCTGGCTGTTAATATCCACGGGGATGGGGTTGGATCCTTGGAATGGCAGCAAAAATTCTTTGCTACAAAGAAGTGATTGCAGGGTGGAGCTGCTTTATGCGTGGCCTTTGCGTGCTTTCTGCTATCTGATTGTTCAGATAAAAGTGCAATTCCCCTTTAAACTCTTAAGCGCTTTATAAATTATCAGAGAGCTTTAATCCTTTTTTCATGAGATAAAGGGTAGCTTAAGCCCCAAACTCTAATTGAGTGGCTTTGGTTGTTTTGTTTTAAGTGCCTCTAGGCAGCCCCATCGCCCTGCGAAACACTTTCCAACACGATCTCGCCTGAAGTCGAACACTACTGAGGCACTGGGAATGGGGCTGAGGAAGGGCTTTGGTTTGTTTCTTTGTGCCTGCAAAGGAATGCCTAGGAAAGAACAGACTGGGATTGTGTATGCTGGGTTCTTCTGATCCTTACTGCTATTGTGCATGGCCAGGGTGATAGCTCCTGCAGGGCTGGGTGATTCTGCTGGAGAACAAGATGCTATTGGAGCTGTGGTTGAAATTGCCACTTATTCTCGTATGTAGGGTTAGCTGCAGGTGATCAATACAAACACAGTCCCAGCTGAACGAATCTGTGGCTATCTGTTTAGTACCTTCTCCCTGGCCTGGCTTGGCCTTTGAGCATTTTCAGACCGTGGAACAGATAATCACAGACATTAGAAAATACTCTCAGGAAGCAAATTCTGAATTTGCTCTCTGGTATGGCACTCTTTGGGTGGGAGGAGCTACACTTACCCAATGAGGGACAAGAAAAGGATTCCACATGACCTACGTGTCCAATCAGAATCATTTGCATTTCAAGCATACGTGCAATGAGGTGTTCCTGAATGAGCACCAGACCAAAATCTATTTGTAGAAATACATTGGTGGAGAATTTGGTACAAATCGACAGAGACCTAAGGAAGGAGGGACGGGAGAAGGACCCAGAGAGAAGTCTGAAACAGGGATACAGACCAGAAAGGGAGAAAAACCAAGATAAATACAGACTGCTGCTGTGGGATTACTGTGATCCTTTGGTGGGAGAACAGGGCCCATGCTTGTCAGAGAAGGCTTGCCTTGTCCTCCATTTTTGGAACTGAAAATTGCTGCCATAAAATTATATAATCCTAGGGCTGGAAGAGACCTCAGAAGGTCATCAAGTCCAGCCCCCTGCCCAAAGCAAGACCAATCCCAACTAAATTAACCCAGCCAGGGCTTTGGCAAATCAAGACTTAAAAACCTCTAGGGATGAAGATTCTACCACCTCCCTAGGTAACCCATTCCAGTACTTCACCAGCCTCCTAGTGAAATAGCTTTTCCTAATATCCAACCTAGACCTCCCCCACCACAACTTGAGACCATTGCTCCTTGTTCTGCCATCTGTCACTACTGAGAACAGCCTCTCTCCATCCTCTTTGGAACCTCCCTTCAGGAAGTTGAAGGCTGCTATCAAATCTCCCCTCACTCTTCTCTTCTGCAGACTAAATAAGCCAAATCCCTCAGCCTCTCCTCACAGGTCATGTGCTCCAGCCCCCTAATCATTTTGGTTGCCCTCTGTTGGACTCTTTCCAAAGCGTCCACATCCTTCCTGTAGTGAGGGGCCCAGAACTGGATGCAATACTCCAGATGTGGCCTCACCAGTGCAGAATAAAGGGGAATAATCTCTTCTCTAGATCTGCTGGCAATACTCCTTCTAATGCACCCTAATATGCCATTTGCCTTCTTGGCTACCAGGGCACACTGTTGACTCATATCCAGTTTCTCATCCACTGTAATTCCCTGGTCCTTTTCTACTGGTCCCCAGCCTGTAACAATGCTTGGGATTCTTCCATCCTATGGCTGTAAATGGGCTCAGTCAGATTGAGCCTCTATGGTAACAAAGCATGTCTGCCCTCTAATTCTATGGTGGCAAAAACCACTCTCTGACAATGGCTGCTGAACATAGCCGGTCCAATCTACATCAAGGGCAACCATTTGTAACTCCTGTTGGGGGAGGTTGGGGGCCACATAGAGGGCAGGACCTCTGCCTCACGGAGTTTATAATCTAAAGTCAGATCACAGACAAAACAAGCTGATTAAAGACAGACACAGGTGGGTAGAAGAGCAGTAACCAAAAAAGAAAAGGGGAGATAAAGCTGTTGACAGGTGTGCCAGCAAACATTAGCTGGGGGAAGGAAGAAACAGTCCAATCTGGGTAGTTTACACCTTCCTAGAAAGCATCTAGTGCTGGCTACAGTCTGAAAAAAGATAATGGACTAGATGGAACCCTGTTTTATCTGCTATACTTCCTATACATACCACCTGATATCAAACAGTAGATTTTAAAATTTACTGTAGACACATTTTAAAAGACACCGAAAAGAAAGGGAGAGAAATACTTCTGATCTATCACCAGAAAAACCCTATCACAATAGATGCCCTTCTATCGGTCCTGATTTTTATGTCACATGGTACCTGAGCACAACTGGAGTGGTTAGGCACAGCTGTGGATATTAACTGAACTGGAAATATTTACAACAGACATGAATTCCTCTGTTTAAAGTGACCAGATGCAACGCTTGGGAAAATGTTAGTCTGGATTTGAAAGCCGCTTTCTAGCTACTGCACAGTGCTCTCACAGAACACTTGCTAACGTAGCTTGTATTGTTGTAATGGTTATAATAAGGGAACAGGAATAAAGACTCAAATTCTATTCACAGTTCTCTGACTCACTGATCGACCACAGAAAATTTGCATAATTTCTCTGTGCCTTCTTACTGAGATAATCTTGTTCTAGAGGCTACATTGAAACTTGCAAAGCACTTTGAGATCCTAGTGACAGGCACTGGAAAAGGACAGTGGGTTCTTAGTGCTGTATTTCTACTCCATTTTATGGTTTCTGGGCCTGCTGAAGAGAAATCTGAGGCGATGAAATGTGATTCCCAAGCAGATCGAAAGATGTGGGCCACGGAGCTCTGGGCTGTATCATAGGCCTTTGCGGTGCTGTTCTCCTCTAGGGAGTGAGGTGTGTCCAGCACTCTCTGTTGACTGAGTTTGCTGTGTTAATAGCCAGACATAATTGGTCTAGAGAGAGCTCCAGGCTATATTCTCTCTGTGCTTCACTTAGGGGGAGGCCATGCACCTGAATGCAGAAGGCTGAGGCAAGCAGGCTCCAATGCCCAGAATGATTTGCTGGAAGCACAATCCTAACCATATAGTTTATAGGTTACCTGGTGAACTAGCCAGTCCCTCCCCCAGCAGAGATGAGAAGAGAAGCCGCCTGCAGGACCTCCTCACAAATCCTGCTTTGATGTGCCACTTCCCATCAGGATGCCTGAGCGCCTGCGGCTTAAGCACAAGGTGCCGCTGCTTCTGCCCGGCTATCAAGGCTGATGCCACATGACTTACTCAGAGAGCTGCTGACAAACCTCCCTCTTCCACACCCTCCCCCACTGCCCCCACGCCCAGGTGACAGGCTGATGGAGGATGAGGCAGGCTCATCCATTGGCTCTGTGACAGACTTGGCTACAGTGTCTACCTTTCCAGGATTTTTCCAAATCCAAAAAGTGAGCGACACCCTCTCTTTCCCACTGATGCTCAACCCTGCCCCTTCCTTTCCTTGGATAGGGGAGAAATCAGACCCAATTCCATGGGGCAGGACTCTAAAGATGTCAGATGGTGGGTTCTTCCCTTTATATCATAAGGAAAGCCATGGAACAAGCTGCTAGAACATTTCAGGACACACTCAGGGCCTAGAAGGGACATTCATCTACCAGGACTTTTTTCAGAAAGATGGGCTGCATCTGTACATGATGCAGAACAGAAGATTAAATGGACCACTGGAGGGCTCTTTAGATTCCAAAGAGTTGATGGGTCTGGTTTCCAGTTAAACTAAAGGCCTTGATCTTAAAAGTGGTGGAAATGGCCACTGAGAATACCCCCCTGTGCAGGTGGCTTCTAGGGCAGCAGAGAGCTGGCATTAGAGCTGTATGACAGCCCTGCCCCGGCTTGGTGGCCAGAGAACATGATGCTACTGCAGTCTCTGCTTCCCAGAGCCCATGGGAAACGGATGATAAGTTACAGCAATCTGGAAGATCCTCTGACTTACACTGGAAGCTAGACAGGCCCTGTCTACACAAGAATATGGGAGGTGCAAAAATACATCTCCCACTATCCCATTCATGTCAAAAGTGCTGGACAATATTGAGGTTCAAGACCTATGACTGCATAAAGCAGAATAAATACCAGCTCAGATATGATGGTGAAGAGGGCTGTATAAGAACCTACACAAAGTCTTGAGAAAACGATATTCAAAGAACATGCTTAAGGTTGCAAAGCAATGCCCCAAGAAATGCCAGAGCTAGGCCCCTTGTGTATATATACACTTCGATACAGTCTTAAATTATACAGTCCCATGCTGTTTTTTCAACCAGACCCTTGCTGCATAAGGAACCTTAGGGCTATACTATGTCAGACCAATAGTGCTTCAGAGGGAATGAACAGAACAGGCTGTGATCAGTGATCCATCCTGTTGTCCACTCCAGAGCATGGGGGTTGCATCCCTAACTCTCTTGGTTAATAGTCATTGATGGACTTATTCTTCCATGAAGTTACCTAACAATTGTTTGAACCCCATTATAGTTTTGGCCTTCACAACATTCCATGCCCAAGGTGCACTCTAACATAACATAAGAACATAACATAAGAATGGCCGTACTGGGTCAGACCAAAGGTCCATCTAGCTTAGTAGCCTGTCTGCCGACAGTGGCCAGCACCAGGTGCCCCAGAGAGGGTGGACCGAAGACAATGATCAAGCGATTTGTCTCCTGCCATCCTTCTCCAGCCTCTGACAAACAGAGGACAGGGACACCATTTATATCCCCTGGCTAATAGCCTTTTATGGACCTAACCTCCATGAAATTATCTAGCTTCTCTTTAAACTCTGTTATAGTCCTAGCCTTCATAGCCTCCTCTGGCAAGGAGTTCCACAGGTTGACTACACGCTGTGTGAAGAAGAACTTTCTTTTAAAAGTTCTAGGGATGCTCTAGGAATGAGTCAGTGTTGTATAGTGAAGGAGTCTGCCTGTAGAACCCCTGCCTCATTTGTTGCAGAAGTTGAAAGGCAAAGAGGACTGATCAAAAAGTTTTGATCAAAACTGTTTTTCAGTGTCAAATTGGATTTTCAGCTGTACAAAGCTTTTCACAAAAAATACCTGCATTCTGCAGAAAACGTTGATTTTTTTTCCCTTGAAAAACCAAACACCCAAACTCAAAATACCTTGATTTGGATATCGTGCCATGGAGCGTCATCAGAGCTGTGTCATGTAAGAGCTGCAAGGAGATACAGCATGCTTAGTCTAGATGTTCAGAGTTGTGATGTGATGCCAAAGGCTAAGAGGTCTCTACTGGGCATATGTGAACTCAGATTTTTAAAGATTTATAATTTGATCAAAAGTGGGAAAATTTTCACAGGGACAACAAAAGGCAAATCTGGGATGCCAGGGGGACCTCTTGCCAAATTTCAAGCTCTTGCTCCAAAGCTAGTAGTTTTCAGTGAAACAGTGCTATTTTTTTTAAACCTGAGTAAAAACATACTTTCCCCTAATCTCATTCTGAGAAATCACTGACCTCATTTTAGCGGAAACGTTAAAGAAAACGTTAGACAAACACGTAGTATGGAAAATTTCAGTTTGGGTGGTTAAAGTTTGGCAAATTTATGGCAAAGTTACAAGCAACAGAAAACAGGGACTCACAATGGGAAACATGGGGCAAACTTAACTAGACGTGTGGCAAGCTTTTCTGCCTTGAACAGAATATTATAGTGTCAGGTCTTGAGAAGCACTTTGAGGCAGTTGTTTTCTGCAGAGATCTGTTTTTTCTATCTCCTCCACAGCATCACCTTTGCCCTTTGCCCATGTCCTCTGCTTTTGTTTTCTCCTTCATTGGGAAGTGCAACCTCCCCACTATGCCCAGGCCCTGCCAAGTCCTGGCCAATTCTACCCACTTTCTGAGCACCCTCTGGGCAAGGCAGGGTTTATGAGCAATATGCACCACTGCAGCTAGTCTTTCCGCCACTGGGCAACCACAACCTCAATTCCATTGGAGGAGCGCAGGAATTGAATTTGGCTTTGGATGCATGAAGAAGGATTGAGTGGGGATTACTCCCATGTTTCTGGGTGAGCAGCTACGGCCAGATGAGTAATCCAGCAATAGCAGCAGCTGGCAGAGTGGGGAGCCAGGGGAGCAATGTTTCATTAGAATGAAGCAAGTAGGCAGAATCATAACAGCATTTTTAACCCAGGAGGGGAGAGGTGCCAGAGAAGTCTAGTAGGGACATTGCTATTACCCTTAGTTTCATGTGCATGCTGAGACACTGTGGTAAGGGGAAACATTATGAGGCACGGTGAGAAACCAGCCGTTATGCTGTGGCTCTTCTGTTTGTCTCTCCAGAACTGGGGAGACACCCCAGTTCTGTATTCCTGAAGCTCTAGTCCCACATCGCTCTAGGTTCCTCTTGGAAAGCAATCCTCTTCCTCCAATTCCACGCTTCAGCTGGGAATAGTGGCCAGCAGTGGGATCAGCTCCTAGTTGAAGGGACTGTTTTACACCCTTCCAGCCAATGCAGAAGGAATATTGGCATTCTCCCAACCGAGGTCTCTCCATTGGCCATGCAGGTTCCCAGGCCAGGGCTCCAGTTTAGGTGTTCATGACAGCACTGACTCTTGTGTGGGAAACACGGAAGTCTTCGTTTGGGATTTGTTGGGTAAGTAAAAATGGAAGTGATTTCCGGATTGCTTGTCTGGAAGCATAACATCCTTTTGCAACACTAGAGTCCTGCATGGAGACCTAACTCCACCTTCTGCATTGTAGATAGGGTCCCCGTGCTCCCCAGTCTCCACTTGCTTTATCAAAGGTGTGACATTCCTATGCTCTGTAAGAAAAACACATTTTACCAGCATCTCAGGGTTAACGTTGCTGTGGCCACTTTCATTTCCTTGCCTCTCTACCCACATACGGATAAATGTTTGGAGATGCAAGGGTTTTCTAGGAAAGTCAGTTTCGCCCAGTGTGATCTTGTGAAATGTTTTCCCTCAGTGATGGAGTTTACAAAGGGACACGCGTTCTGGGGCTCAGGATGGACGGGCCGATGAAGAAATATAAGCATGTCCCCAGCCCCTCTCTGCACCTGAGCACACGCACAAGCTGACAATACATGGTCTTTCCCAACCCTACCTACTCACACCCTACTCCCATTCCCAACTGCTCATCTCCCTTCATCCTCAGGCACTATCACACATACACCCTTGCCTCCCGCCCACCCCCAACTGCCTCCCCCCTCCCTCATCTTTAGCTCCACCCCATTCCACCTCCTCTCAGCCTATCCCAGGTCACCCTCTGTTCTAACACACAGACCCCTTGCATCTTTAACCCCAATCCCTTGAATCAACTCCCTCTTTCTCTCTATTCTCATACCTCTGTTCACACACAAACACACACAGAATCACAAAGCATCATAAGCAGAGCCGGTGCTAGTCCATTGAGGGTCCTAAGCAGAACTATTTTTGCTCCCTCACAACACATAGAATCATACCAATAATGAATATGGGTGTGCCCTCCTTGAGCTGCTCAGGGCCCTAAGCAATTGCTTAGTTTGCTTAAGGCTAGCACTGGCTCTGATCTGAAGTCATGGACAGGTTTCAAGCCCTTTGTAAATCCACAGTGCCCTGAGAGCCAGACAGCGGGAGTCTGACTTTTCTGAGCTGGTTAGCGTTGCACGTTTTCAGAGCATTCTCAGAACACAGTCGCCTGGCTGTCCAGAGCAGCTGCCAGGGCCTGGGGGTTGGAAAAGGCAGAGGAGGTGCGTTCTTCTCAAACCCAGACAGAACAGCCCCAAAGAGGCTTCCCGCCAGAAGCTGATTTCACAGCACAGTAAAGTGTGGGCCAGCTTAGCACAGGCTCCTCCTCCTCTAAACGGATGAGTCAGACTGGGTGGAACTGTGCTCCTCTGGCTTAGGACTCTCACTTAGATTCTCAGTGTTTGTGCTGCCCACAACTTTTTATTGGGGGTGGGAGGAGGGTTGTGGCCTCTGGGATCCCCCATATTTCTCCTTCTCTAGAACATAAGAATGGCCATACTGGGTCAGACCAAAGGTCCATCTAGCCCAGTATCCTGTCTGCCGACAGTGGCCAGCACCAGGTGCCCCAGAGGGGGTGGACCAAAGACAACGATCAAGCGATTTGTCTCCTGCCATCCATCTCCAGCCTCTGACAAACAGAGGCCAGGGACACCATTTCTATCTCCTGGCTAATAGCCTTTTATGGACCTAACCTCCATGAAATTATCTAGCTTCTCTTTAAACTCTGTTATAGTCCTAGCCTTCATAGCCTCCTCTGGCAAGGAGTTCCACAGGTTGACTACACGCTGTGTGAAGAAGAACTTTCTTTTATTTGTTTTAAACCTGCTACCCATTAATTTCATTTGGTGTCCTCTAGTTCTTCTATTATGGGAACTAATAAATAACTTTTCTTTATTCACCCTGTCCACTCATGATTTTATATAGTTCCTTAAGACCTCTAGCAACATGACTCTCTCTCCCGTCATCATCAATGGCAGGACTTCGATCTCATCAGTGCTGCAGGAGACAAAGCAAGCCATCAGAAACTAGCATGCACCTCCCCTGATGCCTGGCTTCCTCCAGCCCCCTTTGGCCAGCCCCACCCCTGGACTCTCAGGCCGTGTGCCTCTGTGTGTTTTGATCTTTGGTTTTCAGTTTAAAATGCACGTGAAAGAAGAAGAAAAGCAGAAGAAGAGATGTGCTCTCTGCAGTGTCAGTGGAAGTGGCCAAGTTAGACCTGGCTTTGGCTGTGACTTGTGCCAGGCTTTCTTTGTTCTTCCCACCTCCCTAAGAGCCTGGCTGTCAGGGCACAATCACTTCCCTCACCTACATCAATAAACTCAGTGATTTGAAATTACTGATAGGAAGAGGAGGTGACATTGCACCTTGGGAAGAGCCAGGAATTCCACATTCCAGCTGGCCTGATGCCTGGAAAGGGCTCCAACAGCAGTGCCACTGAAAGCATAGAGCGGAGCATGTATGCACTTCGGAGAGGGAGAAGCACAGCACAGCAGGGTCTGGAGAACATGTCCATGGAGTAAGAGAGGGTCCTTGCTGGACTGGACTTGGGAGGGGTTTATTCGTAGAACCCTAGGGCTGGAAGAGACCTCAGGAGGTCATTGAGTCCAACTCCCTGCTAAAAGCAGGACCAATCCCAACTAAATCATCCCAGCCAGGGCTTTGTCCATCTGGGACATGAAAACTTCTAGGGATGGAGATTCCACCACCTCCCTAGGTAACCCATCCCAGTGCTTCCCCACCCTCTTCCTAGTGAAATAGTTTCTTCTAATATCCAACCTAGACCTCCCCCACTGTAACTTGAGATCATTGTGTCTTGTTCTGTCTTCTGCCACCATTGAGAATAGTATGGCTTCAACCTCTTTGGAACCCTCCTTCAGGTAGTTGGACCCTACCCTGGCCTCCAGCATGTCTACTTCTCCCCCCAACTTAGTGTCATGCATGAATTTGCTGGGGGTGAAACCCATCTCATCATCCAGATCATTAACGGATCAGATCACTGCTTCCCACAGCTCCCATTCACTGGGAACAGAGAACAGTGGCCACGGAGCTGTAAGCAGCCGTGCTTGCAGATGCACAGGTAAACAAAGCGCAGGGTGGCTACCAAGGGCTAACCGTGACAAACCACAGCTGGCTCCCGGGCAGGAGGTTCCCACTCCTGTTTTAGAAGACCATCCAATCTTGATTTAAAAACTGCCAGTGATGGACACCCCTGCTTTCTAAACCTTTAATCAGTCTCATGACTCTTCTCTGAGGCTGTGTCTACATTACAAAGAAAAGTCAGAAAAAAATACGCAACTTGCAAACTGCAATGTGCGTGTCTTTTTCCGCTTTTCTTCTGAAAGAGGCTTTTCCAACATTTGGCCTGTCTACATGGGGCCAAATATTGGAAAAAAACCCTCTTTTGGAACATCCTTTCTTCCTCCTAAAATGAGGTTTACAGGGATGCCGTCAGAACACGTCCGCTTTTCTGACATGTTTTTTGGAAAAGCAGACGCGTTCCTTGGACGTGGCAGAGCTTTTCTGGGATATCTCCAGTATCCCAGAAAAGCTCTGTAGTGTATACGTACCCTGACCCTCTCCAATTTATCAGCATTCTTCTTGCATTGTGGACACTAGAAATGACCACTGGATTTCAGTAAGGGGAGTGTCAGTGCCAAATACAGAGGTAAACTAACCCCTCAACCCCTGTTTTAGATTTCCTTGTATACACATCCACTGTGTGTTTCTTTTTCCACACATCTGGATGGGGCCAGAACCATCACTGCTTGGCACGTGGGACAATCATTTATGCATAGGTGCATGCTCAGCATTTAATGACTATCCAGGCCCTTTTTGAAATGTCTCAAGTTGGATACCCAAATCCAGCGCTCCTAAAATCACCAGTCACTTTGGAGAATTTTGGCCATCATCACCATTTATTTATTTATTTATTTATTTATTTGATTTAATCCAGCATGTATGAAATTACATAAGCCCGTCAGGACAATTGAACCTCATTCTAAGCATGATACTTGACGCTCGTAGCCAATAGCATGATTGTTACATGTGAAAAGTACCATGCAAACATTAACTAATATTTCCAGTGCGCCTGACGGGCATCTACTGTGTCATTAGCCTTTACAAATAGGGAAACTGAGCCATGGGCCAAAAATGCTCAGACCTGGGTCTTAAAATCAGCTACCCACACCCACAGATAGGTACCTGAATAAGGGGCTTGTGTTTCGGGGCTGCTCAGTACCTTGCAGGATGAGAGCTGGAGAGGAAGCATGGGGAAGAGTTGGGGGCAGCATTCCCAGTAAGCCGGGTCTTGTGCGGCCCCTCAGGAGAGATTCCAATGCAGCCCAGATGATTAGCAGAGCAGCCAGAGTGAGGTTTTGTGTTTCTGCTGCTGGTGCACAAACATCGGTGCTCATAAAAAATGATTCTGTGCGTGGTTTGAAAAGATTAAAGGGAACACTGCTTGGGTGGGGTGGGAGGGCTTTGAGAAACTGGTCTCTTCCGTGAAGGGATCCGTAGTGTCTGGGGATGCACATCAAGAAATGACTTCCAGTCCACTGTTCAATTCCAAAGCTAGGGGGTTGCCTATCCATTGTGGTCCTGTCTGGGTGGGGTGGCTGGGCTGGGAGCCTGCTGGTGCGGCTTAGATACTAATGAGCCTGGGTTGTGTTCTTCTTGGAAGGATGATGCCTCTTGCCCAGTGTTTCTTAAACTGTGTTCCGCAGAACACCAGTGTACTGCGAGGCAGTCGGAGGTGTGCCCCAGAGAGCAACAGAGTTCAAAATGGCCACCCTTAAAAGGGCAGGCGACCTTTTTTTTTTGCCCAATAACTTTTCCCTCCCCCCCCTTTTTTTTGCTCAACAAAAAAAATCCTTGGTGTTCCCCATAAATAAATTACTGTTTAGTGTTCTTCGGTCTTAAAAAGTTTAAGAAACACTGCTCTAGCCATAAACTCTGTGCTGTATTGGCTTGCCCCTTTGATTGGCGAGGGAAGGTAGCAACTGTGGTGAGAGGCCACCATGCCTGACGGACTGCAGGAGCCCAACAAACCCTTTGCTGGCTTTTACCACTGGGCAGAAGATAACCCCTTTCTTTGGGGAGCAGAGCAGTGAGAATGGGCTTAAACCCTTTCACAGCCCTGCCTTGATCTCCAGCTGCCCTTGACATCTCTTGTGACATTGTCAGCACACCAGACCAGACATGGTCTCTGCAACAGGCTCATTCTGAGCAGCTCAGCTGAGCAGAACTGACAAATTCCCCCGAGGAGAGAGAAGCCGAGGTCTCCTCATGTCCCACCCTGTGTTCCCCTCTCCTCTACCCATCTCCTGCAGGTTAATACTGGCCAGGAAGGACTCTGGGGACAGGTTTCAGGGAAATGCCAGGACCATCTCTGTGCAGTACCGGGTAAGGAGAAAGAAGCAGAGGAATGCACAATGGCACCAAGCTGCCCAGCTCTCTGCAGGGGAGGGAAATTTCCTCTTGAGCTTTTGGCTGCAGGCCTGACAAGAGAGTCTGGCTCTGCCCCCGGGAAGAGCAAGAGAGGCCAACCTAGCACCTAGCAGAGCATGGAGGAGGGGGCACTGGAGGACTTAGGAGCAGGCCTTTTGCATTCACATGAGAAATTTTTAGCCTTTGCCTGCTCTTGTGTACCCCCCCCACACCGGGTTACAGCCAAATCAAACCCACCAGATAAAGGACACCAAGGGAGAAGTCATTGGACTGCAACCTTCAAACTAGGCCTAGGGAGTTACATGGAGTATGGTGAGCTGCCCCCTCCTGGAGGGAAGAAGGGAGGGTGGACTTGCAAGCCTCTGTCCTGCCTCCTGAGGGGAGGAAATAGTGAATGTGTGAGCTTTTGTAGAAGTCGGGAGGAGCCAACAGCGCCACAACTGGGCGGGGGCCAGGGAGCCATTCCCCCCCCACTTTTTAACATGGACATAATGTGAGGAGCAGGGAGTGGCCCTGCCCCCCTCCCCACAGTCTCAAGCCTCTGGCAGGTGTGAAATCCCATGTCCCCGAAGCTCTGCTAATGTTAAAAGGTGGAGAAGGGGCATGGCTCTCTGGTTCCCCCAGTTCTGCTGACAGCACTTTCCTTGTGTGTATTTGTGCCCCCAACCTCAGCCAAACACAAACTGGACTGTGATCACTTCCTGGACATGGATCTTAATATGCTGGGGGAAGGGAAATGCCGGCTGCTTGGAAGGGTAGAACTTCGAAAGCAAACTCCCAGGGCCAGATCCTCGTCTGGGGTAAAACACTGTCCATTGATGACAGTGGACTAGATCCCCAGCATAATGCTCCTGCAGTCAGTGGGCCAGGTCCCTAGCTGGTGTAAATCAGCCTGGCAGCATTGAAGTCCATGGGACGGCATTGATTCAAGGCTCTGGTGCTCTGAGAATGGGCCATGTAGGCAACAGAATTGCCAGCGGGCCGGTGCTGAGGGCTTTCTGAGCATGCCAGTGGAGGAGGAGATAATCCCTTCCTTTCACACTGTCAGCCTCCCAGAGAATGCCAGCTCCCAAAAGGCTGATAGGAGTGGGGGAGTGGATAAGGGAGGGATCTGGAAGAACACCCAGGATCAGAGCTCCTCCCCTTGCTGAGCTGGGCCAGACACTCTCACTGCGCCAATCTGGGCTCTGGCTTCAGTGACTGAGCTGCTTAGATCTGATCATAGGCCAGGCGCTCTCTGTATTTCTCGACCCTGGTGCTTTTATCATTGGTGGAGCGTTAGTATGAAACCTAAATCTTTGCTCTGGGGGGCTCCCGGGAAAAGGGGGAGAGCTGGGGGGCATTGGGTGGCTGGCTCGAGCCGTGCCAGGAGCAGGGTCTGCTGGCTGGGTGCTGGCAGGCTTGCACCTGGCACAGGCACTGTAGCCAGCCCGTGCCCCTTTAAAGGGTCTGGGGCCGGGAGGGGGGCAATAGAGTTTCCCTGGTGTTGGCCAGAGTGGCCACCAGGGAAAGTTGTGGAGGGCTAGCCTCCCACTAGTTCGAATTAAGGGGCTACACACCCCTTAATTCGAACTAGTAAGTTCGAACTAGGCTTAGTCCTCGTAAAATGAGGTTTACCTAGTTCGAACTAAGCGCTCCGCTAGTTCGAATTAAGTTCGAACTAGCGGAGTGCTAGTGTAGCGCCTATCAAAGTTAATTCGAACTAATGTCCGTTAGTTCGAATTAACTTTGTAGTGTAGACATACCTATGGGGAAGCGGGACAGTTTGAGATCACCCAGACAGAACTGCTGTCTGTATTTTCAATGCCGAAAGGCAGCAAGGGAGAAGGCTGGAGATCTGTTACGATAGGCAGGAAATTCTACTGGCAACATCCTTGGGACAAATATAGCAACTCTTGGAATAGCGTCAGCTCGCTTCAGCTACCACCCACCCTCCCTCCCTGGCCTCTGAAGCTCTTCTAATGGCACCACGGTGGAAGGCAACCAGGCCTTAATGCTGGACCCCACCAGAGGCTGCTAATGGGAGCACATGTGTGTAAATTACTGCCCTGCTATGTGCTGACACTCAGACCCGCTTGCTGCCCTGCAGTCGGCAGTCTCCCTGCTGTCCAGGGGTGAAGTGCTTCATTCATCCCTCAGGCCACCCAGCTCTTCAGCACAGAGATGCTGAATTTTTAAGTGATGGATTTAGAGCTATTGAAGGGAAATGGGATTAGCAGGGCTAGACCTTTCGACCACTTATCTGTTCTTAAGCGCAGAGCTGGGAATCCCTAGCACGGCTCCCAGCTCCTGGCCGCGGGCAGCTCTAACTATCCCTTTGCTAAGGCACCCCAGCCTGCCCTGCAGTGGCCTTTCTCTGCTGCTGCTCCCCACCCCAGTGCTGCTCCAGTGGGACTTTCTCCATCTCTGGTCAATGATCTTCATCTAACAGCAAGAGCCAGACATGGAGTAAAGAGGCTTCCTTAGTCCTGTGAGTGCCGCTGCTTTTTGCCTCTCCAATCCGAACTTCTTGTCTAGTGCAGCATGTTTCTCCCCTCAGCTACACAGACTTCTCCAGCAACCAAGCTTTGCAGCTGGAAATCTCCTTTTATACACCGATTGTCACTGTGCAGAAAGAGTGAGGGACAGATAGTGCTGGCTACATAGAGGCAAGGTGAATAAAAGTGTCCCTTACAATGTTTTGTCCGTGTTTCTCTGAGGCTGATCTGTAGCCCCCTCTGCTCTGAACCTCATGCCTATGTCATCTTGCCAATACACCTCACTGCTGACTTTTGACATCCCCTATTATTTCAGATCTTCCCACCCCTATAGCTTTGCTGATCCCCTTCACGACTGGCCCACATCCCCATTCTATTCTAAGTGCCTATTCCACACCTGGTCCTCTCCTTTCAAGAAACCCAAGAGTCACAGCTGTTTTGTGATATGAAGCCATATTTACTGGAGACCAAACAGAGCAAGCTAGCTCATTTCCTGTGTGGTCATGAAGAACTATAGAACACACTGTAGAGGGACAGAATGGAAGGGGATGGAAATCACTGTGCAGCCTAATTTTCTCCAGGGTCCTACTACTGTGAATCCAAGAAAAGCCTGTTTGAAAAATGACTGTATGGCCCACAGGGTAGCTGAAGAGAAAGTTCTGAAACCAGCATCATGGCCAGGCACAGGGGACCCTCTAGTATCTGAATGGCTCCTTGTTTCCAGTGAGGATGGCAGGAGGACGCAAAAGAGCTTGTGGGAGGGAGGGGTCCAGTGGGAGCTGCATCTCGTAATCCCTACTTGTAAATGCTGCCATTTCATTTGCTGAGGAGAAAGCTGGTGAACTTGTTTATTTTTCACTTGGCCTCCATGGCCATTTCTTTGGGGACAAAAGGAAAGGTGGAGGGGAGTTAGAGAGGCAGCAGCCTGACCCGGTTAAGCCACCAGGCCTGTTGAATGGCACACTGTAAAGAAGAAAAAAAGGCCACATAATTAGGTCTTAATCTCCAACTTTGTGAGTATCTGGGCGAGGGGGGAGGGAGGGGAAGATGAAGAGACGCCTAGCACACCCAATTCCTTCCCACAGAAGCGAATGGCATAGCAGGTGGTGCTGCGGCCTGCACACCGGCTAATCCATTTCCAGGCCACAGATTATAGGTGAAAGCTGAACTGTTCCTTGCTCTGCCATGCCTCTTGTGAGTGCTTCCCCCACAGCCAGGCCTTCTGCCCCATTCTTTACAGGCATGTCCTGTTGGGATAGCTGAGAACTTTCCGCCTTCTAGAGCGCCTCCATCTGTGAGCTACAGTAGTCAGGAGTGCTCAGAGTTCCTGCACCAGCCACTTGCCAGGCGATGCAAGGCCTGGAATAGACAGGAGCGCTCGGTACTTCTCCCTTCCCTACAGTACTTGCTGGGAAAGGCTGAGGATGGGCTACCCATGGATGTGCCCTTCACTGTCGTCATTCTACTCTCTGCTTAGCAGACCTGGCCTGGAGAAGAGGCATCAGATTGGTGTTAACATGGACCACACAACCTTCCAGATGGTGGAGGCCTCCAGAGTACCTGTTAGCTCACGTCCGAGTAGACCTGGGTCAGCAGCCCTTGGAAACTCTGTCAAAGAACAGCTGTTGGCAAAGGTGTCGGGAGAATCTATTTTTAAGCAGCTCTTCTGGACTCTGCATAGTACTCTGGGGTCAGTGATGTTACTCTGCTAAACCACTGCAGGCGGGGCTTGGCTGAGAGAATCAGGACCTAGAGATCCCCCTTTTCACTTTGCTTTCGCCTGCCTGTAGTTGCCAGCTCTCTGCTTGCACAATTAATCTGCTGTGCAGGGAAGGGGGCTGGGTGAGCCTGAAACAATCTGTTGAAAGGCAGCATGGCCAGAGCCAAGAAGACCAGAGGGCTCTTTGAGCTGCAGGTGGGTGGGCAGACTCCTCAGAGCAGTGTGATGGCGATGACCAGGCCTGCATATCAGTGGGCTCTGGAGGCTTTCAAGAGAACCAAGTCTGCTTTGCCTACACTCTTATCTCACTCTGAGGTCACTTGGCAGCACTCCCTGCTTTCTGACCCTCCCTTAACATGGATGATGTCAAATTGTTCTGATAAGGAGTCTGTGGAGAATACAGCCTGGGCAAACCTTTGGCCCAGGCCTGATTTACAGGCTGCTATGCTGTCTTTGGTTCACCCAACCTGTACTTTCAAAGAGCTGTCTGGCCTGCTCATCCCAACTCCAGGGCAGAGCAGCCAGTCTCTGTCAGCTCAGTGTCTGCAGTGGATGGGGTTACATGGTGAGACTATGTTTATGTTGTCAGGGGTTGCCCGTGCCCTCGACAGAGGTCACATTGCTTTTTAATTTCTTGTTTGGAACTGCAGCTGGAAAGTTCAGTCAATTACTGGCCGGGAGACTCCCTCAGAATGTCAGCACTATTTATGAGCCCCGGGTCCCTCTGCTTGGGGAATGCTGACTGCAGTTAAAGGAACAGAGGGAGTCAGAGTTGTATGCAGCAAACTCCAGCCGGCATGGTCACGAGAAGGATGGGAGGGAATAACCAGGTCTCCCTGCTGAGGGCAATCAGAGGACAGACAACAGGTCCTGGTACAAATGGTTGGTGATGGACCCAAAGCTCTAACAGAGAAGGATGGTATTAGAGAGTTCGCAGGAGAGTGAGGACAGAGCTGAGGAGGTCTGACATGAACTGAGGGTGAAGATGATGATGTGATGTGATGATGGAAGGTGTGGGTGACACATGTGGAGGCGAGAAGGAGAATGGAGAGATGCCGTTAGACCCTAATGAACGTGATGTATCCATCACCATACGGTTGAGATGTACAGCAACTTAGTTTGCCTTGCACTGTATTTCTAGTGATATCTAATGTATCATTTGACATAAAACACATTTGGCCTGATTCCCATGAACACTAAGGTCCCTTCATGTGACCCCAGCCGTGTACAGCAGCCTTCAATGTGCTTAAATGTCATTTACAACCACTTTACATTGGCAGAGCAGCAGACCAGGACCTTAGGCCAGGTCTACACTTAGATACTTTCCTGGCATAGCTGTCAATTAGGAGTGTGACATAACCACCCCCCAAACCAACACAACTATGCCAAGATTGTGGTTATGGTTGCAAAAATCCCCACAGATATTTTTTCTTAGGAAATTAGTTTAAGTTAAACAGGCAATGGCTGGTATAAGAGTCTAGACCAGTGTTTTTCAACCTTTTTTTATAAAGCACCCCCTTAAAAAAATTATAAGTATCCCCAGTGCCTACCGTTTTCAGACACATTTTTTTTTCTACCATTGCAACACATTTGTTTAAACAACTTAATCGTAGCTGGGCGGGTGATGACATTTTTGGGTGTAAAAAGTACAAAAAAAAATAAAGCGCTGTAAAACTTAAAACCAAAATTCAGTACCCCCCAGATTTCTCTCGAGTACCCCTAAAGGTACGTGTACCACTGGTTGAGAAACACTGATCTAGACTACAGAGCTTTTCTGGGATACCAGAGATATCCTGGAAAAGCTCTGCCGCATCTGCTTTTCTGAAAAAGAGATGTGTTTTTTCAGCATCCCTGCAAGCCTCATTTTATGAGGAAGAAGAGATGGTCTGAAAAAGGGTTTTTTCCTGACATTTGGCCCCGTGTAGATGAGCCAAATGTCAGAAAAGCCTCTTTTGGAAGAAAAGCGGAAAAAGATACTCGCATTGCGAACCACAATGTGCGTATCTTTTTCTGACTTTTCTTTGCAGTGTAGACATAGCCTAAGTTACAGCTCCACTAGGAGGTTTTGCCAGCCTAGCACTACAAATATAACCATGCTGACAAACCCTATCTAGTGTGGACCAGGCCTTGGTGACAATGAGAAGAAGGCCCATAATGTGTCAATTGTGACAAATTGTGAAGGCCCAATTCCACTGATGTGAGCTGAGGGGCATGGACAAAACCGAACAAAATTTGCCGTGGCCAGTCCCACATGGGCACTACATAAGGGTGCTGGTGAAAACACAGTGCGGCGCAATAGCAGTCCAGCTACTCCTTGCATGGCTAGCAGGGCCCATATACTGCCCCTTGCCAAGTGGCTACTGCTGAGCATGCATGCCCTAGCTAGCCTCTTTCTCATGCATGGGATTAGCTCCCAGGACGGTCGTGCCTTTTGAACACATGCATCCATTCACTGGGCTGGCAGGGTTCCCCCACGCGGCATGTCGATGTGAGAGAAGGTACATGCAGGCAGTAATTGAAGAGATCAAGGCCGAGTGCGCTCAACAGACCGACAAAGCCAATTACCTCCCAGGAATTCCTGCTCCTCAAGCTCAGAGGGTGATTACGAAACCTTTGCCATTAAAAATTAGCCAAGGGAGGGACAGAGTTGCCAGAGTCCAGCAGGAATTTCCCATGCCCATCAGTTATACAGAATGGCCACAAGAAAACACACACACACACACACACACACACACACAGAGCACCCCCCCCCCACACACAGACACACAACACACTCATTCACTCACACAAATACACACCACCACCCACTCATACATAAAGACACACAAATACACACAGACGAATACCAGATTCTCAGGCACACAGTGGATACAGAGTAGATAAAGTTCAAAGCTGCCTGTGACAGGTGGTTGTGAAACCCAGAAAGCAATTGCCCTGACAGCGCCTTTCCCTGGCAGTGTGCTTTGGTCCTGGAATTTCTCTTGGGGAGTGGGTGGCAGTCACAGGAATGTAGTGGAGAGCATATCATGTTGCTGAGATCATTTGTCATGAGGGACTGGCAGGAGTCCCACATCCGGCCCCCTCCCGGCCCAGGTACTGCTGAATTCATTGACTTTGTGCTGCAAATGGAATTTGCTGAGGTGAGAGCGGAAGGGCCACAAATCAGAAAGACCAGGCCATGGCCACGCTGCTGTCCTCTTCCTCCCTTTTGACTTGCATTTCCCTGCTGTCCTCTCTCTTGGCACTTATCTTCACCACAGAATTAATGTGAATAATAATTTGAGTGCCCTGACTTGAGTCCTGTCCACACACAAAACCCCCTACTGGGAATGTGGTGGCATTTTTCACTTGACTTGCCAGGCCTGTCAGGCTGTGTAGGCTAAAGGTCTTGTGAATCCAACAGACTATGACTACTTCTGTTGTATGGATGCAAGCTAGATCCACTTGGGTGCAGCTCTCACCGTGCCCAGAAAGGACCACTATGTTTTCTCCTAATTCACTTGGAAAGAATTTACAGAGCAGCTCAGCTAACTTCAGTTCAGAGAACCATGATGATATGCCCCCAGCAGGCTTAAGCCACACATGTGGGGTGTGAAGTCTCAGGGAGGACACAGCTGTTTGCATGTTATTTAGGGGGTCCAGGTGCCCAGGTTTCAACAAGAAGTCTGGTTGGAAAGGGGACCTGACACCAAGAGTCTGGTTATTGTGAGCAGAGGAGGTGCTGGGCCATACTCACTCTAGCCCATGCTCAGCTGGGGTCTCCTCCAACCTGTCAGGCAGTTGCAGCCCAGTTGCTGCTTCTCCCCTCCCACCCTCTCCCAGTCCTGGCGCTGAAGGCACGTTCCTCCTGATCTGGGAGAGGGTGGGAGGGGAAAAGCAGTGAGCAACTGCTGCAGGGGGAGAGGAGAGAAGGGAGGTGCCCAGGCTCACTGACAGGGGGTGGCAAAGGGGCCAGTTGCCCTGGGACCTGGCGATTCTATTGCGCCCTTTAACTTGCTCCTGGAGCACTGCGCCAGGCACTCCACGCGGCTCTGAGGGCCCCTTCCTGGAGTGCAGAGCCAGCCCCTCTCCCCACACCTTGCCTGGGGGGCCACAGTGGCTGTCAGCCCCACCGGTGGCGCTTCAGGGAAGAAGGTGGAACAGAGGTGGGGGCTTGGAGGAATGGGTGGGAGCAGGGGAGGTTCTGGCACTTCTGCTGGAGTGCCCAGTGTTTAAATATTACCAAGTTGGAGATCCTAGTGTGAGTTCACAGTGTGAGTTGCTCCCTGAGCTCATGCTCAGTTCCGTAGATTTAAATAGGGCTCCCTGTAAGAGCTGGGGGCTGCCTATGTGGAACTCATTGCAGGCTCAGGTCCTATGTTTATAACCCGGCCAGGCATTGAGACCAGTGTTCCCAGCAGAACGCTGGTCTCAATGATCCCTGATCCCTTTCTCTGTTTTCTTTTGATATGAGAGACTTTTTGTTACTACTCATTGGAGTGATCCTCATGTTCTTTCTAATAGCATTTGGTTCAGTAAAGCCTGCAGCTTCCTTACAACGTGGAAACATGCCGCCCTATAACAATAACTATCATGTTATCTAGCTACTTGAGCTCCGTTTATTATTTTTACAGTATATGCACGGAAACCAGAGAAGTTCTTGCTCTTTCATCCATATTAAGAATATGCAGTGGTGTGTTGCAATTTTTAGTTTTGTCTATTATCTGAATAGTTATCATACACAATTTCCTTTGTGGTGAAGGTCTTTGTATTTTAACTGCCATTGGCATTAGGTATTTCAGTACTTGCCTCTGTTTGTTACTTCCCAAAATGGTTTTCCTTCCATTGTAGGGCTTTGCATAAGTATGGACTAAGAGCAGGGCTCAGATTTAAAAATGAAGGGGTGGATTGCACATCTTAGCAGTGAGAAATGTGGGTATGTACCCTGCTCTGGAGTGTTTAGCTCTATTAGTACCAAGACGCCAACCTGGTGTTTGTAGAGCACAGTCCCTAAGCAGGTTACTGTGTTGTTAACTGCTGTGCCTTCTCTCTTACATACTAACATTTCATAGAACTACCCATTTTCTCGTCTTCATTCATCCCATTTGTCACTGTCTTGAAATGACGGTTATGTAAGCCCTTACTCATTCTAAGGAGCACTTACTGAAAGAAGCCGTGTGGTTATTTGTGTAAGTGCCCAGTAAGGGTTGTGCAATTCAACCGTTAGTAACTGCAGTGTGAGTGTACATCTACTGTCCTGGTAGGAGAGGCACAATAAGTTCTTTGGAATAGTTTTTGTTTCAGGTCTCTGAGGAGCATCTCAATAAGCCTGTCCCTCGATTATGTCAGTTATTATATATCATCGACACTTTCAGTGAGAGAGTGAGAGAAGTGGCAGGAGAAGAAGAAAGTGTTCTGCCAAGTAGGCCCCACCCAAGAGGAAAACCATAATATGGGTCCCACCCATAGTTCTTGCTTTACAACCTGGGACTTCTGGAAGAGGCAAGCCAGAGCCATCTGCTACACAGACATGGCTGTCTCTGCAGGGCCACCTGACTGAGGAAGAAAGGCAAGCTCTCGCTGCTGAGTACACTGCTGAGTCCTAGCCCCTCCTCTCCACTGAGACTACATCTTGTATGATGCAGCTTTCATTGTGGCAGAGCTGCTGCAAAACATCATGGGAATCCCTACGGCAGCTGAAATGTTGAACGCACCCATTGTAACATTTAGAAATCAAAAATTAAAATGTTTCATTTCAACTGAAGATGTTCAACGAAATGTAACATTTTTGGAGCTTTTCG
Organism: Pelodiscus sinensis; assembly: GCF_049634645.1. Classification (NCBI taxonomy): domain Eukaryota; kingdom Metazoa; phylum Chordata; order Testudines; family Trionychidae; genus Pelodiscus; species Pelodiscus sinensis. The sequence continues at coordinate 139,620,615 of NC_134713.1, forward strand.
TTCTGGAAATGGTTTTGATATTTCAAATGTCCAAACATTCCAATTTCCCACTGCACAGAAATTCTGGCTTTCAATCTGCTCTACTCAGACTGAATTGCGGCCACAAGGATTTGGCCATGAACATTTGTACCAAGAACATAGCTTGCAGCAAACCTTGTGAAAGGGGCCGAGAATATGTCATCATTCCCTTTCCATTTCACTTTAGTATTCACGGAGAAGTCTTCCTAGTCTTCGCCCAGCTTTTCTTTGCAGGAAGAAGCAGGTTTGCTGGAAATACATTGGTGAGGCAGAGAGCTGATGCCAGACCCATAGGGCAGGAGTGGGGAAGGGGTGAAAGAGAATTAAAGCTTATTTATGATAAATTATTCATGATAAATCTTTCCTCAGCTGATTTCTTTTTTCTGTTTGTGAATTCCCCCAGTTTTTACAAATAGGTCCTTTTTTATGATTGTCTAATGATCTCCATGCACAGTGACTATCAGCCTCCAATTTGCACAGGCATCAGCCACAATGCTCCCTTTCCTGTTCTGTCTCCTTGGTCTCCTGAGTTATATGACAGTGTTTCTGCTCCAAGACTGGAACATGCAAAACTTTGTTTGTTGTCTTTCTTTGGCAAGCTTTGGTTTCCTTTTCTTTCCTTCTCAGAATTCCTCTCTCCTTCTTTCTCTTTCTTAGGCTATGTCTAGACTACAACAATTTATCGGAAAAAGGTACACAAAATGCGCTCCATAATTTTCATACCTTTTTCTGATAGTTTTTTCAGAAGAGGCTTTTGCGAAATTTGGCCCAGCTACACTGAGCCAAATTTCGGAAAAGTCTCCTCTTTCAGAAGAGCTCTCCTTCCTTGTGGAATGAGAAAGACAGGGCTTCTGAAAGAGTGTGTCTGCTCTTCCGCAAAAAAAAGCAGAAGAGCAGACGCGTTTCCTGGATGCGGCAGAGTTTTTCCGGGATACCTCTGGTACCCCTTTTACCCTTTCCTCTCCCTTTCACCTTTTCCTTTGTTCTTTCTCTGCCCTTTTCACTCTCCTTTTTTTCTCACAGGCTATGTCTATACTGCGCTGTTTTGCGCAAGAAATATGCAAATGAGGTGAAGCGTGGAATATTGCCACACATCATTTGCATAATTAATGAGCGGTCGCTTTTTGCACAAAAACTTGTGCAAAAAGCGGCCACTCATTAATTACGCAAATGAGGTACAGCGATATTCCACGCTTTGCCTCATTTGCATATTTCTTGCACAAAACTGCACAGCTCACTTGTTCCGTTTCTTCCTTCCACTTTACTCTCTGATCCCTCTCAGTTTTCTGATAAGCTGTTATTTCCAAATTGCGTTTTGCTCCTTTCCTGCTCTGGGATTTTATTGATCTGAATGACCAGAATAGCAGCTAATGACTGACCTGGAAAAGAACCCTGAGGCTATGTCTAGACTGCAGGCTTCTTTTGGAAGAGATCTTCAGAAAAATCTTCTTCAGAAAGAGTGGTCCACTCAGCAAAAGTCATCAAAAAACTGATCTGCTTTTTCGAAAGATAGCGTCCACACTGAATGGACACTATTTTGCATTTAAGCTGTGATTACTATCAATGGAGTGGCCAACAGGGCACCTGTGCTTTTTCTTCTTTCCTCTTCTTCCGAAAGAACTCCCTCCTTCCCCGTCCACACACACCTTTTTCCGAAAGAGCTCTTTTGGAAAAAGGCTTCTTCCTTGCAGAAAGATGTTTACCAATGTCAGAAAAACCCCTCCGTTCTTTCGATTTTTTTTAAAAGAACGTGATTGCAGTGCGGACATAGTGAAGTTTTTTCAGAAAAATGGCTGCTTTTCCAAAAAAACTCTGTAGCATAGACATAGCCCAAGAAGAGAATGTGAAGAATTACTACTGAGTTTCTTTAGTTGCTATCAGGACTGAGATATAGATGTCAGGGGCGCCTTTTCAGATTTTTGGGGAAGGGGGGGCAGTGACCTGTGCATGCCCTCGTGGGAGGGGGAAGAGAATGAGAGCATGGAGGGCAGACTTAAGACAGCAGTAGCAGTGGGCCCCTTTGAATCTCAGGTCCTCAAGTCAACTGCATCCTTTGTTCCCACCCATTGGTAGGCCTGACTGCTTGTGTGCTAGATCTATCTGCATTGGTTCAGTAGGCAGGGTGCATGGTGATGTACTTGCACAGGGTTAGAGGGGAGCCCTTCTTTTCCTCTCTCTGTTCTTGCAATTGGTCGTCCACTCAGATAGTAAGAAGGCTAATGAAAGCATTCAGGCCTGCAGGATTCATCATCTGGGTCAACTCCTCCTGCAGGCCCCACTGGAATTGGTATCATTGTGTTGCCTCATTCCACTGAGTGTCCGCAATATACCAGTGGAAGTGTGCCATGTGGAGGTGATGATTCTCTGTCTCTGCTGAAGCTACCTTAATGCAGCTTCTGTTAAGTGAGCATGATGAAGGTCAACACGCTTTGACAATATTGACTGAAGAAAACTGTCCCAGTTTGACAATACCAGGCTATTACCTTCCAGCAAAGGGGGACCCAATCCAAAGCTTCCCCAGACAGTAGACTAATTCCCAGGCCTACCTTGGCCTTCTCAAAAACATAGGCCTTGGAATGGACTGGGAAGTGGAAGTGGCATTGATTCATAAATCCCCAGTGCCTGGGGCCCTTTAAATCGCCATGAGAGACCCATGCAGAGGTGAGGGCGATCAGAGCTGCTTCCAGGAATCTCTCCCAGCTGCAGAAAACTCTGTGGCTGCTGCCTTCAGAACCCTGCTCTGAAGACAGCACAGAAATGAGAGTGGCAATCCCACCCCTACCAGCTTTGCAACCCCCTTTTGGGTCATAACTCCAAGGTTTACAACACCCTGACATTTCAGATATCGAAGTCTGAAAACACGAAACTGACCAATTTTAAAAACATATGGCATGGCATGGCATTGATCAAAATGGGCTGTGAATTCAGAAGAGCCCTCCTTACGTGATGTAGGACCTCAAACTAGAAGAGCTCCCTTCCAGCTTCCCAAGATATGAATCTAAGTAAAAACTATTGCCCAGAAAAAAAGTTAGCTAATGATGAATTGAGACTGAGTCAAATAACAGTCTAATAGAGGAACAGATTGACTTTTCTGATAACATCATAGTGGCGGTCAAGGTTATTACAAGGGAATATGAATATTTTACGAGGGGATATGAATATTTGTTGGCATCACAAAGCGCTGGTGTCATTGCTCAACTGGTAAGTGTGAAGCGAAATGAATTCAGTGCCATTGGAGGAAAGATAAAAGGCCTCAACTATTGTCACTCTAGTGGGCTTATTAGATAATGTAGCCTGAGAAAAGGAAATCAAATGCAAACATCATGATATATGGTAGAAGTTCTAAATTCAAGGCCAGAAGAAGTAGATATTCCTTGATCTTGCTTGCAAGGTAGCTGCCTTCCAAATACAGCAGTTGTTTTTTCATGGACATCTTCAGTAGACTGACCCTTCCACTTTTCCCAGAAGTGCTCAGGAAATACTAAAGTGACAACAATCTCCGTGCTGAAATTGTGAAGGAACATCCAGATTAATTTGTTCAACCATTCAGTGACTTTCAGAGGGACAAAAAGTTCAGTTTGTTTGCAGACCCATTTCCCGCTGAACCTAAAGCCTGGGTTCTGCTAAAACTGGACTGAGGTTTTGTGATGGACAACACTTAATATTTATCCATAAATGCCTGCTGAGTGAGAGATATTCAGAGCTACATAAGGACTGACATTTACACAAGAATAGTTGAAATTACTTTGATTTGTGAACCTACTTTTTCTGTTATGAAACTGAGCAAGCCAAAAAAATCACAGTTGCCTACCAAACTGATTCTTCGTCAGTGCTTCTTACACCTGTGGAGGTCTGTGGAGAACTTCCAGGTGATCCTGGTAGCTGCTTACATTACAAGAAAGAAGTTTCTCTCTGCTTCGAACAGTGACACTTCCTTCTAAGGATAGCTGTGACACATTTTAGAGTTACGTGAGATATCTGGGGTAAATCTGTACTACCTGCTTACAGCAAGAAAGAGGCCTGTCTATGCTCACCTAGGAAAATCCCACAGCTCTGCTGGCCACTGGCAATACGAGATGCCCCTCTTCAAGCCTCTCTCTTTCTCTTTGGTGGCTAACAATTTACACCCCTCACTTTGTTACACTAGAGTGCCCAGCCCCTTGTCTCCTGGACACCCACAATGTACACCTATCCATTGTATCCTTGGAAGCAGTGAAATCCACTTCACTGATTTCATGTCTGTTTAAGACTCTCCTTAGCACAAGAGAGTTAGACATGTCTATAGTAAAGTCACACTGAAGTTTTATTTAACAGAGCTTGAGAAAAAAAATGAAATGAATGAAATATAAGGGTTTATAAACACAAGATTACAGGTAAAAGACAAACCTAAGGCTCTCTACACTACAGAATTAAGTCCACCTAAGTTATCCTGTGGATCATAAGTTATTTTAATTACATTGGTTGTGCAAGTCCACACAGTGCTCTTTCTGTCAGCTGAGTGCATCCATAGTTAGTGATCTTGCATCATCAAAGAGAGTGTTGCATTGTGGGTAGCTATCCCTCTGTGCAACTCACCACCCTCTGTTGCTGGGAACTCTGGGAATGGACCGCAGTGCACCATGAGTGTGCGCTCATCATCCCATGATGCAGTTCTTTCCGTCCCATCATTCAGTGGGCTTCCAACTTCATTTTGTTCAGTTTTTCAACAGCCCCTGTTAACTGTGTGCCCACCATTTCTTCTTGGAAGCATGGACCCTCAACAACTGACCTTTCTAGTGATGAGCCTTGTGAACACAACGCTGCTGGTCCTGCAGTATTTCACGAGCTATGAATCTGAATCCATGATGCCTGCCCTGCTGTGTGCCATGGAAAGAAATCATTCAAGATTGCTGTTGGCATTCATGGCACTGCTGCACTTGGTGGACTATTAGTACCGGGCTCAGGAAGTGATGGAATTGTATCATGATTCATCTGGCACCAGCGTTGACTTTGTTTCAGTAGCAGGCGAAAGCCACCCTTTTTACCCATGCTTTTATTGGTGTTTAGGGGTGTGTGTGTCCCTCCTCTTGAGGCGTTTTAGCAGGTTTAATGCCCCCCTCCCACTTTGGAGTCTTTAATTTTACTTTATATAAATGTATTTGTTGCATTTAAAAAAATTTTGTAAGCTGCCTCGAATATTTTAAATAGCGAGACGGGGTAAAAAATAAATAAATAAATAAATAAATAATGCATGTAGGGAATGATGAGCAGCAGCTGCAGAACTTTAGGATGCGCAAAGCCACATTTCTGAACTGGGTGCGAAGCTTAATCCAGCATGGCAACATAAAAACAGCAGGAGAGCTGTCCTCACTGTGGAAAAGCAAGTGGCAATCACTCTGTGGAAGACGGCAACTCCAGATGGCCACCAGTCAGTTGCAAATTAGTCTGGAGTTGGGGGAGGGGTGGGAGAGATACAAGGAGCTCCACCAAGGAACCTGCGGCAGAGGATTGTAGAATACCTACAGGAAAGTTTCCCGGAGGTCACTCTAGAGGATTCCCGGGACACGCTGGTGTACATAACAAACTTTTCTGCCCAATCCCCACTGCATAGGCTCTGTTGTCAATTTCTATCTCTTATTCCTTCTCTACCATGTAACAAAGTACATGAGAGCTCTATCTCCCATTACTGTGCAGTGTTAAAGCAAAGTGTGTACTTACCAGAGCTCATGTCCCCTGCAGTAGGCATGCCAGAGCTGGAGTGTTGGGACCGATTAGAGTCTCCTGGAGTCACAAACAATCCTGACTTGCCATGCCATCAGATGACCCCGCCGTGTGCTCCACAGCCTCCTCCAACGCCATGTCCTTGTCTACTACTTTGTTCTCAGGGTTCACTCCACCTGCTGCTGCCTTGTTTCCCCAAAGTATCCAGAGGGTTGTTGGCAATGACCTGAGGAGGATGTGCAGCTCCTTGTAGAAGTGCCACGTTTTCGGCGCCACACCAGAGGGACGGTTGGTCTCCCTTTCCTTCTAGTATGCCTGCCTCAGCTCCTTGATCTTAGCATAGCTCTGCTGCAGGTCCCCTTTTGTGCCCCTTCTCTTACATGAGCAATCAGAACATAGATATAAAAGTTCCTATGGATGGACTGCACAGCCTCCTCCCCCGAAGATCCAGCTCTGGTGTACTCCATGTGAAAGCACATCTACTGTGGAAAGACGGCATGGTCAGGTGGGAAGATGCTGTGTGAACTCTCATTGCTGAGCAAACAGGAAGAGGAATTTCAAAAATTCCTGAGCCTTTAAATAGGGAAGGGGTGCATGCTTATGTACCTTGAGGGAAGCAGAGTTCAAACTGCTGATCAGAGTGGTTGCATTGTGGGACACCTCCTAGAGCCCAATTAGGGAAACTTAAGCAAGTGCACAGTTTACACTGGCATCCATCTAACTTTGTTGCTGAAAGCTCAATGCCTCTTGTGGAAGGTATTGTATTTTGTAGACAAGGATGCAATCTCGATCTATAGCCTATACTTATTAGCCAGTGACTCTTGTCTATTAAAGCATTTGTCACCCAAAGTTCAGCCCTTATAGTACTTGTCTAGTCCAGAAAGCTGGATCTACTTTTCAAGAGACACTCCTTCTGACAGACTGTTGCCTCCATAATGGATAAAACGTGTGCCCTCTTTGCTTCTCGTACACTGTCCTAGACTTTTGTATTTGCCAATTCTCATGTCTGCCTCAGCCCCAGACGTTATACACAGAGCTGGGTGGACAGACGTCAGTTGTTTTCAGAGTTGATTGCATCAGCTCTGAGACCCTCTCATCTCAGGTGATGAGTTTCATCTCCACCCATTTGGGAAACAAATATCTGTATGCTACATAACATTAAAAATGGTTCCCACATAAACATCCTGCAATCACCAGGTTTTTTACATCTGGTATAGACTACACACAACTTCCATCAGTGAAGTATTGAGAATATAATCAGACACAGATGTAATATACCTGCCACAGCACACCTGGACATATCTGAGCAAGCCTATGCCACACTAACCCAATGCAGAACTCTTAGGGTATGTCTACACTGCCACCCTAGTTCGAACTAGGGTGGCTAATGTAGTCATTTGAACTTGCAAATGAAGCCAGGGATTAAAATATCCCGGGCTTTATTTGCATGTTCCTGGGCGCCGCCATTTTAAATGCCCGGTAGTTTGAACTCCCTGCCCGCGGCTACACACAACACGGGCTAGGTAGTTTGAATTAAAGCTCCTAATTCGAACTACCATTACTCCTCATTGCAGGAGGAATGCCTGGCCCTCTCCTAGAGCCTTCAGAGGACTAATAAGGTCATTTGCTCTTTAAAAGAGAGAAAAGCATATAAACTTGTTGCTTTCGGTGGAGATAATAATCACTTGCAGTCAAACACAGTGCTGGATTAATTTAAAATAAAAGTAGGACAAGTTTATTTAATCAAAAAGAGATAGCGAGTTGATTTAAGTGAGTTTGAGCATAAGAGATAAAATCAGAAATGGTTACAAACAAATAAAAGTGAAAACTGCTTTCCAGTGATTAACATGTAACAAAACTCCAGGCCTAGTTCAAAGTAAGAGCCTTACAGCCTCTCTTCCTAGAAAGATGGCTGACCAGCTCCTTCATCAGGATTTTCCACAGAGTCGAAAGTGCTCAGTGCTTTTGTCTTCATAGGTGAAAGATCACTTGTGTTCTTGGCCCCTCTCTTCTGTAGTCAAGTGACCTTTTGAAATGTATCCTTCTCAAAGGTCGCTGCCCCTGATATGAGGAAAGGTGCCATGGAGTCTGAAGGAGAAGGTTCCAAGCTGATTTCTTCCCCACTGGTACCAACTACAATGCAAATTTATCTGTCCCTGCAGCTGCCAATGTATGACAACTGGACTGTGATTGCCAATTGTCCGTGATGGCACCTGGATGAGGCATTGATTGGCCTTTTCTGCTTCAAACACATTTTAGTCCTATATTTCCTTTACACTTATACAGTCCTCTGGGCATTTATCATACATACACCATGCAAGAATATTAATGATCAGTATGTTGTTATATTCTAATGATATCTTACCTGACACCTATTAGATACAGATTATAATACATGTGAATTGGGGTACACTGAACTGGTTAGGCCTGCCAAAATTCCCTACTAGGTATCAGTGAGTCCCTTGCTCTCTGGTATCGGGATGCTCTTAGGGTCACAAGTCCCCAAATGGATTTTTTTAACCGACTGTGCTGAGCACAGTGCAAATCACCACCACTAGGGTGAAAGTGGGGGATGCAGCAGGCTCCAAAGAAACTGAGCCTGTTTCTCTTGTTTCATCTTCCCTGGCCCTGCTCAAACCCTAGTTTATTCTTCTTTGTACTGTTTACAGGGCAGTGTTCTGCTACTGTCCAAATAAAAAATAACAACTGTGGACATTTAGCTCTGATCAAAACTTATGTAGTTAGCTTGCAGGCCTTGAGGACCTGGCTAAATGCCAACACATCCCCTTACCATGACCAGTTTTGGGCACTCGTGCTCTTCAGGTAACATGATGTCAAGGAATAAAATGAGGAATGCCTCTTGATGGAAGCAGAAGGGCTTTCCTAAGCTTCCTGACTCCTATCTGTGCCCTGCTATAGAAAGGAGAATAAAAACAACAAGGACTGGCCATTTTTCAAATAATCGATTTGGCAGGGTGTTACCTACCAGCCCTGTGCTTTTGGGAGCCAGGGAGTGACATTCATGGAAAACCATCCTCCCCCTTCCCCTAAGCCTTTGTTGGAATCAGACAAAGCAATGAAAAGGCCGGGGAAGACACACCTAAACTGCTTCAGACAAGGGTGATACAATTAAGGAAACACCCCAGCCTCATTTGCATTAAAGATGGAACAGAGGGACATCTCATTAGCATACAGAATGGAGAGCAGCTCTTCCAAGGCAGGAACCGCAGTGAACTATGGGACACCGAAAGCAGAGAAGCACTGCCTGATGGGAAATCCCTGCTCCAGATGCTAATGAACCCAGGCCTGCTCACACCCAAATAGTCATTATCAGACCAATTCTAGTAACAATCCTATTGACATCTAAAATACTGAAACTGCCTAGTTGCATTGTGAGCTCGTTCAAGGAACATCACCCATAACCAGGGGTGATCAGTCCCTATTGTCTCTCCTCTTTCTCTTTGAACTATCCCTATAAAAACTCCTATCCTTGCCCCATGAAAACTGTTCTGATACCTGGACTTAAACTGCATCAGTTCCATTGAGACTTTTTCATCTCCTGTCTGATCGTGCTGGGAGCTATGTCCTGCTTTTCTCCTGCCCTTTGGACCCCCGGCTACCATCATCATCTGGGAACCTCGATCAGTGCAAGCTCCGTGGAGCGGTGAGGTCTCTCTCTCTCTCTCTCTCTCTTTCTCTCTCTCATCAACTATCTCTTTAAGCATAGCCTCCTGACCCTGCCCTGTGTAAACTGTTATATGGTTACCGAACGTTTGTAATCAGTTTCAATTTAGATTTAATATTGTAATTGTTAGATTTAATATTGTAACTTTTTTATATCTATTCACTACTCAGAAATAAATCACTTTCATTGTTAAGCTGGTTGCTTCTCTCTCTTTCTTTCTCTTTTGCTCACTCTTCCTTAAGGGGTGTTGTTTTGGCTTCCCCATTTGCTCTGCAACAACGCTTCTTGTACCCAAAGAAAAGATCCCTGTAGTGCCCAAAATCCTGTGGGGTTTGCTCATCGTGTGGTTTACCAGTGAATGACTGTGGTGTGAAAGTGGGGATAGGAGGTGCTGAACCTGGGGGCTTATGAGGATGGCAGCTTAAAGTGCTGTTTAATCCAGCCCACGGAGTCCAAAGGCACATGAGGGTGCAGTGTGGCATTGCTGTGAAACCCAGCCAGCTGAGTCCAGGGACATATGAGGGGGTCAGCTTGTGAGTGCTGAGTACCCAGTCCTCTCAGACGTGCTCTGATTAGTGGGTGTGAGTGTCTGTGTCTGTTGCCAAGGTGGCAAGAACCCCATCCTGAGGAACCTAGTTCCTGCAGGAGAGCTCCAGTGGGAGGGGGAATTGGCAGCAGGGAGAATTCAGCTAAATATGGGTATGTCTACACTACAAGGTTAATTCGAACTAAGCTAATTCGAACTAACACAGCCAGACTAAAAAACTAGTTCGAATTAGCGTTTTGCTCATTCAAACTAGCATGTCCACATTAAGTGGACCCTGAACCGGGCTTAAAGATGGCCGGAAGCAGTGCCGGCAGGGCATCAGAGGAGGACTTAGAGCGTGGAGATGCTGTCTCAGGCTAGCTGAGGGCTGTACTTAAAGGGTCCCGACCCCCACCCCAGACAGACTGTTCTCAGGGGTGCCCCGCTTGCAAAGCAGTCCTGGCTTGGAGTGCCCGGAGTACCCACACTGGGCACATCACAGCACTCGGCCATCAGACCGGCTGCACTTGCCGCAGGCTGCCATCTGGGGAGAGGAGGCAATTGGGGGGCTGCAGGAGAGGCTCCACCCCCAGAAGCCCGCAGAGCCAGCCCAGTCCTCCCCATCGGGGGCTCGTGCCCCATTCCTCCCTCACCTCCTTCCACTTACCCTTCCCTAGCCCCTTTTCTTGATGTACAAAATAAAGGACAACTGTGTTAAAAAATGGAATCTGTCTTTATTGAACAAAACTGGGGGAGACTGGGAAAAGAAGGTGGGAGAGGGGAAGAGAGAGGCTGGGAGAGGGGAGGGCAACTACAATGATCAGGGGCTGGGAACAGGTCCCATATGAAGAGAGGCTAGAGAGACTGGGACTTTTCAGCTTAGAAAAAAGGAGACGGAGGGGGGACAGGATAGAGGTCTCTAAAAGCAGGAGTTGGATGGAGAGGGTGCAGTAGAAAAGTTCTTCATTAGTTCTCATAAAGAAGGACTAGAGGACACCAAAGGAAAGGAATGGGTAGCAGGCTTCAAACTAGTAACAGAAAGTTGTTCTTCACAAAGCAAAGAGTCAACCTGTGGAACTCCTTGCTGCAGGAGGCTGTGAAGGCTACAACTAGAACAGCGTTTAAAGGGAAGTGAGATCAAGTCATGGAGGTTGGGTCCATGGAGTGCTATTAGCCAGGGGGTAGGAGTGGTGTCCCTGCCCAAGGTTTGTGGAAGGCTGGAGAGGGATGGCACGAGACAAATGGCTTGGTCAGTGTCTTCGGTCCATCCCCTCCAGGCTCCCTAGGGTTGGCCACTGTCGGCAGACAGGCTACTGGGCTAGATGGACCTTTGGTCTGACCCAGGACGGCCATTGTAAGCTCAGGGCTCAGGGTCGGGGGTCTCAGTGGACCCCCTTGAGTCTCTTGCACACCTGCTCCTGGGTGGCCAGGCTGGCAGCTCTCCTGCCCTAGCCGGCCACTTTCCTGTGCCTAGTGCGGAGATCATGGACAAGGTCCACGATGTCTGCACTAGCCCTGGCGGGTGCCCGCCTCTTGTGGTCCCGGGCAAGCTCCCGGGAGCCGCCAGCGTGGTCCTGGGAAGAGAGGGAGGGCTGGGGGGCATTGGGTGGGTGGCTCGATCCATGCCAGGTGCAGGGTTTGCTGGCTGGGTGCTGGCAGGCTTGCACCTGGCACGGGCACCATAGCCAGCCCGTGCCCCTTTAAAGGGTCCGGGGCCGGGAGGGGGGCAGTAGAGTTTCCCTGGTGTTGGCCAGAGTGGCCACCAGGGAAAGCTGGGGAGGGCTAGCCTCCCACTAGTTCGAATTAAGGGGCTACACACCCCTTAATTCGAACTAGCTAGTTCGAACTAGGCTTTATCCTCGTAAAATGAGGTTTTCCTAGTTCGAACTAAGCGCTCCACTAGTTCGAATTAAGTTCGAACTAGCAGAGCGCTAGTGTAGCGCCTATGAAAGTTAATTCGAACTAACGTTCGTTAGTTCGAATTAACTTTGTAGTGTAGACATACCCTATGAGAGCACAAGTAAGCACCAACAGCACACTGATAGAATTGTTAACCTTCCCCCAGGCCCATAAGGGTAACCCTGATAAATGAGCATACCCCAGAGTATTGGGCAAATCTGGTAACAAGGGTGATCCCTACCTCATTTCTGCCTGGTCTCAGCTATTTACTCACATCACAGGAGGAAGTGCAAAGGGCAAAAATGTTTCTTTTTTGTCTGAACTTGCAGAGTGCCTGAAGTTTGCATAAGTTCTTAGATCGGGTAAGATCAGGATGATCCTATTCTTGGCTAAGATTACAGACAGGGCAGGGTCAGTATGTGTATGTAGGTTTCTTCTTGGAGTGGTGAGATCATGTTGCTGCTAGCTGCCCACGCTACTGTAAATACACTACAGGGCATCCCCACTATACGTCCAAGATATGTTAAAAAAATGTGGACGTATAGTGAAAGAACATAAAGCAGGGAATTTTTTTCCCCACAGCTGACTTCCATTTACATGACTTGGTCTTTTTTCCCCGCAATGGAATAGTGGGGAAATGGGTGGACTTAAAATGGAACAGTTTCCACAAGCATCAACAATGCTAGTGTGGAACCAACATATACCGATGTGACTTATAATAGAGAAGCCCTTTACTATTTTTAACACACTCTCTCAATGAGAGCTAGTGCAGATATGTCTACATGAGCTGGAAATGGCACCCTCAGGTACTAGTGTAAATGTAGCTGAGGGCTCACTACATCTACCCTATCTAGCTGGATACAGCAATTCACTGCCCCAAGACTTGG